>NW_011494840.1:450578-485565 GCF_000754665.1 Bison bison bison | reverse complement strand
ACTGGAAAGAAAGGCCGGGGCATGAGAGAGGGTGTTGATTGAAATGTAAGTTACCAAAGGATTGCAGTCATTGGTCATGAAAGCTTTAGGGGACCAGACTAGGAGTAGGAGCTAGGAGGGCTACAAGGCAAGAAACCTGAGGGAGGGGAGGGAATGAATTGGGGCGATTTATCACCCACATTGATGCCTGGAGTTGTTTGGTATGAAGTAATGGCAACTCAGTCCAGAATTCTTGCCTGAAAAGCCCCACGGACAGAGGAGCTGGAGGGCTACAGTCCATGTGGTTGCAAGAGTCAGATACGACTGAGTGACTAAGCACGCATGCACACACAACCTTGCCTTGAGTGCTAGAGCCTTCAAGCATAAGGGCTTCCAGGAGTCTGCAGGTGGTGCTGCCTGACTCCATGCCATTCGGAGGTGGTGGAGGTGGCCATAGGAGGCCCGGAGCCTGTCTACAAGCACCCATGGGCGCACAGGAGCTGTGGGCACGTGGGAGGGGATCATGGAGGAGGAAGAAGCCCTGCTCCGGAGCTACAGCCGTTCTGGTGCTTTCTGCGGTGGCAGATTCTACCTCTGCATTATCTGAGTGCTTTAAGTTTTTCTTTCCATTGAGGAAAGTTTCTTCCTCTTTTCACCTCTGCCCCTTTATAGAAGTTGAGTTTGTGATCTACTCGATTTCCTTTATATATGTGTGAAGGGAAAAGTTGTAAGTACGAGACAAAGCACTTCTCTCCTGAACTGTGCTCCACCATCCCCAAGCACTTCAGTGTGTATGTCCTCCAGACAAGAGAATTGTCCTGTATAACCCAATGAAAGCATCAGATTATAAAACTGACATTGGTACTTCCTTGCCAACGTATACTCAGACCCATTGAAGTTTGTGACCTCTCCCCATAAAGGCCTTTGCAGCAAATGATCCAGTTCAGAATTGTGCCCTGTAACAGGTGCTGTGCCTCGTGGGTCTCTTTCGTTCTGGAAGAGTTCCTCCGTCTGTCCTTGACTCTCAGGACCATAATGTTCTTGAAGACTGTAGTCCCGATAGTTTGTAGAAAGTCCTTCAGTTTTCATTGTTCTGTGATTCCCTTGTGATCTTTGATAGGACTGTCTCAGGAGTGATGCTGTGCTCATCTCATTGTATCTTATTAGGTGGCACATGCCCTCAGTGTGTCCCATTCATGTGATGTTAACAGATCATTTGATTCTCTGTCACTTCTCCACTATAAAGTCACTCTTTTTCCCTTCAGACTTCTGGGCTTTTATTTATTTGTATCTGTGGATTTGTGAATTTCTCTTATTATCCAGTGTATGTTAATCCATTTCTCTCATAATTTATTTTGATGTTCAGTTGATCCCAGATCCAACCAGGATAGCCCCTTCAAGCTGGCTTCCTGTTCTTTTGATGTGTCCCCTCATTTTTCTAGCACTTACTTTCTGATGTGAAATGATGGGCCAGGCCTGTCTTGTCCTGTGTGTGCCCAACTCTGGAGTCAGCCATTTCTCCAAAGCCCTGGTTCCTCTTAATGAGACCAGTGTTAGGAGCCAGTACTGGGGTTGTGTTCTCAGCCCCTTTGAGTGGACAGAGCTGGTGAGGATCTGTATACACACACATGTATTTATCATACATGGACACGTTTACACCTGTTTTTCTTTAGGCATATAGAAAACCTTGAATTCGAATCAGTGTTTCTAATTCTCGTCTAGTGCTGCAGGACTCACTCTGTAGTTGGGTCTCCTTTCCGTTTGTGTCCCTCCTTTGCCTGGAGGTTTCAGTGAGGAAGCTGGCTGTCACTGTCCTTGAGGCCCTTGGTCCCCTGTCAGTCTCTTCTATAAGCAGGCTGCTGTGCCGTGCCCGCTCCCTCGTGGACGCGTCTGCGCGCCTCTGGGGCTTCAGCCCCTCACGCAGCTCCTGTCCTGTGACCGTCCTCACCCCACCTGAGCCTTTCTGTCCTCCTGCAGGCAGTCTCCTCTCCTCTCTCCGGCCGTGTTGGAGTGCATCAGGCTGCCGCTGCCCACACCCACCTTCACACTCAGGTGGAAGTTTCATCCTTTTGCAGCTGCTCTGCCAGGGTGCCCCTCTGCCAGGACCCCCTCCCCTGCAAGCCGTAGGTGCCCTCTCGTGCAGTTGCCCCCTCATCTTGCATGAGTGCCCAGCACCCTGCTCTGCCTGGACCGCCATCCCCTCCTACAGAGGTGTCGACATGACCCCATGGGGGCACCCTCCTTGCTCCAGGTGGACTCCGGTGTCACACTCTGAGTTCTCTGCCTGCAGAGGTGCCCACTGACCAACTCTAGCTTCTATAACTGCTTTTTCCATGTTACTTCTGAAGGATATTTCCCTGGAGAAGGAAATGGCAAGCCACTCCAGTGTTCTTGCTTGGAGAATCCCATGGACAGAGAGGCCTGGAGGGCTACAGTCTATGGGATTGCAAAAGTCGGACACGACTTAACAACTAAACCACCACCACCACCACCATTTCTGGAGGATAGAGTAATAAGACAGCAAGTAGGCTGTTGGGATGAGCTGAAACCAGCAGGCTGGAGGCGGACTACCCTTTCCAGTATGCAGTTTTCCTTAAGATGCTCTCATCTCAGACACCAGCTATGACAGGAGGATCCACAGGCTACCCTCACTTCTGATCATGTGGCTGCAAGTTGGGAGTCCTGATCTCCCCTCAGGTTCAATGATTCACTAGTAACTCACACAACTCTACTTGTTATTAAAATTCTGTTACAGCAAAGAGATACAAAGCAGAGCCATCCAGGAGAACAGACGCATTCAGCCAGGTCTGGAGGGCCCCAGATCTGTGAAGCTCCCATTGTTCTCTCCCCAGGGAGTCAGGAATACATTTCCCGCCCAGGAAGCCTGTGTGATAACACAGAGAGAAGGGGCCATGGCTCAGTGTCTCGCATTTGTTGGTGTTGCGTTACGTGGGCACGACTGATCGGCTCAGCAGCCACATGACTTGGTCTCCAGCCCTCTTTCCTCCTGGATGTTGGGCGTACAGCATGAGGCTGAAAACCCCAACTTACCAGTTGCATAGTTGTCTTACGGGTGTGGCCAGTCCCCATTCTCAGTCACCTCCTCATCATATACTCTCTGGGCTACCATGAATAACAGACACTTCTGTCACTGAGAAATTCTGGATTTAGAGGCTAGCTCTCAGGAATTAGGGAGAAAAGCCAACCAGATTCCTCTGGCATATGAATGAATTGTTCACTCTTAAATTCCACCTTGAGGTTTCTCATTTACCTTCTCAGATTCAAATTAGTTGTACAAGAGTTCTGTAATGGTTATAATGTTCTTCTCTATTCATTTTTATCATAGTAATTAATAAACTTTCAGAAATGTTCCAATACTGCTATATAAAATAATGGTGTTGGAGTTGTATAATCTAACATATAGTATTTTGAAATAACCACAAGTTTTAATTATACTGTATTTTGCCTTTTACCTGTCAATTGCATATCTTGTCTATTTTAGGTATGACTTTAGCCTTTCCAGCTTCAGTTCATGATTCTCTGATTTGCAGTAAAACATTTCAAATTCTATATAAAAATGAGGAGGTTGTTTTAAATGATGTCATGATCTTCAAAGTTAAAATGTTGTTGGATGAAAAAAAGGTAAACATTTCTTCATATATATTTAGATAAATATTTTCATAAAGCCTCAAGGCATATTTCTAACTTTCTATAAAATATTCAAAAGGCATCTCATAGTCTGATTTCTCTTCAGATTGAAGAAACCCTTGAGGAAATGAATTTTCTGTTATCCCTGGATCTACACTTCACAGATGGAGATTATTCGTGAGTAGGCTAATCGAACAGTTAAAAATCTGTAGTCATGTGTGACTGTTATCTATCCCTATTAAAGTCCCATTTTCTTCTTGGAACCCAGCCTACCCTCTTCTTATTTATTTTGAACTTCTCCCCCTTGGGAGAGTCTCATGGGAATGGTTAGTCCTGGTTTTTTGTGCTCATGCTGGTTCCAGGAGCTGCAGGTAGCAAAGCCAGATGAACTGAAGAAACATGAAACAGCTTCTGAGACTCTTGGACATTGCACTGTTGACACAGCACCCCTGCCTTGTGGCCTTTAAACCTGCCTTAGCTCTGTTCCACTGCGTCACTGGCTACTCTTTCTTGGTGGCATGAGTGATGCCCTCTTCAGGCGGGGCCTTCTTGATCTTCAGAGAGTTACCGAGACTTGTGACTCTTAGACCTGACAGCTGTTTCCAGAGTCCATGAGGAAGATTTAGGACCGGCTACCCTGGTTCAGGAAGATCCCCTAAGAGGGAAACGGCAGCCCACTCCAGCATTCTTGCCTGGGCAATCCCATGGACAGAAGAGCCTTGCGGGCTACAGTCCATGAGTCACACACGACTTAGTGACTAAAACAACCCTAAACTTGTCCACACATCTGGACAAGTAGTCACACATTTTAGGGACAAGCTGTGCTTGTATCCATTTAAAACAAGAAACAGAGATCCATTTTACTATTCTATTTTTGTAGAAATACTTCTTGAAAATTGTATACAAATTCAGACTACTTGTGGCATAAATGTCTAGGCAGCCATAGTACTGAGAGGTCTGATGTGAGATGCCTTCTTTACCACTGCAGAGGAATAAGTCTTTACATGGTAGCTGCTGCTTCTCTGAAATACTTGTTTATTGCAGAGAAGTCCTTGAGGGAATTCTTTCATAAACCAAGTCAGAATTCTATAAGCTGAAATGAGTACATAGTTCATAGTTGTAGGTACATATTGGTTAAAAATACGTATATATTTGGAAGCAATTTTCATGGCATTGTTTCAGTTTTTGTATGTATAAATCTAATGACTAAATATCGATGATAAAGTATATACTAATTGCTTGCTTATTTTTGAGCAACATTTAATAACAAAATTTTGTACCATAAAAACAGTCTTAAATACCTTTTGGGATTTATCATAATAGGATTTGACCTACATGATACTGCAGCTTTACTATAAACAGTATTCCCTACTGGAGTAAAATTTTAGGATGAGAGTATTTCCTAAAGTATCAAAAAAAGACTCATTTTGTAGGCACAGTAGTGAAAAACAGTCCATTAACATGGAAATTGTAAGTACAGATAGAAAACTGTAAGTAAGATCTGGTTATTTCTTTATTGTTAGATTTCATATTGCATTTCATAATGCAAATGTGATGCTTTAAAAATTGTTCTCATTTTGTTTTTAAAAAATAGTTAAGTAATTAAATATTTTGATAGTTTAAATTACTCTACAAAACGTTGGCCTTCATTAAATTTCTGTACTAACAAGCAAACGGGTTGCTTTTCATAGGGCAGATGATCTGAATGCATTGCAGCTAATAAGCAGCCGCACGCTGAAGCTGCACTTCAGCCTCCAGAGAGGCCTCCATCACCACGTTAACGTCATGTTTGATTATTTCCACCTTTCTGTTGTGTCTGTTACAGTCCATGCGTCACTGGTTGCGCTACACCAGCCACTGATAAGGTAAATGTAACCAGCTCCCTGATCCTTATTAATATAGTCATTTATTTTTATAAATGAAAGCATATGCTTTGGTGAAGATAACTGAAATAGGAATTTCTAAAGTCACGCTTATTTAATACTTTCGTTTTTATACTAAAGTGTTAGTAAAATTTAAGAGCATAGGAATATTAAATTGATGACTTTTTTTGAAAAAATATGGAGCAATCTTTGTCAAACTGACCAGGAAAAATAATACAATCTGGAAGCAACCATATAGTATTGTTTAGTATAGCATTTATGTAATGCTAGACTATAATTATTCATTCTCTGGGAAAGTATATTCATCTTTTCATAGCTTTTTTTGTCTTTTCTCTGAATGGACTTAGTTGTATCTTCTTAAATCTGTACTATACAATAGTTCTTGTTTTCTAAGTTATTAACCAATTTTATGAATCTTTACTAAATAAATCTTTTGAAACTATATCACATTAGCCTAAAGGTATATAATATTCTGGATTATAATGAATGCATTGGGATAATTGTTTTTTCTGCTCACTTCCATGGGGGAGATGAATTGTCTTTCATTAATGTGAGGATACAGTTCAAACTCTTCAGTTCTCAAAATAACATCATCCTTATTGAGGGGCAACAGAAATGACACTTTTAAATCAGTAACTTATGTGAAAAGATTCCAAATTGACTTGATTTATGAACTACTTTATAATTGCTGGCATAAATCTTTTTGCAGCAACTGATATTAGGGATGATACTCAAGGGTTAGGATGCTAAACTGAAAACTAAGAAAGTGTTTTTATCAGAAAACTAAGTAGGTGATTTTTGGAATTACCCTGAGAATTTATAGAAAACCAAGACACTAACAAATTTCCCCCCTAGTAACACCCTGTTGCGTATCTTTAAGTTGCTGTAAAAATTGTGAGCATGTCTTCCCCTGTGTTGTCCCGTGATGTCTTTAGAGCATGGGGCCAGGAAGAGTCTGTTTCTCCTGATGACCTACTTTTGCCTTCCTTATTCTGTAGTAAGATCTGTAACTAGTTATTGTGCGGGTTTTGTCTTTCCTATTAGACCTTTGAGAGCTTGTTCTCAGTTGCTATAACTTTGTAAACAGGAAAGTGTTCCTATTATTATACATAATTTTATTAGAAACATCTTCAAAACAATTTTAGATGTTGATTAAATTAATATTTAATAGCATGATAACTCAGTGAAACTTCTTTGATAGGAAAGTATATTTTTTGATATATAGCTTTTGAATAAGTAGTATATCTGGTATGAATTACATGTTAGGTTTTGAAATTAAGTTTTTATCTGTTTATACAATACATTCCTGTAGTCTTCTGAATTTCTTATTTTTGTAATTTCAGTAAAAATCCTGAACTATACTGTTCCAACCATTACTTTTTCTTTATAACAAAGAAATACATTCATGGCTTAGTTTCTTTTCTGAAAAAATGTAGGAACTGTTCGTTGAGATTCACTTGGGTTATTAGTGCTGCTTTTTAGTCCCTGGTTACATAGAACTCATCCTGGTAACATCAGTTTGTGCTTCCTCTTGCAACACAGCTGTTTTTGCCACAAGCTAGTAGGGGATAGAGACAGCTCGCATCCTAGAGACCTTTTGCTGGAAGGAGAAGACACTTTTGGCTCAGAATCAGAAGCCAAGAGGATTAGCTGTTGGCTCTGGTTAGTGATGGGAGAGGAGACTGGGACGCCCGTAACAGCTGAGGTTGCTCCTCTTTCCGTTGTTGCCTGGGTTCTGAAGTCCTCTCTCTTGCTGCTGGAGCTGTGCCCTAGAGGGAGCAGTGCCTTTCCTGGGGTTCTTGGCCTGTAAACAAGATGGTTGGGTTGGGAAGGAAAGCAAGGAAAGGGGAAGAAGGCTGTCTGCTGGTAGCATGCGGTAGAGGGTCCTGTTACAGATAACATTCCTCACTGTGTTTCTGTGAAGACAAGTTTTTCCCTGAAGTTTTGTTATGGCTGGACTTTTTAATCCTCTAAAATAAATGAAAAAAAAATTTATAATATTACCTTTTAAACATTATTTTTACATAAAACAATTTCTATGATCAACCCAACTATAGATATAAATCAATTATTTTAAGTAACTGGGATTAGGATTTCTTTCTTTGCTTGTTTTTTGCATAACTTTTTTCTTATACTTGATTTTTTTTAAGTACAGCTTCTTTGACTCAATCTTGAGAAACTCAGTTCTGTCATAGCAGGTGGAATTTACCATTGCCTTGCTACACCCTCTTGGCTAGGATTTAGAGATTTCATTGTTGCAAAGCAAATTGATTTTGCACATGAAGACTGCCCTCTGCTTTTGGTACATTTGATTCACTTTCCTGCCTTACCCCTTTTGCCAAACTGCTAGATAGTCAAATGCTTTGGCCTTCTTATAATTAGCTAGTACTTAATCTTAGAAAAAAAAAATTGTCCATGATTTTTAAACATTCAAGCAGAATATGGTTCTTATTCTATAGAATTTGTGATATATTAAATGTAATGTTAATACTAACAGCAGTGGTTCATACCCTATGTGATTGAGGTAGTGCCTTGAAGCACTTACTTAGGTTATCTTAAAGTTTATAGACTTCTAGTGAAGAGAAAGGAAATACCTTGTTTTTGAAGGAGAGAGAGAACAAGTAGACTCGTGGTTTTCCTTTTTCTGCCCTTAAGTGGGACCTCTTTATTTCTGTAAGCAGCACCTATATTTGACTGTTAACTTTGTGAATTTGGTCACCAGTTCTGACAGGTCAGAATTTCCAAATTAAAGCTGGACCCTCATTTGTCCCTGAGCTACTCTTGATCCCACCCTGTTTTATCCCTCCCCAAAGCCCAGTAATACAGAAGTAGTCTCAAGCATCTAATCTTAGTTTTTTTTAATAATAATAATTCAAATTTTAAAGGAATATTTGTAAAAGTACTTTAAGAATACTTTAGAAATCATAATCTTGCAAAGTCCTTGCTTTTTATTCTATTCCTCAAAGACTTTCTTTTGTAAACATTTAACTTAGCACTCTATAAATAGACTGTTATGACAACAATAATGTGATGCTTGTTCCTCCAGTTTTCCTCGTCCTGTGAAGACAACTTGGTTAAACAGAAATGCACCAGCACAAAACAAAGATTCTGTGATTCCTACTCTTGAAAGTGTGGTCTTTGGTATTAACTACACAAAGCAGTTATCACCAGACGTAAGAACTGAAGTGTTTATAAAGCCTCGTTTCTCTCTTGTTTTGAATGAAATGTGTTTTAACTGTTATATATCTGTGGATGTAATAGTTCTTTTATTAATTATTTGAGCTCAACGACTTACAGATCTAATTAAACATGATCTTCACAAGTTGATTGGTTCCAGTTGTTTTTTATGAAAACGAACCTGATGCTTCAAGATTTTACAAGATTTCATGAATAGGCATCTTTGACAGGCAGTGCTTTTTTTAACTTGTTCCTGTCACCTCCTGCTCTGTTAACGGAGCTGGTAGGATCATTCCAGAGGAGCCTGTGAGGAACCCCTGCCAGAGTTGAGACCTAACTTGCAGCAGTATAAGTATATCTGTTACTCCCCTAAAAGAAGAGAGGGTTCATACTATAAAAACAGAGTGGCCCTCAGTTGAAATACAATCTGAATCTCAAATTTTTAAAAATCATCATTTGATCTGCTTGTTTTTAAAGTCCAGTGAAACTAAGATTTCTCGAATCACATTTCCTGTGTTTAAATTACCTGTATGAATGAGAACAACTTCCTAAGATGCTGCTAGACTTCTTACATGTTTTAGAATAACTGTGATTAGTAAATCCTTTATTTTTCTAAGTTTCGGTGTGCTATTTTTAGACTCCGGTTACTAACACTGTGTCCCAAATCTCCTCTTTGTTCAGGGCTGCAGCTTTGTCATCGCAGATTCCTTCCTGCGTCACGCCTACCGTTTCCACTACACCCTCTGCGCTGCCCTGCTGCTGGCCTTCAAGGGGCTGCACAGCTACTTCATTATGGTAACAGAAGAGCTCCCCTCTTGTCAGAAACTAGAACTGGGTATGTTGAAAGTAGCCAGGCCCTCTTCATTCTCATACTGCTGTTATCAGCTTGGCCATAGTTTCTGTACTTAGTTTAGTACAGCTAGTTTGCTTTATGTGCTTCACCTTTACTTCTCTCTCAACTCCATCTTTTTCAGGCTTTGATAATTACTTACTGAAATTTTTAAAAAATTTATGATACTGAGAAATAATTTCTTGGTGCTAAGTTTGAGATGAGTCTTTTGATAGATTTTTTTTAACAGTATGTCTTCTTCTCTTAGAATATAACCAGAAAATGTACTAGAAGCAAATTTAATTATCCATAGAATTATTAGATAGGAAGATAAATTAGGGAAAATAAATTCAATAGGTTAGGTAATGTAAATTAAATCCATACTTCCAAATAGTTAATAGTCTAAGCAGATTATATGTACTTGGAACCTTTTGTAAAATATATTGATTTTAGGTGATCTCAGATCTTCTTTCTTCTACTTCACTTGAGAAAATAATAACATTACTCAGTTTTAACATTTTGAAAATAATTTAAATAATTTCTAAAAATCAGTCTTCAGTTTTAGTCCATTAATATATACCTGTATGTTGTAACACATAATAAAAAATCATTTGCCTTGATTTTGTATACCACTTATAGTTTGCAAAATACATATATCATTTCACACAAGATTATTGATTTATGAAAATGTTTTTATTCAAACATTTTATGAAAGTTTTATAAGCTTTTATTTTCAAATATGAGCTAATAGCTCATCAAAAGCACATTTTAATTATTTCTTTGGAATAAATTATTTTCATCATACTTACTTGAATGAATGAGAAATTGCTTTTTAAATTTGACCGAGGTTGATCACTGTTCTTATTTCTTTGTTTCTCAAGGATCTTAGTCTTTTAACAATATTGATGCCCTATCAAAAATAGTCACTGTTACTGAAAATAATTCTTGTCTTTGAGACTAACTAGCCCGCTTTTGGAGAGGGAAATGGCAACCCACTCCAGTGTTCTTGCCTGGAGAATCCCAGGGACGGCAGAGCCTGGTGGGCTGCCGTCTATAGGGTCGCACAGAGTCGGACATGACTGAAGCGACTTAGCAGCAGCCCACTTTTATAATTGCCTACCTTGAGCTACAAAAGAATTATAAGAAAGTGAAATGATCTGTACCTTACTTAAATTCAGCTGTGAGAACAGGCTGGCTCTTGTACCCCTACTTATCAGCAGTGGGTCCAGAGGGTTTGATAATTCCATTATTCAAATATTCCATTAAACAAGTGGGATCTCAGTGTAGCTCCTTTACAAGCAGTAGGAAAGCGTTTGTTCTTTTTTGCTCATGTGTTCTTCCTCAAGACAAAAACAGTAGCACAGAAACATTTTGGTTACTCTTCTCTGAAATATTCTTTTTCCTTGCTGTTTTATATACTTAGCATCCATCTGCTTTCTTTAGGAAAGTTCTTTAAGAGACTACTGCCTCAAATGTGAACTTTTAAAAATGTTGTTTTTTGAAAATGAAAGAATTGTTTGTAGAATAGAACTAATTTAGGCTATTACTTATTCTCAATTAATGGGTAAATTATACTCCATTTATTTTTAAATTTTGTCCTTTGGAGCTCAAACACATTTTCTTAGGAGAATTGTGTGATGAATTTTGGTTAATTTAGGTTTAATGGTCAGACCACAAAACTGTCAAACCATAATATTAATAAAGGACAACACCATGTTCCTGAAAAGTGGTTAACACAGAAGCCACGTGTAATGGCATTTCTGAGGAGAATTGGTTAACAGTTTAGGTGTTGAATGTTGTAGAATTCACAGAGGCATCATCATGTAGTGCTTAGGACTGCATGTTTGCACCACTGCTATCCCTTACTACTTGTAAGTAACGGGACTGAGTATACAAACTGACTTCTACTCTAAGGGCAGGAGGATTGATGGGATCCAGACGTGCAGAGTGTGTCGGGAAGGAAAGATGAGGGTGTGCAGAAAGCAGAGGGTGTTCATGGAGGAATTCCCTTGGGCTGAGCAGGGTGCTGAGGAAAGAGCAGGTCTCTGTCTCTGGAGAGCTTTGACCTCCCCATTCCCTTATTGAGGAGTCAGTCCAGCGTTGAGAGAGGCCAGAGAAGCAGCCCAGTCAGGGGGCATTCCTTGTGGTTTCAGTACAGAGCACCCTAAGTGAAGTGGGCCTGTCCATGCCTGTGTAATTGTCAAATAGTTTTAACATGTAATATTTTCAAATGAAAAACACTTATACCACATTTTAACTAAGAAAAAAATATTTTTCTCCAAAAGGAAATAATGTTTAAACAGGCATCTCTTGTCAAAGTCAAAGATTTATTTCAAAGCATAGATAGTATTAGCACTTTATCACTAACTTAGGTAACCTCAGTTTGATAATTCATTTATTTATATGCTTTTTAACTTTCTCTCAGATAGAAATGGCTTTTATGACACATATGTATTATTTTGAGCTTATGAATATAATATAGAAAATATCATAAATTTTAAAAGCCCTTATATTTAATTTCAGGAGTCAGTTACTAAATAAGTAAATAGCAATTTTATTCCAAATTATGTGCTTAAAATATTTCACCAGAAAATAAAATTCTAAAGCAAACCCCAACTTAAGTTTTAGATAAGTAGATAATAGTGATAGAAAAAAATTATTAGTACCTTACACATAGTATTTACTCAAAATATATTTGTTGAATAGATGAGTGAATGAAATAGCACAGGGAAGATTTTGTTGACAATTGAAAAGTACATAGGCATCAGCACATACTTTATAGTAGTTTCCTAGGGATTTTTAAAAACAAAGATTCATCTTCAATAAATATTTATTAGTAATACTTCGGGTTATCCTTAAACTTTTCATTATTATTTATATTTTCTTTTCTATTTGTTGTGAATTTTAGTTTATTCTTGAATGTATCTTCTAGGAAAAAATCTAAAATTTTTGTTAACTATTCAGAATAAAACTGTTGCACTTTCTAAAGTATTAACATTGTTTATTTTTATCCTAGCAAAACTACATTTGTTAGGTACCAGATATTTCTGTAAAACACTGTTCACTAAATATTATTATATCCACCAGTTTTAATAAGTTTATAAAAAGTAATTCTTGGTTAGAGGGTGTATTCTACTTCCTTCTACTATTTAGCACTTTTCTTGAGTTTTCAAATAAGTTTATATTTAAAGTCAATATTTTAAGTAAGTCTATATTTCAAATAAGTCTAATAAAGTCTTCAAATTCTGCCATGCTATGAAGAGTTTATCTAAACTCCATTTCCTTTTTAAAAATAATGCCTTGAATTCCATTTTGCTTGTCTTTTTCTTTTCTTGTAGATGAATGATGTACATTTTTTTAATGACATTCAGTTAAAATACTGGTTTGGTAAAGAACTGTTTTTAAAAATGAGCATCATGAATTCTGAAATCTAGGCTTTAGCAAGTTATGAAACCTTTTTGGCCCCAGTCTCTACACTTGTAAAAGCAGAGGATCGACCTTGCTGATCTCTGACACCTCTGCCAACTCTTAAAATTCTGAGTTTAGATATTAAAACATAAAAATAATATCGGATTATGAAATGTTGAGCGGCACATGCACTTAGAAAAAAGAACAAAGTAACATAAACGTGAATGTACATCATTTGTAATTCTAATAAGCTAATTAACTAACTGAAAGATTCTGCTTTGGTATTCTAATCCAATTGCACTAGCGAATCAATACTAAATCTATTAATCACAAAGTGGAAAATTCTAGTAAATTTTGTTGTAAAAGGAGTATAGTAACTAGTGCTGTGTGCAATCCTTATAACTAGCCAAAGCCAACATGCAGGTCCTTTATGAGCGCCTTCTCAGAAGAAAACAGCCAGCAATCCAGAAAGACACCTGTCTAGGTACGTTCACAAATAGATTAAGTAAATAATCCCTTTTAATCAATATATAAAACTTTGCTTTAATTTAGTATCAAATTTCATAAATATGTATTTTTTTAATATTTTATATTCCTGCCACCCTTACTTAAGAACTTACTTTAAGAATCAACCTGATTTGTAGTTGAGCTTTGGTTAATTCTTAGTTTTTAATGTTCAGGTTTTTGGAACATTAAAATTGGAAACGTTAAATGCAAAGATGTCTTTGGTTTTTTTTCCATATTCATTTTAGAGTTCCTGTAAAGAGCACTTTTTAGAAACCATGTTCATTGCCAGAATTTGTTAGTTTAATGGTAATGACTTAAATTTGTTCAAAGTCATTTGTCTTTAGGTAGGGCTAAAGGTAATAAAATGTGGTTTGAAAACTGAAGCTAATTTCATGCATTACAAAAATAAAGTGAGAAACATCTTTAATATCTGGTTTTGTTTTTTGAGTCAGTTTGCATTTATTTTTTTATTCTAAATTTAAAAAGCAAAATACAGGAATATCAAATCACTGCTACCCAGATATATTACATATTTGAAAAGAGATATTCTGATTTCATTATTTCATTGATTTACTTCTCTATATGTTTTAGACTTTTCTTCTTGAATAGCAATAGTACTTAATTTATTATCTTTCTCTAAGTATATTGAAAGTTTTTACTTTGAGTAGACCATCACAATTAAGATTTTTTAAAAGTTACGAAAAGCTATAGAAATAAAAAATAAAATTAAATCACAGCATTTGTCTCTCAGTTTTCAAAAGTATGGACAAAAGGAAATTAAGGAGCCAAAATCTTTCTCCACATTTCTCAGATGAAAATTAACTCAGAAATATTTCCATTGGGTCAGTTTTTACTGAAATTGTTAAGCGAGAAACTTACCAGGAAGGAAAAAAAAAAAAAGTTGAAGATTTATTTATGATCGTTATTTTGGAACATAATTTTATCCTCTCATTAAGTAACCTAAGTATCAAGTTAAAGAACTCATGGTATGAAATTATAATCATTTATGACATATTTTTTCTTTTTAACAAAAAATTGTACTTCTCATTTCCTGTTGTATTGCCAGCCTATCAGTTTACATGTGAGCATTCTAAATGATTTTTTTAAATGCTGCTCATTTAATAAGGTCTGTGTAAAGAAGGGCCCAGTTTTTGGTTGGCTAGGAAAAGACTTGATTCAAAACTAAAACATAGTTAAATAATACTTCTTAGTTAGTTAAATAATACTTCTAAAAATATGTGTATATTTTTTATCCTTCATTCCTGACATTGTATTAGCATATCTGTTGAATGAATGAGTAGATGAGTGGGTAAATAGATTTAGAAAATAAATTTAAGATACATTTACCCTTTGACCTAGCAGTTGCACTGTTGTTCATAGAAAGGAGTACTAGTTTTTTATACCATAGAAAGGATTACTACTTTGTAATGGTATTTGTACATGCATGTTCATCACAGTATTCTTAGTGACAAAACACTGAAAACACAGATAAATGTCCATCATTCAGCAAAGAATAGATTATGAAGAAAATTATGAGGTCCCTACACCAAGGAATATTATATAGCCATTTTTTTTAAAAGTGCTTTAGAGCTGCATATCAGATTTGCATGAAATACTACTGAGACATTTCATGCAGAAAGTTTGTAAAATACAGCCCATTTTTATAAAACAGTAACTGCAGATCTCATATATGTGTATATTTGAAAATATGGAAGGATGTGTTCTAGGTTGCCACCTTGGATTAGCAAGAGGAGCCAACTTAAAAAAGTTTGTAGGGAGTTCCCTGGTGGCCTACTGGCTAAGATTCTGGGCTTTCACTGTCATGGCCTGAGTTCAAAACCTGGTTGAAAAACTGAGATCCCACAAGCTACATGACATGGCAAAAAAAAAAGAAAATAATAACCTTTGTTATTCTAGAAATATATGTAAATCTCTAGAAAATTATATAAATAGATATATAGGTATTAAAAAAAATTAAACTCAGTTAAAAGCCTAAGTTATTTTTAAGTCATTTCAACCCAGAGATTTTGAAGTTAAGTTTTACATTTAAGCATCCCTTAAGGTGTTTGCATTGAAGTAACTCAAGAATCATAATGCATAGACCAGATTCTGCATTTAAGCTCTGGTATGTAAAGGTGACAAAAGTGTATCAAACTCTACAAAGTTTATGCTCATTTTTTAAAAATTAATAGGATATGTAACCTACTGAGATCAATTTTGCTGATTTTCTTCTATCTCAGGAAAACATCATGAGTGATATGAAAATAGATGTTGGCATATGAAAGTTATGATTTTAACACAGGGTCTGTCGCAGGTTTTTTTTTTTTAACATAACATTAGAAGCCACTGATTTATCTGATAGTGAAGTGATTTGTGAAATTGAAGCAAATTTCTTTAGTTATCGGTGGTTATTTATATATATTTTGTGAATTACAAAACATCTGTGTCCTACTAGTTTTAGTTATCAGTCGAGTATTTGTTATTCAGATCATAGCTTGGTTTTGTTCTGGGCAGTGTAACTGCTTATTTTATCAAATTTAAATGTTTACCATTCTTTTATCAAGAAGTAAATATTTAGTATACCTTATGAGATAGTGAGCTGAGGAATGAATTCAAAGATACCACAAAAATGTTTTCTTGTCTTTGTGTGACAATGATCAATTAAAGTCACTCTAGCAGCAAGATTATGGAATTTTGTGTGTTGATAACTATGCTGTTAGAGTTGTCCTAGGAAAACTCATTTTAGTTTGATTTCAGATAAACGTAAGTGTGTCTAAATGTGATATTTTAGGCGTTAGCAAAATCTTTCCCTGCAAAAAATAACTGATTCTATTCTGTTGGTTTCTGTATTCCTTTGTAAATATTACCATTTTAATTGTAAGTTAATCTGCATCCCCCCTCTGTAAATGGTTATAGCATACATTAAATGTAAGTCAAGATTATATAGAAAAAAATGGCCTTCATTTTAGACTGCCTCATAGGAAACTAAATTTATTGAACTAAGATATAAACTTACATTTTTGTTGAAAAGGATTTTGTCATTCATTTTCATTCAATAGCTTATATTCCAGGTATGTGTTTATTATTTTGACTTGAACTTTTGTAATCTCCTAGGTTTTTAAAAGTAATTTACTTATAAAATTTCAAAAATAATTTTCAGATATATAACATTGAAATACTTACTTTAATTACTGTTTACTCCTTTCAGAGGAAATGGATGTAGAAGCTCGACTTACTGAATTATGTGAAGAAGTTAAGGTATTTGGATTTTTAAAATTCACATTACCAAATTATTTGAATGGATTCTGTTTCCTTTTTAAATACTTTATTGAAAATAAATTATTATTTTTCCTTTCTCAAATGCAAAGATAAAATTGTTGATTCTAGGTAGAAACACAGCTTAGTTGATCAAACAACATTTGACTTGAGTGTGAAGTTATCTTTTTTCTAATCATTATTGATTAAAATCTTTTTTTTAAATTTTATTTTATTTTTAATTGGAGGATAATTGCTTTGCAATATTGTGATGGTTTCTGCCATACATCAGCATAAATCAGTCATAGGTATACATGTGTCCCCTCCTCTTGAACCTCCTTCCCACCTTCCTCTCCACCCCACCTGTCTTGTTGTCACAGAGCACAGGCTTTGGGTTCCCTGCGTCATACAGCAAATTCCCACTGGCTGTCTTGTTTAACATATGGCAATGTATATGTTTCAGTGCTACTTTCGCAAATCATCCCACCCTCTCCTTCCCTCGCTGTGTCCAAAAGTCTGTCCTTTATGTCTGCTTCTCCCTTGTTGCCCTGCAAATAGAATCATCAGTACCATCTTTCTAGATTCCATGCTGCTGCTGCTGCTAAGTCGCTTCAGTCGTGTCCGACTCTGTGCGACCCCATAGGCAGCAGCCCACCAGACTCCCCTGTCCCTGGGATTCTCCAGGCAAGAACACTGGAGTGGGTTGCCATTTCCTTCTTCAGTGCATGAAAGTGAAAAGTCAAAGTGAAGTCACTCAGTCATGTCTGACTCTTAGTGACCCCATGGACTGCAGCCTACCAGGCTCCCCTGTCCATGGGATTTGCCGTATATATGTATTAATATACAGTATTTGTCTTTCTCTTTTTGACTCTCTTCACTCTGTATAATAGGCTCTTGGTTCATGTACTTCATTAAAACCGACTCAAATGCATTCCTTTTTATAGCTGAGCAATATTCCATTGTGTACATGTACCACAACTTCTTTATCCATTCATCTGTCGATGGACATCCAGATTTAGCTATTGTAAATAGTGCTGCAATGAACACTGGGGTACATGTGTCTTTTTTAGTTATGGTTTCTTCAGGGTATATGTCCAGTAGTAGGATTACTAGATCATATGGTAGTTGTAGTCCTAGTTTTTAAAGGAATCTCCCATACTGTTCTCCATAGTGGCTGTATCAATTTGCATTCCCACCAACAGTATAAGAGGGTTCCCTTTTCTCCACACCCTCTCCAGCATTTATTGCCTGTAGACTTTTTTGATGATGGCCATTCTGACCGGTGTGAGGTGATACTTCATTGTAGATTTGATTTGCATTTCTCTAATAATGTGTGATGTTGAGCATCTTGTCATGTGTTTATTACCCATGTGTATGTCTTTAGAGAAATGTCTGGTTAGGTCTTCCGCTGACTTTTTGATTGGGTTTTGTGTGTGTGTGTGTGTGGTATTGAGCCACTTGAGCTGCTCATATATTTTGGAGATTAACCCTTTGTCATTTGTTTCGTTTGCTATTATTTTCTGCCATTCTGAGGGTTGTCTTTTTCACCTTGTTATAGTTTCCTTAATTGTGCAAAAGCTAGGTCCCATTTGTATACTTTTATTTTTATTTCTATTACTCTAGGAGGTGGGTCTTATAGGGTCCTGCTGTGATTTATGTCAAAGAGAGTTCTGCCTATGTTTTCCTCAAAGAGGTTTATAGTTTCTGGTCTTACATTTAGGTCTTTAATCTATTTTGAGTTTATTTTTGTATATGGTGTTGAGAAGTGTTCTAATTTCATTCTTTTTCACATTGCTGACTGGTTTTCCCAGCACCACTTATTGAAAAGACTGTCTTTTCTCCTTTGTATATTTTTACCTTCTTTGTCAAAGATAAATTGCCCATAGATACGTGGATATTCTGGATATTTTGCATGTAAATGAAATAGCAGAGACAATTAACTGATCAAAAGTGTGCTTTTTCCTCCTGTTAATTAATTCAGACTTTCTGGACAAAATTTTTAAGCATTGCTTAAATTTACATACTTTTATAAAATGATATTGTTTAGAAATGGAAATTTATTTTATTTCAAGAAATGAATTTCTCTTGGACTATTTTTCTGTCAGTTCATTCTTGCAATTAAATTGAATAGATTTTTGTTTTTCCTTTTCTTCCCCATGGAACTAAATGTTTTGACTATTTTAGGAGCCCTGTATATTTCACTGTTGTTTAGCTATGGTAATGGAAGATATCAGAGACATGAATCAAACAAAAATACATATTTGACTTTGGGATATATTTCTGTATGTAAATATAAATGAGAACTTGATCCTTTTGAAAAAGGTATTTACCTTCTCCTTTTAAAATTATAGGTAGAAGAGACAATTTCACATCCCATTCTAAAAGCTTTCCCCACGGTTTAAGTAAGCCAAGTGTCTTCTTTAAAAAAAAAAAAAAAATCACTAATGTTGTTGTAATAGTTGTCCCAAAGGATTTTAGAAATAATAAGTTTTTGTGATAAATATAAATCTACTGACTTATTCACTGACCTTAAAGGAAATTTGAGTGAAGAAACATATGATACTCCCAGATGAAAAGGTAAATGATCATTGACAGCTACCTGGTTTTTCACAAGTTAATAATATTAATGCATTATATCAAAATCCTGTTGGAAACTTTAAAATTAAACTTATTTTAAAGATCACTTGAAGAAAGGTAAGAATGACTAAGAAAAATTTTTGAAAAAAACAATAATATAGAGGGACTTGCCCAAGTGGATGTAGTTTTTATATATAAAAACTACAGTAATGGAAATAGAGTAGGATTTCTCTAAAAGAACGAAAAGACAAATCAGTGGAACTAAATAGCACTGGAACAATCGTTAAATATGTGTAAGATTTGAGTATATGATAAAATTTCATGAACATTCAGTTACATAGTAGTATGGTAAAATAACATGTTATAGAAGCAAATTCTAAATGGACTTGAAGAGTTAAATGTCAAAAAAATCTGTAAGACAAATATATGTATACATGTATATATAAGCAATCTATCCTTGGAATATGAAATAACTTCTTCAGAGTAACAGTAAACAATATGATATTAATGATTTAAAACTTCTTTAAAACAATATAAAATTGAAAGGAAGCAACAGACTGAAAGAAAATATTTGCAATACCTGAAAGTGGCAAATGATACTGAAACTAAATAAAGAATTCCTATGTATCAGTTTCAAAATACCCCTGGGAAAAAGGGGTACACATAGAGGCTGTACAAAATGCAATTCTTAGAGCAGGTTTGCTGCTTAGGTGACACCAAGGAGATGCAGATTTAAGCAATAAAGTGGGGTTTTTTTAACCATGAAATTTGCAGAAATGAAAGTGATTGCTAATCTCCATTGTTGGTAAGGTGGTAAGGAAACTAGTGTCTGCATAGGCTGTTGGTGAGGGTAGAAATGGTACATTTTTTAGGTCAGTTCATCATCTGTTCCAAAAACACTCACACGCTCTGCCACAAAATAGTTTTTATTTAGAAATGTATCCCACAAAAAGTGCCAGTTCATTTCAACAAACAAATATAAAGCATTATCAACTACCATGTAGCCATTTAAAAGAATTAGGTGAATCTCTGTGCATTGACATGGATTTTTTAACTCAAGAAATACATATTCCTCTATGATGCAGGGTACTGTTTTCATGCTGAAAACCTCTTTAGGATATATTAATTGAAAAAATAAATTGGAGAAAAATATGAATATGATTTGTATATGTTAGAAAAGCTATGTAAATATTTGATCATGTTTATGTGATTAGATTGCGTATAAAATATTTGAAAGGACACATACACAAACACATACACATTTGAACTATACATAATAATAAAGAAAAGAATACCACAAAGAATGAGGCTATAAAGGAAAATATTTGTTCTTTATTTCCATATCTATATTGTTTTAAAAACTACATATGTACTCAGATATTACTAATGAATTTTATGTACTGATACTTAATTTCAGTATTTAAGTGTAATATAAACTAGGGTAAATAGAGTAGACAGAAGATGGAATATTTAAACAGGTCTTATAAATCAGCAAAAAAAAATCCTGTAATATCCCATTTTTAATATTAATATAGCTTAGACACCCAGTTATCCAGTTATAAAATGCTAATAAGTATGTGAAAAAATTTTAATTATAAAACAAAAATTTAAATACTCTGACATGATTTTTAACCTATCAGATTGGCTGTGATTTTTTTTTTGATTTAAGGGTAATTGCTTTACAGAATTCTGTTGTTTTCTGTCAAACCTCGACATGAATTAGCCATAGGTATACATATATCTCTCCCTTTTGAACTTCCCCCCCATCTCCCTCCCCATTCCACCCCACTAGGTTGATATAGAGCCCGTTTGAGTTTCCTGAGTCATATGGCAAATTCCCGTTGGCCATCTCTTTTACATATGGTAACGTAAGTTTCCGTGTTACTCTTTCCATACTTCTCACCCTCTCCTCCCCTCTTCTGGTGTCCATAAGTCTATTCTATATGTCTGTTTCTCCACTGGTACCCTGTAAATGAATTCTTCAGTACCATTTTTCTAGATTCTGTATATATGCGTTAGAATATGATGTTTATCTTTCTCTTTCTGACTTACTTCACTCTGTACAATAGGTTCTAGGTTCATCTACCTCGTTAGAACGGACTCAAATGCGTTCCTTTTTATGGCTGAGTAATATTCCATTGTGTATATGGACAACAATTTCTTTATCCGTTCATCTGTTGATGGACATCTAGGTTGCTTATATGTTCTAACTATTGTAAAGAGTGCTGCAATGATCAATGGGATACATGTGTCTTTTTCAGTTTTGGTTTCCTCAGGGTATATGCCTACGAGTGGGATTGCTGGGTCATATGGTGGTTTTATTCCTATTTTTTTAAGGATTCTACATACCTTCTCCCATAGTAGCTGTATCAGTTTACATCCCCACCAACAGTGCAAGAGTGTTCCCTTTCTCCATACCCTCTCCAGCATCTGTTGTTTGTAGACTTTTTGATGATAGCCACTGGATTGTCCACTGGGGTTTGCTCCTGAGGCTGCTCTGGAGGAATTGGGTCTGCCGCAGTGAGGACCACGTGCAAAAATCATGCAGCTGCTTGGGTCACAGGGGCCCTGGCAGCACCAGGTACTCAGGGAAGTTGGCAGCTAGGGAAGCAGGAAATATAGTGCTCTAGAAGGGCATGGCAACCTGTATTTGGCTGATACGCTTCAGTATCCATGCCTGGAGAGAACCCCCTGAGAGAGAAGCCTGGCAGGCTACAGTCCACAGGGTCACAAATAGTTGGACACGACCAAAGCAACCCTGCATGTGTAGATGCAAGACTTCTTTTATCTGTGGCAGCTCTGCCCCAATGAGGGTTGAGTGTGAAGGTGGCGCAGCTGCTTGGTTTGCGGGGACCCTGGCGGCGCCAAGTGTGCAGGAACACAGACTGCCTCCGCCGCAGGAGTTATGGCCTGATCAGAGTCTTTTATAGAGCCTCCTGTAGCTGTCGATCAGAGGACCTCTTTGGCCAGTCTTTCTCCGTAGCTCTGCCCATTCAGTCACATAGAGGGGCCCCCCTTGCTGTGGTCCTGCTCCGTAGATTGGTGCATCAGGCACTTAAAGGAGCACCCTGGGTGGGATCCTAATCTGTAGTTCAGTGCATCAGGTGTTTGATGGGCCCACCTCTCTATTGTTCAGCTGCTGTTCCTGGCATGTGGGGAGAGAGAGGCTATGGTGATGGTTCCACCCCCTACACTGACTCAGCAGTATCTCCTTGCTTCCATGGCTGCCTGGCTTTCCTCCACAGGCATTTCCCACCACAATCTCCTCCCTCACAACCCCTCAATCTGTTTCTCTGCAGTCCACAGCAGCTCTCTCCCTGGGATTGCTCCACAATCCCTAAACCCCAGCTCCCAGCTACTTCACCTTCCAGGGGACCAGTGTCCCTGTCCAGGGTATGTATGGCTGCGGCAAGGACTGTCTGATTCTCGTTTCATTTAGGATGCCACTGATCAGCTGTTTCACTCTCAGCCTTAAATGTTTCTTCTCTGACTCAGACTGGACCCTTGCTTCAGTTCCCTCACCTGCTGAGGGCAGGTCTAGTCGTACTAACACTCCTGTTTTTCCTGGTAGTCCCTTTGTCCTACCAAGTTTTGTGTGGTTCTATATATTCTTTTCCACTGGTCAGGTTCTCCTGTCCTCTGTCAGCTGGTATTCTGCATGACTGTGATTTTTTTTTTTAATAACAGTATAATCTTTGTTGAGTTATGGTGAGATACAGATTCCCATACCTTGCAGATCTTTTTCAGAGATGAATTTGGCAGTATGTATCCAACACCATAAAAAATATTCCTTCTCAATTTATACCAAATAAACAATCAGAAATTCATGTATAATGTAATCTGTGATATTATAAAACATTAACCTAAATAAATACCCAACAATAAGACTTTGGTTAAACAAATCATGGGCCACTCATAAAAACATTGTGCAACCTTAAAAGTGATGCTTTCAACAAATATTTGGTGATATAGGAAAATGCTCATACTGTGTTATTCAGTGAAAATGGCATAAAAATATGATTCTGGTTTTTTCTTCTCTGTAACTGAAAATAATTGAAGACTGTATACTAAAATGAACTTTATTTTTTTTCAATCAAAAAAGGTCAATGAATGCTATGAAAAGGTATACATCTATATAAAACAAAATAATGAATTTATTTAAAAAAATAGTATACAAGTATAAATGTCTTATTATTCCTACATTTATATATATATAAAATCTTGTCAAACTTCATTCCAATTTTCTTTTTAATATAAAAAAGAATTATTATTTATATTTTGACACTTATCATAAAGAGTTATATAAACCAAAGGAGTAATTTGTTTATAGGATGCTTTTCCCAATAATGAAAATACCAAAAGTCCTTTCTCAGAAACTTGATGCCATACTGCCTGAGAAATACAGGTAATAAATACAGGGTATCTAGACAGCCTTGCTTTCTGGGGGGAATTATTTTTACTTGTGTGTAGATTATACCAGGTGTAGTATTGCTTGCCTTACACAGTACTATTTAATTACTGTCAAATACTTATTCTAGTCTTCTTTTCCTAACTTCATTAAACTCATTCTTGAAACCATACTACAGGTTTCAGCTTATTTATACTCCATTTTAATCTTCTGTGTGTTAAGAGACATAAAAAACTTGGCAGCTTTATTTCTAATAATATTTATACATCATCCCTGAGGTAAAACCCTTCTGTAGAATTTCTCTGTGTGTTGAGTCAGTGTTTATCATCTGTTGACTCATTAGCTTCCATTCTAGAATTCTGGAATTTGTCAATATTTTCGGAATTTCTCCTTGTTTTCTGGGGACTTTTTCCTTATCTGAAGCCTGTAATTCCTTATTCAGTCATTCATTCATTTATTCGTTTGGTACACATCTATTGAGTGACTACTGTGTACTGGTTACCAGTCACACAAGTGAATAAGACATGATCCCTCCCCTTCTTACTTATTTTGCTGAGTTTTTGTTTTATATGTTCTCTGAGTTAAGAAGATAAATGGAAGCTTGGTTCGGGTCAGGGAAGAAAAGCCTGCTGAATTTCAGACTTTAAAAAGGAGTCTGTATAAACAAAAGTGAAAGTGAAGTCGCTCAGTCGTGTCCGGCTCTTTGCGACCCCATGGACTATAGTCCACCAGGCTGCTCCATCCATGGGATTCTCCATGCAAGAATACTGGAGTGGGTTGCCATTTCCTTCTCTAGGGAATCTTCCTGACCCAGGGATCGAATCCAGGTCTCCTGCATTGCAGGTAGACTCTTTAACCTCTGAGCCACCAGGGAAACCCGAGAATATCATATATGATGAGCAACATTTAGGGGTTTCATTTGTTTTTTAGAAGGGGACTGGTACAGGTATAATGAGTATAATTGGGGACATGGTGAATTGTCCAAGCACAGTTGTCCAATAGTTGTTGGGTCTAAACATGAGGGATACTTGATCGAGAGACACAGATATAGTGGTGGTTGGTGTGCAGGTGGAGATGAGCTGTGGGAGTGGCTGTTAACTTCAATCTGAATACATGACTTCCCCCATCTTTATGGCAGGAAAGTGAAATCAGCACCCATGTATATATTTAAAGTAGATTTCCTAGCGTTACTAATAATTAAAGACAGATTTTTGCATCAAGATTCTATCTGCGTAGAAACTGACTGCTGCCTTAGTGGACAAAACGTCCTTATGAGAAACATCATTCTGCTTTATAGTCTTTGTTATTCTTTGTTCAGAAGTTCTTTATCAATTCAAGAAAACTAAAAGCCTTCAAGAAAATTCTACATCTCATTCAGTACTCTTAATTTCTGTCATCAATTAAGATGAATATTTAAATAAACAACAACTTAATATCACTATTCAAACATTCATAATATATATATATACATATAATAGATATATATTTGTTTACCCACTTTTCTCTCCTCATTAGACTGTGATCTTTTCATATTAATCTTGGTGTCTGTAGAATGTAGCCCCCTAGCATGTAAAATGTGCTCAATAAATACTGGATGCATGAATTGTTAGAAAAGAAGAAAGAAGTGTTTGACAACTCTGGGAAAGGGTTTCTGTGAGCAAAATAAAATCTAAGAGCAGAGATGTGAAGGAAGAGCTGCTTTAGAGAGAATCTCAATCCTTTCTGAGGAGCATGTGACCTTTAAATTACTTAACTGATTGAAAATAAATCATATTTTAAGATTTCACAGTCTTTCAAAAATTTTATAACTTTGATCATGATTTGTTTTGCTTAAAATTCCTAGTTTTAGTGTTTGAATTTGATCATGTTGTATAGAATCCTGATTTGTAACTTTAGACTATATCTGATATTATTTCAGAAATTGAAATATTGGTTAAATTGTCGAAAATGCTAAAGTGACTACCAAGATAGGAAAAAAGCCATGGGATAGTTGGTCTCTCTCTACACACACGTGCAAGTGTGCACAGATGTACATATTTTAAAACTAAAAAATTTGCCTTTGTATTAATACTTTCAGTAATATACGTGTTATGGTAATTCTCAGAGAGCAGTTTTTTTTTTTCTTGTTATTTCAGAAAATAGAAAATCCTGATGAACTGGCAGAACTTATAAATATGAATCTTGCACAACTTTGCTCACTTTTAATGGCTTTATGGGGACAATTTCTGGAAGTTATAACACTACATGAGGAACTAAGACTATTACTAGCACAAGAGCACCATACTCTGAGGGTAAGTTATAAAAATAAGTGATTGTAGAGCATTTTAATGAGTATTGTCATTTATATTTAGAAATTTCTTATGAATAAAAATTCTGATTTTTATCTATTATGTTCATAAATGAGAAAAGAGACATCTATCATTGTGTTATTGTTTGATTCCTAAAGTTAATAATAGAAGAATACAGTTGAGTATATGACCTATCTCAGTTACAACCCTTGCAACTAAGAGACACCACCTGTATGAAATAAAATACACAATAAAGGATAGTTCTTGGAATCCAGGAACAGGAATTATCACTAGATCTCTTAAGAAAAAGAAACCAGAACTAAAAAGCCATCTCAGAATAGGCAGAATATCTCTCTCCAAACCTCATACTCCCTCCTTTCCTCTCTCCTTCCTTCACCTCATTTAGAGAGATATATTATGAACTTTGCAGGCTCGGGGGAGTAATCTAGACATGGAGGTTGTTATAGGTCTGGTACGGACACTATGCAGAAAATTTTGTACAATTTTATTGTGTCAAGAGGCTTCGAGATGTTAAATCTCTGTCTTTTCAGCTTTATCTCCTTATGTACTCTGTATGCACACTAATTTTCCTGAATTAGTTACACAAAACATCATGTGTATTTTATTTTCTTTTCTAGTTTTTCTTTTCTTAACTATAAAGCACAAATGAAAGTGGTAGTCGCTCAGTTGTGTCCAACACTTTGTGAACCCATGGTCCCTCCATGGAATTCCCTAGGCAGGAACACTGGAGTGGGTTGCCATTCCTTTCTCCAAGGGATCTTCCCAACCCAGGGATCAAACTGGGCTCTCCTGCATTGGCAGATGGGTTCTTTACCATCTGAGCTACTACATAAAGCACAATATATAATTAAAATCAGAAAAGTTCATAAAACGTGCACATTTTAACAAGTGGTTAAAAGTACCTACCCTTTTAACAATCACCCAGATCAAGAAATAGAATATTGTCAATACCACAGACATGTTCTATGTATTTGTTCCAATTTCTACCCCTTTATGACATTTACAAGGAATCACCATCTTTCTCAGGAAGTTCCTTCTTTCTCTTTTAGTTATTCAGTCTATATTACTGAATTCTACATAAATGAATTCATACAGTATGTATTCTTTTGTATATTGCTTCTTTCAGTTGAGATTTTGTTTTGGAGATTAATCTGTTGTTGTTGTTGTTGTTGTTAGTAGCTGTAGCTTACTCATTTTCATTGCTATAATGTATTTCCATTTGAATATACCTACAATTTGTCCATTTTACTGTTGATAAGTGTTTGAATTATTTCAGATTTGTAGCTACTGTAAACCAAGCTGCTGTGAATATTTCCTGTCATAACAGTTTCTGTGATGTATTTACCTATGAAAGAGATTACTGTGTCATAGGGTATAAATAACGTCAATTCTATTATATAATGCTACCCTGGTTTCCAAAGTGGTGCTGATTTTCACTCCCACAAGCACCATAGTAAAGTTCTTAGTCCACCTCCTCCCCAGTTCTTGATATTGGCAGACTTTTAAACTTTTGCAAGATGGATGTAAAATGGTATATCATTTTAGTTTTATATGTATTTTTTGATGACTTGGTAATAGTTGAGCACCATTTTGTATGACTGTTGGCTGTGTAGATTTCCTGTTTGTGAAGTACCTGTCCAAACTGGCTGCCCATTTTCTATCAGATTAGTTTTCTTTTTCTTCTTGATTTATAATAGTTTTCTGTGTATTCTAAGTACTGATCTTTGTTAAATGTTTTATAAATCTTTCCTCATTTCATGGTTTTTTCCACTATGTTCATGCTGTCTTTTGATGAAGTAGAGGTCTTAATTTGTCGATGGAACGCAAGAGAAAAGCCAGACAGAGACACACCTGTATTTGGACATAATATGTACAGATCAGCAAGGAAGATGTGACATTATCAGTAAATGATATTGGGACAATTGGGTATTATATAACTGAATTATATAAAATTCAGTTCCAGATGGACTAAAAACAGACATGAAAGGCAAAATCATAAAGTTTCTAAAATATAGAAGAGAACTATCAGAAGTATTATAGAAGTAGTACAGCTTACTCCCATATTGTCTTTGTCAGAATCACAAGTTACCATTTTGGCACATTTGCTTCATCATTCCTTCTTTTTGTCAATAGATACACATTCCCAGTTGCTCAATTGGTAAAGAATCCTCCCGTAATTCTGGAGACCCCAGTTAGATTCCTGGGTCCGGAAATTCCCCTGGAGAAGGGATAGACTACCCACTCCAGTATTCTGGAGCTTCCTTGGTGACCCAGGTGGTAAAGAATCCACCTGCAATGTGGAAGACCTGGGTTCAATCCCTGGGCTGGGAAGATCCCCCTGGAGGAGGGCATGGCAACCCACTCCAGTATTCTTCCATAGAGAATCCCCATGGACAAAGGAGCTGGCAGGGTACAGTCTATGGGGTCCCAAAGAGTCAGACACGACTGAGCAACTAAGCACAGCACAGCACCCATATAAATATACTCACACACATATTTTTTTTTCTGGGCCATTTGATAGTTACAGACATTATACTTGTTTTTCCTTAAATACTTCAGGGCATATTGACTAAGAACAAAGATATCCTCTAACGTAACCACAGTACAGTGATCAACTTTAAGACATCTAATACTGAAGCTAAAGGCAAAGGAGAAAAGGAAAAATAAACCCATTTGAATGCAGAGTTTCAAATAATAGCAAGGAGAGATAAAAAAGCCTTCCTCAGTGATCAGTGCAAAGAAATAGAGGAAAACAGTAGAAAGGGAAGGACTAGAGATCTCTTCAAGAAAATTAGAGATACCAAGGGAAATTTTCTTGCAAAGATGGGCACAATAAAGGGCAGAAACCTAAAGGCAGGGGCCTAACAGAAGCAGAAGAGATTAAGAAGAGGTGGCAAGAGTACACAAAAGAACTGTACAAAAAAGATCTTAAATGACCCAAATAACCATGACAGTGTGATCACTCACCTAGAGCTAGACATCCTTGAACGCAAAGTCAAGTGGGCCTTAGGAAGCATCACTATGAACAAAGCTAGTGGAGGTGATGGAATTCCAGTTGAGCTGTTTCACATCCTACAAGATGATGCTGTTAAAGTGCTACACTCAATATGCCAGCAAATTTGGAAAAGTCAGCAGTGGCCACAGGACTGGAAAAGGTCAGTTTTCATTCCAATCCCAAAGAAAAGCAATGCCAAAGAATTTTCAAACTACCGCACAATTACACTCATCTCACACTCTAGCAAAGTAATGCTCAAAATTCTCCAAGCCAGGCTTCAACAGTAAGTGAACCGTGAACTTCCAGATATTCAAGCTGGATTTAGAAAAGGCAGAGAAACCAGAGATCAAATTGCCAACATCTGCTGGATCATTGAAAAAGCAAGAGAATACCAGAAAAACATCTACTTCTGCTTTATTGATTACACCAAAGCCTTTAATGTGTGTGGATCACAACAAACTATGGAAAATTCTTAAAGGGATGGAAATACCAGACCACCTTACCTGCCTCCTGAGATACCCATATGCAGGTCAAGAAGCAACAGTTAGAACCGGACATGGAACAACAGACTGGTTCCAAATTGGGAAAGGAGGATGTCAAGGCTGTATATTGTTACCCTGCTTATTTAACTTATATGCATAGTACATCATGTAAAATGCTGGGCTGGATGAAGCACAAGCTGGCATTAAGATTGCTGAGAGAAATATGAATAATCTCATATACGCAGATGACACCACCCTTACGTTAGAAATAGAAGAACTAAAGAACCTCTTGAAAGTGAAAGAGGAGAGTGAAAAAGCTGGCTTAAAACTCAGCATTCAGAAAGCTAAGATCATGGTATCCAGTCCCATCACTTCATGGCAAATAGATGGGGAAACAGTGGAAACAGTGAGAGACTTTATTTTGGGGGGCTCCAAAATCACTGCAGATTCTGACTGCAGCCATGAAATTAAAAGACGCTTGCTCCTTAGAAGAAAGGCTAGACCAACCTGTTAAAGACAGCATATTAAAAAGCAGAGACATTACTTTGCCAACAAAGGTCCATCAAGTCAAAGCTATGGTTTTTCCAGGAGTCATGTATGCATGTGAGAGTTGGACTATAAAGAAAGCTGAGCACTGAAGAATTGATACTTTTGAACTGTATTGTTGGAGAAGACTCTTGAGAGTCCCTGGACTGCAAGGAGTCAATCCTAAAGGAAATCAGTCCTGAATATTCATTGGAAGGACTAATGCTGAAGCTGAAACTCCAATATTTTGACCACCTGATGCGAAGAACTGAGTCACTGGAAAAGACCCTGATACTGGGAAAGATTGAAGATAGGAAAAGAAGGGGACAACAGAAGATAAGATGAGATGATTGGATGGCATCACCAGTTCGATAGACATGAGTTTGAGCAATCTCTGGGAGTTGGTGATGGACAGGGAGGCCTAGCATGCTGCAGTCCATGGGGTCGCAAAGAGTCAGACACGACTGAGTAACTGAACTGTACTGAAATACTGATACCTACTACATGATTCATTTTTAAATCTGGTCAGTTGTCTTAATAACACCCTGTGTGACAACCTTTTCCAGGATCAATCTCAGGGTCACACATTGCAATCAGTTATCACATCCCTTTAAACTCTTCAGACTCACTTAATCTTCCTTCTTCCTTTCGTTTTCTTCATCTTTCACAACTTTAGCCAGTAATTTTTAGACCAGTCTTCAATCTGGTCTTCAATTTGATTATGATTAGATTTAGAAGTTATAGTATTAGTGGGAATGCTACATTTTATTTCTTTTTCAGTCAATTTTGGTAAATTATATTTCTCAAGGATTTTTTTTATCTCAATATATTGATTTATTGGTCTTAAATGAATTCAGAATAATTCTGAAAATTCTTAAAAAGAATTCAGAATAATTATAATGACGATGATCCAGGATGTCGGAAAAAGAATGGTGGGCAAAGATTGAGAAGATGAAATAAATGTTTACCAAAGGCCTAGAAAAACAAAAGAACAAACAAACAGAGATGAACAATACACTAGAAGGAATTAATAGCAGAATAACTGAGGCAAAAGAACGGATTAATGACTCGGAAGATAGAATGGTGGAAATCACTGCTGCAAAACAGAATGTAGAAAAAAGAATGAAAAGAAATGAAGACAGCCTAAGAGACCTCTGGGATCATACATATTGCCTTAATAATTGCCTTAAATATAAATGGATTAAAGACACCAACCAAAAGACATAGACTGGCTGGGTAGATACAGAAACAAGACCCATAGATGTGTTGTCTACAAGAGACCCACCTCAGACTTACAGACTGAATGTAAGAGGATGGTAGAAGGTATTCCACACGCAGTGAATTCATAAGAAAGCTGGAGTAACAATACATCACACAAAATAGACTTTAAAGCAAAGACTGTTATAAGAGACAAATAAGGACACTTGATAATGATCAAGTGTTCAATCTGAGAAGAAGATACAACAATTATATATGCACCCAACATAGGAGTACCTCAGTATGTAAGGCAAATACTAAAAACTATAAACAGAGAAATCGACAGTAACAGAATAATAGTGGGGGACTTTAATACCCCACTTTCTCTAGACAGAAAATTAATAAGGAGCATGGACCTTAAATGACAGTTTAGATCAGTTGGATTTAATTGATATTTATAGAGCGTTTCAACCAAAAGTGGCAGACTTTACATTCTTCTCAAGTGCACATGGAACATTCTCCAGGATTGACCACATGCTGGGCCACAAGGCAAGTCTTGGCAAATTCAAGAAAATCGAAATTATATCATTTTTTCTGTCACAAAGCTCTGCGATTAGAAATAAATCACAAAAAAATACTCTAAAAAACATAAATACGTGGCAGCTAAACAATATGCTACTCAGAAACCATTGGATCACTGAAAAACTCAAAGAGGAAATTAAAAAGAAAAAACTTAGAGACAAATGAAAAGGAAAGCACAATGGTCCAAAACTTATGGGATGCAGCCAAAACAGTTTTAAGTGGAAAGTTTATGGCAATACACAGTTACCTCAAGAAACAAGAAAAACCTCAAACAACCTAACCTTATACCTAAAACAATTAGAGAAAGAAGAAAAAACAAACCTACGATTAACAGAAGGAAATCATAAAAATCAGAGCAGAAATGAATGAAATAGAGACAAAGAAAAATCTCAAAGATCAATGAAACTAAAAGCTTATTCTTTGAAAAGATAAGCAAAATTGATAAACCTTTAGCCAGAAACCAAGAGAAAAAAAAAAAGGGAGGATTCAAATCAATTAAATTAGAAATGAAAAAGGAGAAGTTACAATTGACTCCATAGAAATACCAAGGATCATAAGAGACTACTATCAACAATTGTATGCCAGTGAAATGGACAACCTAGAAGAAATGCCCAAGTTCTCAGAAAGGTACAGTCTCCTTAAACTGAACCAAGATGAAATAGAAAACATGAACAGACCGGTCACAAGCACTGAAATTGAAACTGTTATTAAAAACCTCCCAACAAACAAAAGTCCGGGCCCTGACAGCTTCACAGGCAAATTTTATCAAATGTTTAGAGAAGAGCTAGCACCTCTCCTTCTGAAACTGTTTTAAAAGATCGCAGAGGAAGGAAAACTCCCCAGCTCATTTTATGAGGCCACCATCACTCTGATACCAAAACCAGACAAAGATAGCACACACACACACACACACATTATAATCCAGTATCACTGATGAACATAGATGCAAAAATCCTCAACAAACTACTAGCAATCTGTATCCCACAATACATTGAAAAGATCTTACACTATGATCAAGTGGGATTCATCCCAGTGATGCAAGCATTTTCCAACATCCACAAATCAATCAAGGTAATATACCACATCAACAAATTGAAGAATAAAAACTATATGATCATCTCAGTAGATGCTGAAAAAGCTTTTGATAAAATTCAGCACCCATTTATGATTAAAAAAAACTCTCCAGAAAGTGGGCATAGAGGGTACATAAATCAACATAATAAAGACCATATTCTACAAACCTACAGCTAGCATCATACTCAATAGTGAAAAACTGACAGCATTCCCTCTAAGATCAGGAATAAGACCAGGATGTCCACTCTCACCTATTTTATTCAACATAGTTTTGGAAGTCCTAGCTATAGCAATCAGAGAAGAAAAAGTAAGGGGAATCTAAATTGGAAAAGAAGAAGTTAAACTATCACTATTTGCAGATGACATGATACTATATAGATCCTAAAGATGCTACCAGAAAACTAATAAAACTCATCAATGAATTTGGTAAATTTGCAGGTTATAAAATTAATACACAGAAATCTGTTGCATTTATCTACACGAACAATGAAAGATCAGAAAGAGAAATTCAGGAAGCAGTTCCATTTACCATTGCATCAAAAAGAATAAAATACCTGGGGATAAATCTACCTAAGGATACAAAAAACCTGTACTCTGAAAACTGTAAGATACTGATGGAAGAAATCAAATAAGTCATAAACAGATGGGAAGATACACCATATTTTTGGACTGCAAGAATCAATATTGTCAAAATGACTATAGTACCCAAGGCAATCTACAGATTCAGCACAATCCCTATCAAATTACCTATAGCATTTTTCACAGAACTAGAACAAAAAAATCTCAAAATTTGTATGGAGGCAAAAAATATCCCAAATAGCCAAAGCAAGCTTAAAAAATGGAGCTGGAGGAATCAGGCTCTCTGGATATACTACAAAGCTACAGTAATCAAAACAGTATGGTACTGGCCCAAAACTAGAAATATAGATCAATGGAACAGGACAGAAAATGCAGAAATAACCCCATTCACCTATGGTCAATTAATTGATGATGAAGTATGTTGGAAAGACAGTCTTTTAAACAAGTGGTGCTGGGAAAATTGGACAATACATATTTAAAAAATGAAGTTAGATAATTTTGTATATGTATAGAACATATACAAAGATAATCTCAAAATGGATTAAAGACCTAAATATGAGATCAGACACTGTAAAACTCCTAGAGGAAAGCATAGGCAGAACACTCTCTGGCATAAATCACAGCAGTATCTTTTTCAATCCATTCCCCAGAATAATGGGAATAAAATGGGACCTACTTAAACTCAAAAGCTTTTGCACAGCAAAGGAAACAATAAACAAAATGAAAAGACAACCCACAGATTGGGAGAAAATATTTGCAATTGATGTGACTGAGATAATCACGATGGTGTGATCGCTCACCTAGAGCCAGACATCCTGAAATGTGCAGTCAAGTGGGCCTTAGGAAGCATCACTATGAACAAAGCTAGTGGAGGTGATGGAATTCCAGTGGAGCTATTTCAAATCCTGAAAGATGATGCTGTGAAAGTGCTGCACTCAATATGCCAGCAAATTTGGAAAACTCAGCAGTGGCCACAGGACTGGAAAAGGTCAGTTTTCATTCCAATCCCAAAGAAAGGCAATGCCAAAGAATGTTCAAACTACCACACAATTGCACTCATCTCACACGCTAGTAAAGTAATGCTCAAAATTCTCCAAGCCAGGCTTCAGCAATACATGAACCGTGAACTTCCAGATGTTCAACCTGGTTTTATAAAAGGCAGAGGAACCAGAGATCAAATTGCCAACATCCGCTGGATCATCAAAAAATCAAGAGAGTTCCAGGAAAACATCTATTTCTGCTTTATTGACTATGCCAAAGCCTTTGACTATGTGGATCACAATAAACTGTGGGAAATTCTGAAAGAGATGGGAATACCAGACCACCTGACCTGCCTTTTAAGAAACCTGTATGCAGGTCAGGAAGCAACAGTTAGAACTGGACATGGAACAACAGACTGGTTCCAAATAGGAAAAGGAGTACATCAAGACTGTATATTGTCACCCTGCTTATTTAACTTCTATGCAGTATACATCATGAGAAACGCTGGGCTGGAAGAAGCACAAGCTGGAATCAAGATTGCCAGAAGAAATATCAGTAACCTCAGATATGCAGATGACACCACCCTTATGGC
>NW_011494840.1:431347-450478 GCF_000754665.1 Bison bison bison | reverse complement strand
ATAGCTCCAGTACTTTGGCCACCTCATGCGAAGAGTTGACTCATTGGAAAAGACTCTGATGCTGGGAGGGATTGGGGGCAGGAGGAGAACGGAACGACAGAGGATGAGATGGCTGGATGGCCTCACCAACTCAATGGACATGAGTTTGGGTGTACTCCGGGGGTTGGTAATGAACAGGGAGGCCTGCCATGCTGCAATTCATGGGGTCGCAAAGAGTTGGACACTACTGAGCGACTGAACTGAACTGAGCTGATAAGGGATTAATCTCCAGATTTACAAACAGTTTGTGATGCTTAACAGCATCAAAACCAACAGAACACTCAAAAAGTGGACAGAAGACCTGAATAGATATTTCTCCAAAGAAGACATACAGATGGCCAGCAGACTCATGAAGAGATGTTCAATGCTGCTGGTTATTAAGGAAATGCAAATCAAAGCTGCAGTGAGGTAACACCTCACACTGGTCAGAATGACTATCATCAAAAACTGACAAAAAAATAAACGCTGGGGAGGGCATGGAGAGTAGGGAACCGTCTTACACTGTTGGTGGGAATGTAAATTGGTATAGCCACTATGGAGAACAGTATGAAGTTTCCTTAAAAAACTAAATATAGAGCTACTATTGGAAAAGACTCTGATGCTGGGAGGGATTTGGGGGCAGGAGGAAAAGGGGACAACAGAGGATGAGATGGCTAGATGGCATCACCGACTCAATGGACGTGAGTTTGAGTGAATTCCAGGAGATGGTGATGGACAGGGAGGCCTGGCGTGCTGCGATTCATGGGGTCGAAAAGAGTCGGACACGACTGAGTGACTGAACTGAACTGAACTGAACTACAGAGCTACCATATGACCCTGCAGTCCCACTCCTGCTCAGCATGTATCAGGAGGAAAACATGATTTGAAATGATATATGCACCCCAGTGTTCATTGCAGCCCTGTTTACAATAGCCAAGACATGGAAGCAACCTAGATGTCCATCAGCAGATGAATGGATAAGACAGCTGTGGTACCATCTACCCAATGGACTATTACTCAGCTGTAAAAAGAACACATTTGAATCGGTTCTAATGAGGTGGACAAAACTGGAGCCTATTATGCAGAGTGAAGTAAGTCAGAAAGAAAAACACCAATACAGTATATTAATGCATATATGTTAATGCATATATATGGAATTTAGAAAGATGGTAACTATGACCCTATATGTGAGACAATAAAAGAAACACAGATACAAAGAACATACTTTTGAACTCTGTGGGAGAATGCGAGGGTGGGATGATTTGAGAGAATAGCTTTGAAACCTGTATATTATCATATGTGAAATAGATCATCAGTCCAAGTTCAATGCATGAAATGGCACTTAGGGCCCGTGCTCTGGGATGACCCTGAGGGATGGGATGGGGAGGGAGGTGGGAGGGGGGTTCAGGATGGGGGACACATGTACACCCATGGCTGATTCATGTCAATGTATGGCAAAACCCACCACAATATTGCAAAGTAATTAGTCTCCAATTAAAATAAATTAATTAATTTTTTAAAAAAGAAGATGTGGTATGTATATACAATGGAATATTATTCCGTTAAAAAGAATGAAAAAAGGCCATTTGCAGCAACATAGGTGGACCTAGACAGTGTCATACTGAGTGAAGTAAGTCAGACAGAGAAAGATAGATATCATATGGCATCCCTTATATGTGGAATCTAGAAATAAATGATACAAATGAACTTACATACAAAACAGAGACTCACAGATTCAGAAAACGAATTTATGGTTGCCTGGGGGAAGGGAGTTAGGGAGTTTAGAAGGTCATGAACACACTGCTATATTTAAAATGGGTAACCAACAAGGATCTATTGAATAGCACATGGAAATCTACTCAACATTATATGCCAGTCTGGTTGGGAGGGGGATTTGGGGGAGAATGGATACATGTGTATAGATGGCTGATTCCCTTCTCTGTTTACCTGAAACTGCTGCTGCTGCTAAGTCGCTTCAGTCGTGTCCAACTCTGTGCGACCCCATAGACGGCAGCCCACCAGGCTCCGCCATCCCTGGGATTCTCCAGGCAAGAACACTGGACTGGGTTGCCATTTCCTTCTCCCAGTGCATGAAAGTAAAGTGTGAAAGTGAAGTTGCTCAGTCGTGTCTGACTCTTCGAGACCCTATGGACTGCAGTCTTCCAGGCTCCTCTGTCCATGGGATTTTCCAGGCAAGAGTACTGGAGTGGGATGCTATTGCCTTCTCCAACCTGAAACTGCTACAGCATTGTTAATTGGCTATACTATACCCAATACAAAATAAAAAGTATAGTCTGAAAAAAATAATGCTGGAATTTCAGTTTAAGTAAAATCTACAGATCAATTTAGACAGAATTTTCCCCTTAATTATATTGAGCCAATCTGTGAACATGACCTGGCTCCCCATTTACTTAGGTCTTTAATTTCTCTTAGAAGTGTTTTGTAGTTTTCAGTCTCTTTTATTTATTTATAACCTTTTTATGCAATTATATTATGTGATGTTGTTATAAATAGTCTTTTAATTTCATTTTTTTAAAGGTTGTTACTAGAGTGTAAAAGTACAATTGATTTTTGCTTATTGATTTTATATCCTATGACCCTGCTAAACTTATAGGTATAGTATATTACAAATCTAACTTGGGTCATGTTAATTCATAGGGTTGTTTAATCAACATTCTGGGTGGCCATTTTTTTTGTCTCTGCTTTGCTATTTTAAAGACATACCGTTATCATCTGTCCGCCATACTCTGTGATAATAAATCAGTCATTGATATCAGGGTTCCCAACCCCTGGGCCGCAGACAGGGCCGCACAGCAACAGGTGAGAGGCAAGTGAGTGAGCAGCGCTGCTTCTGTGTTTACATCTCCCCATCGCTCACATTACCACTTGAGTTCCACCTCCTGTCAGGTCAGCAGTGGCATTAGATTCTCATAGGAGCATGAACCCTACTGTAAAACTGTGCCTGCAAGGGATCTAGAGTGTGCTGCCCGTATGGGAATCACCTGAAAACTACCACCACCACCCTTTTCCATGGAAAAATTGTCTTCCGCTAAACCTGTCCCTCCCTACCACCCAAAAGGTTGGGAACACTGATTTACAATGTTGTTTTCCTTCAGCTGCTGTTAGGATCTTCTCTTTATCTTTGTTTTTTTAGCTATTTAATTCTGATGTGCCTTGTATTTTCTTAATTTATCTTCCTTAGGATTTGCTTTAATTCCCAGATCTTCAGTGTGATATTTTTATCAAAATTTTAGCCATAACTATAGATTTTTTTATGCCCCAGTTTTTCCCTCTGGCACTCTCATATCACTTGTTACACTTTTGATATTTTGGGGTCTTTAGTTTTTTTTCTCTATGTTGTTTGGAGTGAATAATTTTTGTTATTCTATCTTTGAATTTACTAACTCATTTCTGTAGTGTCTGATCTGGTCTAAGTCTTATCTAGTAAAATTTTCATTTCTGATATTATATTCTTACTTCCAAAATTTCCCCTTGGTATTTTTTTTAATGGTTTCATTTTTCTGCTGAGGTTCCTCATCTCTTCCTTCATTAAGATCAGCTGCTCTCAGTCATTTGGTAGTGTATAATTATTGCCTAAAAGTACTTGCCTGGACTTCTGGTTTCTGATCTGGTTTGGAAGAGACTTGGACTTCATCACTTCCTTTCTACCAACAAGAAAAGAGCTGAACAAACCAAATGTCAACACATCTTTTTATATCCATTTGAGAATTGAGGCTGCATGATAAACTTCTGCCCACCTCACCTGAACTGGAAAGAGAGATAGCCAATTACAGAGAATCACATCTTGCTAAAGCAGAAACGTATCCATGAACAGAAATCACCAGGAGCCAGTACCAGGGGAGCAAAATTTACACTGTAATTGACAAATTTCTGGGGGCTCAGTTTGGACAAGTTTGAGTTGGTAACTCCAGAGGGCCCAGTCTTAGGGGATACCCACACTTCTATGAGTTTTAGCTTGAGGAATCCTACCAGATTTGCATAATGATGATCAGAGAAATCCCCTCATGCAGGGAGAGGTGGAAATAGTCATTTGTAGATACATTCAGAGCATTCTATCCTTCTTAACAAGACCTTCCTCCTCAGAAGCTCTTTCTGGAGCCCATCTGACCTGGAGGACCCAATTCCAGCCCTCTCTAGCCATTCACTTGGGGAAGGAAAATTCCCAACTTACATTATCAGAGAATTGCAAATTAAAACAATGAGATGCCATACACACCTGTAAGAATGACTAAAATCAAAAACACTGACAACACCAAATATTGATAAGGATGGGGACCCAACAGGAATTCTCATTCATTGCTGTTGGGAATGCAAAATGGTGCAGCCAGTTTGGAAGATGGCTTGGCAATTTCATACAAATCCAAACATACTCTTACACTACAATCCAGCTATCATGCTTTTTTATTTTTTTCCCAAATTAATTGAAAGTTAGGTCTATGCAAAAACCTGCACATATATTATGGCAGCTTTTTTCATAATTGCCAAAACTTGAACTAAACTGTCCTTCATCAGGTGAATGAATAAATCTTTGTTTATCCATATAATGGAACTTTTTTCAGTAATAAAAAGAAGTGAGCTATCAAACCATAAAAAGACATGGAAGAAACTTAAATGCATATTACGAAGTGAAAAAAGCCAATCTGAAAAGGCTAAATACTATATGATTCCAACTGTATGATATTCTGGAAAAGGAAAAACTAAAGAGATGATCAGTAGTTGCCAGGGGCTCGGGGGAATTGGGAGAGAGTCAGGTGGGTGGAGCACAAGAGATCTTTAGGACAGTGGAACTGTTCTCTATGATGTTGTGATGGTAGGTGTTTGTCTTTATACATTTGTCAAAGCCCATACCATGCACAATACCAAGGGTGAACCTTAATGAAGTGATGAACTTTAGTTGTTGATGATGTGTCAACATTGGTTCATCAGTTATAACAAATGCATCAAATTATTGGAGAAGGAAATGGCAACCCACTCCAGTATTCTTGCCTGGGAGACACCATGGACAGAAGAGCCTGGCAGGCTACAATCCGTGGAGTCGCAAAAGAGTGGGACACAACTTAGCGACTGACCAACAACATCAAATTATAACAAATACAAAACGCAAATAATAGGAAAAACCTGGGGGCTTGGTGTATAATTGGAATTTTCTATAATTTCTGATCAATTTTTCTCTAAAACTGCTCTTAAAAAAAAAAAACTTTAGTTTTAATTTTTTTTTTTTTAATTCTTGCTTGCTATTTCTAGCACCTGGGTTATTGTGGAGTCTATTTCAACAAACTGCTTGTATCGCTTGATTGTAAGGTACATTTTCCCACTTCTTTGCGTATCCAGTGGGTGTTCTTCAGGGCTGGAAGCAGTTGCTCCATGTATTTTGTCAGGTTTTGTAAGTTGTTTTCAGTAGAGTCAATCCAATACCAGTTTCTCTGTCCTGGTCTCAGTGAAGTTAAATAGTGCTTTTCAACTTTGGCTGTGTATTAGAGTCATCTTGGGAACTTTAAAAATTATCAGTGCTAAATGGGGCCCAGACATGGGTAGAATTTTTTAAGTTCTCCAATTGATTAACAGGTTTGGGTGGTAGTGGTGGTTTAGTCACCAAGTCATGTCTAACTCTTTGCTACCCCATGGACTGTAGCCTGCCATACTCCTCTTTCGTGGGATTTCCTAGGCAAGAATACTAGAATAGGTTGCCATTTCCTTCTCCAGGGGATCTTCCTGACTCAGGGATCAAACGTGTGTCTCCTGCTTGGCAGGCAGATTCTTTACCACTGTATCACCTGAGAACAGTGTTAGGCCTTTCCCTAAATAAGAGGATTCTGCTAGGGGGAGTGGGAACTGAAATCTAGCCTGTCTTCCCTTGAGGCAGGTTGTATCTGCCTATGAAAAGAGTACCTTTTTGTTTTGGTTCCTGTTTGTTTTCCTTTTCCATTATGGTTTATCACAGGATATTGAATATTGTTCCCTGTGCCATACAGTAGGCCCTTGTTGTTTATCTGGTCTGTGTCTAATAGTTTGCCACTGTGAATCCCAGACTCCCAATTCTTCCCTCTTCCTGTCCTCCTCCTCCTTGACAGCCACAAGTCTGTTCTCTGTAAGTCTGTTTCACAGATGCCTCATGCCTCCCCTTGTCCCTCTGAAGATCCTGTCTCACCAACTCAGGGAGATAGGCTGAGGAAATCAGAAACTCAACTGGCTGTATCTTGATGACGAATAAAACATTTCTCCAATTCATTGTGTATTTAAAACCAAAGAACCTCTAGTCTTCTTTCCCTTTAGAAAACATTTTCAATGTAATGTAATTCCTAGCTATAATCTGATTTCTGTCTCCTCCACGTACCCTTCAAACAAAATATATTTTCCGTGCCCTTACTGGTGCTTCAATTGCTGTCCGTAGCTGACAAAGCCTTTAAATAATTAGAAATGAAAAGGTCAAAATACGAATATGATGGAAGAAATATTCAACTCGATTTGACCAGTATTTACAAAGCACTTGCTTTTATAACGTACCAAGATGTATTTTAGGCAGATAGCAAAGATCATCCCAAATACAGCTCCTACTCTAAAGAATATCACACATTAAGAGGGGAGACAATTCACATAAACAATTATTTTAAGGAAAAATGTGGTGAATGCTACAATGGTAATTGTCATAGCTTATATTTGCATATACCTTCCAGTTTAAAAAAGAAATATCAAACACGTAATTATGCTTACTCTTCACAATAACTCCGTATGTAGACTAAGTATTAAGTGTAATTGAAAGCGAGTCATCGAGGCTCCCAAGGTGAAATGCCTGAGGTCGCAGTGTCAGTGAGTCCACCCATCAGCTCACCTGACGTGTCCTGGGCTGCCTGGCACACAGCATGAAGCAGGAGCTAGGCGGTCCTACCATTTTTTCGTGTGCTGCGCACTCTTCTTGGTGTGGGGGACAGAATCCCCATCTTCAAGGAGGATGAATGGTGAATCCGTAATGTAAGCCGAAGTTTCTTACTCTGCATTCTGTTCTTTCTTTTAACTCATGCAGTAAGTACCAACATACAGAGGTTTGGCAACACTGAGGAGAGAGGTTAATCTTATGGGGGTGGTTATGGGGGCCCTTGCGGAGGGTGTTTTTCTTCCTACCACCTAAAACCTCATTGACTTGTTAGATGCACCATGTTATTCATACTCCCTTTTGGAATTTTTCAGGTGCGCAGGTTTTCTGAGGCCTTCTTTTGTTTTGAACATCCAAGAGAAGCTGCCATTGCATACCAGGAACTTCAGTGAGTAGCACAAATCCAAAGTTTAAATGATTTTGTTTCCTTTTATATAAGATATCATCTCAGAATTTATCATGGCGGAATATACAATATTTACAGCAAAAGAAATGAGAATTTGAAATTCAGAAATCTCCTGTTTAATCAAATGTGTTTAATCTTGTGAATTGCTTCATGAAAGACCCCTGCCTTCCGTAAAGAATCACATTGCACTACTATCCCATCCCACACATGAGATCTACCCACCCTTAGGAGTCCCACAAGGCCCTGGTTCCAGCCTTCCGTTTGGTCATCTTGTTGTACCTTTATTTTCACAGGTCAGAATCTCTTACATTTACGATTATGTATTGCAGGTTCTCAAAAGTAGTCTGGCACTTTTGAGACTGGCAAAAGACTGGCACTTCTTGCCATTATGTAAAAGATGTATAATTCAAATATCCAGAGTAGGTGCCTTTTTTTTTCCCTACTGAGTATTTTTAGATCTGGTTTTCTTTGGCTTTAAAGAATATTTTGAGGACATTATGCTGAGTGAAAAGAAGTGAGACATAAAAGAATAAATTATATATGATTCTGTTTATATGAAGTTCTGGAACACATAAAACTAAGGTGAAGTAAAAGTCAGGACAGTGGTTGTCTTGGTGTTGACTTGGGCGGAGAGTTTGCCTGGGATGACATTAGAATACTCTCTAGACAGGTGGAAATGTTCTGATTCTGTGTCCACTTACCAGAACCATACAGCTAAGGTGTATTTGTTTCAGTGCCTGTGAACTGTACCTTAAAAGAGAACTGTAAATAATCATAGGGTGTGTGAGTGGAGGTTCAGACAAAGCGAGAGGGAAAATGCTCACTGTTGAAGCTGATGGGATTATTTTGCTATTCTGTGTACTTTGATTTGTTTAGGAAATTTTTCATAAGAAAAAGTTTTTTAAAAAACTTTTATATTAGAAAAGTATATACCTTTTTAAAAATAGCTGTTGTGTTTATCAGTATGTGTTAAGTAAGCAGTAGGAATGGAACACTTTTTTTCAACATTATCATCAAATCATTAGTAGGCATTTGAGCTTTTGGTCTTTCTCTTCTATGCTATTCTCAGCTAATTAGGAAGTGCATATATTAAGTACAGATAAATCGCTTTGAAATAACATTTGTTGCCGGGGACCAGCCCCGGCTGATCCAGGGTATTCGAAGGAGAGACGGCATAGGCGAGGATCAGGATACAATAGCTTCAATTAGATATTAATTAAAGATATAAAGAGTAATAGAATAAGGATAGCTCAGTAGGAAAATTCAGTGGAGAAAAGAGGCTGAGTAGCTTGGTTTACGCGGGAGACCAATAAAACTTCAAGACAAGAAGTTTGCACCACTTACGTAGGCCGCAGGCGTCCTTCCGTTCTCCCGAAGGAGAGGAGACACTGAGGCCTCCCCGGTCGGATCTTAGAAGCCCAGGCATAATTAGTAAGCATGGTGGGTTCCGCGCTCCAGATGGAGACTCAACCAGAGTGAGAGAGAGCGCGACATGGGGAGACCAGTATTTCGAGAAACTGATCCCAAATCTTTATTTTCCAGAGTCTGTTTTTATACACTGAGATGTTATACAAAAGTCACGTGGGGACAGCAGTCCTGACTTTTATTAAAGTCAGGTGCTTCACACAAATGTATACAGAGGTCTTAGGGGTGTTACATCATCTTCTGGCCAGGGGGGCCTGCTGACAATTTACGACCCTCTCCTTGTGACAGCGGTCAGTCAATCAGGACACTTATTTCTCCAGGGCTGATTATTCTCAAAACAGACGCCACCTAAATAAAGTTACATTCCTACAGGGTGAGGGTGTAGTGGGTTTTAGTTAAGGAAAGAATTTACTTAGCCTAAGGTCTAACGTGATTAATATCAAAGGTTAATTCTATATATTCATTAATGTGTGTAAGGGCAGGGGATATGGAGACTTAGCAACAAACATTGGCTCAACAAATGAAAAACCCTTCACCAACACAATTTCTAATTAGCCCATTATACTTATACTAATAGTTTTCTAACTTTTCTAAGGAACCTGTTTTTAGAAGGTTTAAAGCATCTTGTGCCTCTCACGGTTGGGAGGCTGTGAGCGATCACATGTGGCCGGACAAGCCTGTCAGGCAGGCCAGAGAACCTTCAGAGGAGTTTGTAGGTTAAAACACTCTTATCACGCCCAGGAATTATTATAAACTGGAGCTCTAAGTTAACTCCTTCTCCAAAAGAGGTGGTGGGGGACAGCCCCCCGTAAAGTCAGAGGTGTAGGTGAGCACAAAGTAGTAAAGTAGGCAGGCTCTGGTTATGGGGGTAGACGCTCGAGGATTTCCAGGGGGACTCCTGAGGCTCGATCCCGCCTTTGCGTATGTCGAGCCTCCTTCCTCATGACCTTTGTCACGGGCGGAGTACCTCACTCTGGCCCCCAACAATTTGTCAGTAAACCATAATTTTTATAAGTCAATAATTTTCATTGTAGCAGTTTTTATCTCTGATCAAGGAACTCCTTTGTCAGGAGCTTGTGTCTTGAGTGGTGGGGAGCACATGACTGATGAGGGGATGGTGCCCGGGGGACTATGAGGTGGAACTGGTGTGATTATCTCGGTTGCAGTCTGACGTGAGACATGTTTTTCAGTGCTCAGAGTCATCTCCAGATGTGCACCGCTATCAAAAACACTTCCTTCTGCAGCTCTCTCCCACCCCTGCCTATTGAATGTAGTGAATTAGATGGAGATCTCAATTCGTTACCTATTATCTTTGAAGATAGGTATTTAGATTCAGTTACTGAAGGTAAGTGTAATCTAACTATAATATGTAAGCTATGTGTCATTGACAGTATATTATACCTACTATACATAAAGCCATTCCTTAATGTGGGACTTTTTTCCCCCTCCAGTTTTATTTATTTTTGAGGATATTAGAAAGTTATAGTCAGAAAAAGTAGTCTTAATCATATAAGTTCTTACACCTTGTCTTAAATCTGAATTTCTTTTTCTTTGGATAAAAGACTTAGATGCACCCTGGATGGGAATTCAGAGTCTTCAGAGATCAGAGTCCAGTAGAATGGATAAATGTGAGACTGAAGAAAGCACTCTAGCTGGACTTTCCAGCCCAGAGTTGAAAATCAGACCTGCTGGGACCTCCAGTTTTTGGTCTACAGAAGGTGAAAAGCAGCTAACAAAGTCTCTAAAAGGAAAGAATGAAGAATCAAATAAATCCAAGGTTAAGGTTACTAAGCTCATGAAAACAATGAAACCTGAAAACACAAAAAAATTAATAAAACAGAACTCTAAGGATTTGGTGGTTTTGGTAGGCTACAAATGCTTGAAAAGTACAGCATCAAATGATCTCTTTAAAAGCTTTGAAGGCAACCCTACACATAGTCAGAAGGAAGGTCTGGACCCCACAATATATGGATATAATTTTGATCCAAAGACCTACATGAGACAGACAAGTCAAAAGGAAGCTAGCTATTTGCCAGCTAATACAGAAAGAACTGAACAAAAGTCTCCAGATATTGAAAATGTGCAACCAGACCTGTTTGATCCTTTGAACTCTGGCAGCCTAAATCTTTGTGCAAATTTGTCCATTTCAGGTAAACTTGATATCTCCCAGGATGATAGTGAAATTGCACAAGTGGAACACAGTGTGGCATCCAGAAGCTCATCAGACGATTGCCATGATCGTCAGTCTGCCCCCACTTCAGGAGTTAGGACAATTGAAGTTAAGCCATGTAATAAAGACTGTTTCAGTGGAGAGAAAGTAACTGTTAAAATAGGACCTTGGACAGAGCTTCAACAAGATGAAATATTTGTGGATAATTTACAACTGCCCAGCTTTGAGTCCTTAGACTCTAATGGTAAATCTAAACCTATGGAAATAACACTTGAAAAGGAAGCTTTGCAGGAAGCTAAGTGTCATTCTGTCGGGGAATCGTTAGTTAAGTTAAGAAATAATCAACCTGCTTCTACAAGAGAATACCACCTTGTAGTGAGTGGAGACACCATTAAGTTACCAGACATTAGTGCCACGTGTGCCTCATCTCGGTTCTCAGACTCAGGTGTGGAAAGTGAACCAAGCTCTGTTGCAGCACATCCAAACCCTGACATAGTCTTTGAAACTGTACCAGGGCAAGGTCTTTTCATCAGTGAAAGGTTATTTCCTCAGCTTTTGATGAAGCCTGACTGTAATGTAAAGTTTTCACTAGGCAGTCACTGTACTGAGAGTACAAGTGCTTTCAGTGAGATCCAGTCATCCTTAACCTCCATAAATTCTCTGCCTTCTGATGACGAGCTGTCACCTGATGAAAATCCTAAGAAATCTGCTGTATCTGAATGCCACCTAAGTGATAGCAAAACTGTGTTAAATCTAGGAACAACTGATGTGCCAAAATGTGACGATAGGAAAAAGTCAAGTATTATTTTGCAGCAGCAGAGTGTCATATTTTCAGGGCATTTGGACAATGAAACTATAGAAATACATTCCTTAAATTCAAGCACTAAAGACCCTTTACAATTTGTTTTTTCAGATGAAGATACTTCCAGTGATGTGAAAAGTAGTTGTAGCTCCAAACCTAACTTGGACACTGTGTGTAAAGACTCCCAGAGTCCTGATAAATCCAGTGACTCTGTAGGAACCACAGTTCCATTAAGTTCAGAACTGGCTTGTTCAGGCACCCCTTGTGTCGTTTCAGGTTCCGTTTCCACCAGGGCAGATAGCAGTGAAGATAGAACTGTGAAAAGGAAAAACAGCGATGCATTAAATCCCAAACAAATGTGTTCAGAAGCCCCTGCAGTTAAAGATGAAACTTACCTGGGTACAGGTGATGCTTTTTCAGCCAGTCCTGATATGGTAAAGCAAGGGCTTGTGGAAAATTATTTTGGCTGTCAAAGCAGTACGGATGTTTCTGACACATGTGCTATTAGCTACAGCCATTCAGTTAGCCCTCAGAAAGAAACTTCTGGAAAAGAAATGAGTAGTCCTCAGCGGGATCAGGGTAAAGATGAGGAAGAGGAAGAGCAGGATCAACAAATGGTTCAAAACGGGTATTATGAGGAGGCAGATTACTCCTCTCTGGAGGCTGCGGGAGATGCTCACTGTGCAGATGGAGCTGACCTGGGAGGAGAAAGACTTGCCAAGTCTGAAAGACTGGCCGGCGACTATCTGAGCGATGGCATAACCATGCCTACTGTCTGTACTTCTGGCTGTCTGTCCTTCCCGTCTGCACCACGAGAGTCCCCTTGTGGCGTTAAGTACTCTTCTAAGAGTAAGTGTGACGCTGTTACCAAGCAGCCGAGCAGCGCCTCCCACAGCTGCACCTCATCTCTGTCCTGGTACGAAAACTCGCCAAAGCCTCAGATACAAGCGTAAGTAGTGGAGCGCAACGGCATGAGCTGTGAGAGAGGGAACATGTGTGTATCTTTCTCTGGAAACATGCATATTTCACATTCTCTGACTTCTGTAATATAGAAAGTATTTCTTTGATTAGCTGTCCAGAATGGACAAGTGAACTCAGTATGCTGCCTGAGACAGACCTGTAGGTTCCTATATGATTGTCCTCTTCTATTGGCTAAACATCCCTGATATAACTTTTTCATCGGTAGTTGTGTGGTAAAAGTGTGGAATAGTTGAGCTTAAAACCCTTTTTTTCCCCATCATTTCTCCCCATTTACTCCCAGACAGAAGTTAGGTTTTATAAGGACATCTAGCAATTAAGGACAGTATTAGATAATTACTAGAAACTTCCTCAGCCTGCCAGACTCAGATTGCCTCAGCTAAGTCAGTGGTTCCAGAATTGAGATTTAATGGTCCAGTTGAAAAAAAAAAAATCCAGAAAAATTTGAAGATGGCATAGATTTACTAGTATGGCACAGTTGTCTACCACCTTAATCCAGATGGAATTATAATCCCTAGAGTAAAATGTCTGGGTTTGGCTACTATAGGTTTTTAAGTTCCCAGATTATTCTGATGTGTGCACATAAGTGAGATCCATGGTGCTACAGCTAGTGAACCCACTGAGATGAGAATTTATTGTTATTCAGTCACTCAGCTGTGTCCAACTCTTTGTGACCCCACAGACTACACCACACCAGGTTTCCCTGTCCTTCTTGATCTTCCAGAGTTTGCTCAAACTCACGTCCATTGAGTTGGCGATGCCATCCAACCATCTCGTCCTCTGTCATCCTATTCTCTTGCCTTCAATCTTTCCCAGCTTCAGGTTATTTTCCAGTGAGTTGGTTCTTTGCATCAGGTGGCCTCAGTATCGGAGCTTCAGCTTCAACATTAGTCCTCCAAGGAATATTCAGGGTTGATTTCCTTTAGGATTGATTGATTTCACCTCTTGCAAGGGACTCTCAAGAATCTTCTCCAGCACTACAGTTGGAAAGATCAATTCTTCAGTGCTCAGCCTTCTTTATGGTCCAATTCTCACAGCCATATATGACTTTACAGACCTTAGTCAGCAAAGTGATGTCTTTGCTTCTTAATATTGCTGTCTAGATTTGTCATAGTTTTTCTTCCAAGGAGCAAGCATCTTTTAATTTTATGGCTGCAGTCACCATCTGCAGTGATTTTGGAGCCCAATGAAATAAAGTCTGTCACTGTTTTCATTGTTTCCCCATCTGTTTGCCTTGAAGTGATAGGACTAGATGCCATGATCTTAGTTTTTTGAATGTTGAGTTTTAAGCCAGTTTTTTCACTCTCCTCTTTCACTTTCATCAAGAGGTTCTTTAGTTCTTCACTTTCTGCTGTAAGGGTGATGTCATCTGCATATCTGAGGATATTGATATTTCTCCCGCCAATCTTGATTCCAGCTTGTGCTTCATCCAGCCCGGCATTTTGCATGTTGTACTCTGCATAGAAGCTAAATAAGCAGGGTGACAATATATAGCCTTGACATACTCCATTCCCAATTTTGAACCAGGTGAGAAGTGCCTACTGAAGAATTATAATGTGCTAGAAGGGGGCTTCCCTGGTAGCTCAGCAGTAAAGAAGCCTCCTACCAATGCAGGAGACACAGGTTCAATCCTTGGGTCTGGAACATCCCCTGGAGAAGGAAATGGCAAACCACTCCAGTATTCTTCCCTGAGAAATATCAGGGACAGAGGAGCCTGGCAGGCTATAGTCCATGGGGTTGCAAAGAATTGGACACAAAGTGACTAAACAATGACAGATGTGCTAGGAAGTTGGAGGAAATTGTTCCACCTCCTGGCAGCTCAGTCTCTTCCTGAATCAAACATGAAAGCAGTATTCTTCACCCAGTGTGTCCCCCTCAGTTTAGTGTTCAGCAGCTTACTTGAGTTTTACTTTCATCAGCCCAAATCATATAATATTAAAATAGTTCATAATTTTTCATGTTCTCAATCCCCAAGTTGAATAGATATGTTTGTGCCAATTTTATTTAATCACATCCCCCCTTAGTTCTATTCCTTCTTACTGATATTTTTAGAGAAAAATACAAATAAGTTAATCTACTAAATATAATACCTGCCGTTCTCACCAGTACACTGTGTAGAATAGTGCCTTTTTTTCCATTTATGTAAGATTAAAAAGGAGCAAGGGACTTCCCAGGTAGCTCAGCTGGTAAAGAATCTGCCTGCAATACTGGAGACCCTGATTCAAAACTTGGGTCGGGAAGTTCCCCTGAAGGAGGGCATGGCAACCCACTCCACTATTCTTGCTTGGAGAGTCCTCATGGACAGAGGAGTCTGGCTGGCTACAGTCCATAGAGTCGCAAAGAGTCGGACATGACTGAGTGACTAAGGACATACAGCACAAAAACGAGCAAGGAGGGTAAGATTTGGTCACAGGATCAGCATCAGACTGTTAGTCTTTGCAGTACTTCTCCCAGCTTTTTCTGCATACAATATAAAGTTCTGTAAAAAGCATAACTCCATTCCTAATATTTTCTAGTGGATTTCAAATTTAAAAGAATATTTTTAAGTGATGTCAGGGTGTAATTACTTATTGTATTTGATCAGAGTATGTACTAAAAAACAGGGATTGAACCCAGGTCTCTTGCATTGCAGGCAGATTATCAGCTGAGCCACCAGGGAAGCCCTAGTAAAGAAAATCACTGTCTAATTTCTAAATCATTTAGGTGATCACACATATTTCAGTATTTTAAAATCAAATATTTCTGGGTTTCCTTTTCTGTAGTTCTCTAAATTCAGTAGATTATCTTTTTGGTTCTAAAAACTGAATGTAATGCTTAGTAAATAATATCTTTTATAACATTTTGCTTTAGCTTCCTTCAGGCAAAAGATGAATTGAAGCAACTTAAACTCCCCGGGTTCATGTACAGCGATGTTCCTCTGCTGGCATCCTCAGTCCCTTATTTTTGCGTGGAGGAGGAGGAGGAGGACCATTGTGGAAATGGAGTGCATCTCATTGTCTGTGTGCATGGCCTAGACGGTGTGTAACATCTGTGGATATAACCCGTACCAACTCGATATCTTCTTTTCCTAGTAGATCTCGTTTAGTTTTAATCATTGACCTGAAGAAAGATTTCTAAATTGCTGATACTAATTATTATCTTAAATACATTCTAAAACAGAGAGATGTTTAATTTTGCTAAGTATAATATTAGATTTTTTTTAAAGCAAATTTTCCTTGGAACTGATATCCACATGCTGACATTTTCTTATATTAACTTGGGGTTTTTCTGTCGGCTCTCTTACTGTTATTTTCATCAGCTGTCACTCGTGGCAATCATTTTGTATCCCTTTGGTTGTCTTTCTGCTTCTGTCTAGCTTGGTGCTTTAAACTTTATGGATAAGAAAAATCAATACCTAAGAATAAAAGATTCACTGATTAATTAGGGTATAATTTAAATTCTTAATACCTGTTCTTACTTGCTCTAATTTTATGACAGCTATTTTGGTTACTCAGCAGCCTATTTTTCTTGGTTAGGAACTGCGTTAGAAGATACCAGATATCTCTAGACTAGCAGAGTCAAGTCAAGTCAAGTGAAGTCGCTTAGTCGTGTCCAACTCTTTGCGACCTCATGGACTGTAGCCTGCCAGGCTCCTCTGTCCATGGGATTTTGCAGGCAAGAATACTGGAGTGGGCTGTGTTATAATGTGATTCTGTAATAACAAAGTAACAAAAGATTTTATGGATTATAAAAATGCTAAAGTGAAGTCTCCCAGTTGTGTCTGATTTTTTGTGACTCCACAGACTCTGTAGACTCCTGCCAGGCTCCCCTGTCCATAGGATTCTCCAGGCCAGAATACTGGAGTGGGTTGCCATTTCCTTCTCCAGGGGATCTTCCCAACACAGGGATCCAACTCCCATCTCCCTCACTGCAGGCAGACTCTTTACCGTCTGAACCACCACAGGTCTAAACTAGTAAATTATCATTAAATTGGATATTTTTAATTAAAAAAAAAAAAAAAAAACTGCAACCCAAGAAATAAAATACCTCAAATACTAACCTGTTTCCTTCCCCTAATAAAATTTTCAAAGAATTATCCTCCAAGAAAAGTTTCTTGGCTTAATAGAATCTCTGATAAAGTCCTCTTTGAAATTTCCAAGAAACACTATTCCATGTTATAGAAATTGGTCCAGAATAATAGGAAAAAAGATGGAATGGAGCCTATTTTATTCCTTGAAGTTAACCTAACCTTGTTATTAAATCTGAAAAAGATGTAACACCGACACTCCAAAGAAAAGTGGAGCAATCTAACATAAATATACTTAATAAGACTCTAGTAACATTGTAGAAAAATGAATTCATTAATTGATTAAATGTTTCCCAAAACCCTCCAGCAAATGAATCAATATATTAAAGTAGCTACAGCAAATAGAATTTAGTTCCCAGAATGCAAGGATAGGTAAATATAAAGAAATTTATATACTATATTAGTAAATCAAGTAATATAAAATTCAATATTCATTTCCAGTTATGACAAGTAAGCATCAAACTTTAAGCCTTAAATAGCACTAGTCTAATTCGTTAATGTAATTAAGCATATATACTTACAGCTCATGGAAAACATATACCTAGTAGTGAGATGCTAGAGGCATTTCTTTTAAAAATCAGGAATAAAACAGTTAATTCTGTCTGTTCATGACATAGCTAAAAAGAGGGATAAAGTAAAAATTCAGCAGTTGATAATGATATGTATATATTCCTAAGTAAGCCAAAAGAATTAACTGAAAAGCCACTAAACTAATTTTTAAAGATACTAATTTATATTTATATATTACATATGTATATACTGATTATTTATATTTATGTATGATAGCTGTTATAAATATTTTGTATTTATATATATCTTTTAAGTTAGTAATTAAACTGCTTTAGATTATTTAAATGGATTTTTATTTCTGTTTGTCTGACCTAGTACTGCCAAAGAAAAAGTCAGCAGATTAAATCGAAAATGCACTCAAGTGTGGTTAAATGCTCATGCAGAGAGTGATGGTGACGAGTTAGTCAGTTGGTCACTCACAGCCGCCATTGCCAGTGGTCAGCACAGCATGTGCTGACCGTGGGACAGACGGGGAGCCGGAGTGGGTGTGAGGGGTTGATAGCATCGTGCATCCAGACCTCTGAAGACACAGGCTGTTGGGGAACGTTGTCTGCTGGTGGCGATCAGCCGTGACATGAACAGAGTGGGTTCTGGTGCACAGGTCCTTGTCTCTTCACAGCTGACTTAGGCCCTCCACATATCCTCAAGATGATTAACAACCTGTGAGGATGTGTGCTGCATCTTTTGCTTTATCTTGTCCTTTAGACAGAATTTTCATTTTCTTCATTTTCTAGGTAACAGTGCAGATCTCCGATTAGTAAAAACTTACATTGAACTTGGGCTTCCTGGGGAAAGAATTGATTTTCTTATGTCTGAAAGAAATCAGGTACAGTATGACTGTGTTTTCAGTGAAAGCATACATGTTTCTACCAGTTTCTACCTAAATATTGCTTACTACAAAATGTCTGTAGTAGTAGAAATAATTTTTCTGATTTCTATAAAATTTAACATTCATGCATATCCTAAGGAATTTGAAATGATTTATAACTCAGTTTTTGAGCTCTTTACATATGCAGAATTTCTAGTATTTCACATTTCTATGCAAATAGTTCATTAAATAATTAAACCATTTCAAATAACCTTATATTCAGTTCTGTTAGTGTGCCAAACAGTCTAAACAAAGTATTAATGAGAAAACTGAGCCTTTTTTCCTGGAAATTCACTGCTTGTTCATTTTAGTATCATGAATATTACATTCACTAACTTCTCTAAAAAAAACTGGTCTTTAACCATATTTTCAGTACCCAAATTAAAGGTAATGTTTATATTCAGTTTTTCCTGTGTATATAATGTGTATGTTTTGCTTTTGTTTAGAATGATACTTTTGCTGATTTTGATAGCATGACTGATCGCCTTTTGGATGAGATAATACAATATATTCAGATATATAGTCTAACAGTCTCAAAAATAAGGTAACTTTTCTTATTTACATAACTTATTTTTATGTCTCCATGAATTATAGAAAAATTAGACAGACTGTCTGGAAATTTTTGGTCCTATTCTAAAATATAGTAGACAGCAATTCAAATTAATATAAAGAGAAAAAATTAAAAGATTTTAGGGAAATACTACATATTGTATAATTCTGTTTATGTGAATTGGCCAGAATTGGCAAGAGAGAAGTAGATCAGTGATTACTTAGGACTGAGGGAGAAGGAGATGGGAGCTGATGATAAGTAAAGAATGTAGGGTTTCTTTTATTTTTTATTTTTTTTAATTTTTCTAATTTTATTTTATTTTTATACTTTACATAATTGTATTAGTTTTGCCAAATATCAAAATGAATCCGCCACAGGTATACATG
>NW_011494840.1:421868-430918 GCF_000754665.1 Bison bison bison | reverse complement strand
TAAACAGTGCTGCGATGAACATTGGGGTACACGTGTCTCTTTCCCTTCTGGTTTCCTCAGTGTGTATGCCCAGCAGTGGGATTGCTGGATCATAAGGCAGTTCTATTTCCAGTTTTTTAAGGAATCTCCACACTGTTCTCCATAGTGGCTGTACTAGTTTGCATTCCCACCAACAGTGTAAGAGGGTTCCCTTTTCTCCACACCCTCTCCAGCATTTATTATTTGTAGACTTTTGGATCGCAGCCATTCTGACTGGTGTGAAATGGTACTTCAGTAGGGTTTCTTTTAAAGGTGGTGGAATATTCTAAAATTTTTTATAGTGATGCTGCACTACTCTGTAAATACACTAAAAACCATTGAATTGTACACTTTTAGTGGGTGAATTGTATGGTATATGAATTATATCTCAATAAAACTGCTCCCAAAAAGAAAAGTTGTAGGGAGATATATATAAAGAAATGAAACTGTAAGAATATTTTCAGTGTCATGACTATACTTTGAGAGTACCCAAGCAAGAGATGATGATGAAACCAGTATGTCTCATTCTTTAATCACATGTTGTGAGTAGAAATGAGAGAGAGAAAAGTGATTGTTTCTTCTGTTCCAGTAAGAAATAAAGAAAAAATTAAAAGTAATCTTCTTGAGTCAAAAAAGAGTAGAATAAGCTGATGGTTGTCATATCCCAGGTAGGAGGCCAGCTCTTTATACTATAGGCCTTTGTTCAGTCCATTTCCAGTTAGTATAGAGTAGGGACAAAGAGCAGAGAAAAGCAGGTTTTTACCTGAAGTCATTTTTTAAAAATGTTTCTGTTAGAATATGGTGGGAGATGTATGTTGTCGGGGGTGGGGGAGAAGAGATTGTTTTCTAATTATTTTTGTCATTTATGGATCTTAATTTGTTTGCTAAATTTTCTGTAGTCATCTTGTATTCCTTTTATTAATTTGTTATTTTATAATGAGAAAGTATTGTTTCAGGTTTTTTTAATTCATCCACAAGAATATGCCTCTTTTAGTCAGTTACAGTGAGCCATAAAATCCAGAAGCTTGATCTAGCTGATTGAGAACAGTTTGATATCAGACTTGCCTTCCCAGCTTCAGGAAATTTGTCAGCTCCTCCCTAGTCGTTGTCTATAAACCGTTGCTGAGACAGCTCTCAGGCTTGCTTCTTTCACTGTTAGTTGTCCCCAGGGATTCATGTACTGTCTATTGTAAAATAATGGGAAGCAGAAAAGGCTGTTTTGATTTAAGCTATTCCTAGGTAAAGATGAAATCCTCTGTATTAGCTATTATTTTGGTATAATCTTATACTTAAGTAGGAAAATGCATGTATATTTCATGTGTGTTGAAATGCATTCAGTCAAAGAACTCCCCCAACGTGGAGTGTGGACCAAAAATAAGAGAAATGGGGATGTAATGTCTCCTAAATCATCCTCACTGATACGATTTCATTATTTTGTTTTAAATCATGACTTCAGTTTAGTTCAGTTCAGTCACTGAATCGTGTCCGACTCTTTGCAACCCCATGAATCGCAGCACGCCAGGCCTCCCTGTCCATCACCAACTCCCGGAGTCCACCCAAACTCACGTCCATTGAGTCGGTGGTGCCATCCAGCCATCTCATCCTCTGTCGTCCCCTTCTCCTACCCTCAATCTTTCCCAGCATCAGGGTCTTTTCAAATGAGTCAGCTCTTCGCATGAGGTGGCCAAAGTATTGGAGTTTCAGCTTCAACATCAGTCCGTCCAATCAACACCCAGGACTGATCTCCTTTAGGATGGACTGTTCAGATCTCCTTGCAGTCCAAGGGACTCTCAAGAGTCTTCTCCAACACCACAGTTCAAAAGCATCAATTCTTCTGCACTCAGCTTTCTTTATAGTCCAACTCTCACATCCATACATGACCACTGGAAAAACCATAGCCTTGACCAGACAGACCTTTTTTGACAAAGTAATGTCTCTGCTTTTTAATATGCTGTCTAGGTTGGTCATAACTTTCCTTCCAAGGAGTAAGCGTCTTTTAATTTCATGGCTGCAATCACCATCTGCAGTGATTTTGGAGCCCCAAAAAATAAAGTCTGACACTTTCCACTGTTTCCCCATCTATTTGACATGAAGTGATGGGACCAGATGCCATGATCTTAATTTTCTGAATGTTGAGCTTTAAGCCAACTTTTTCTCTCTCCTCTTTCACTTTGATCAAGAGGCTCTTCAGTTCTTCACTTTCTGCCATAAGGGTGGTGTCATCTGCATATCTGAGGTTATTGATATTTCTCCTGGCAATCTTAATTCCAACTTGTACTTCCTCCAGCCCAGAGTTTCTCATGATGTACTCTGCATATAAGTTAAATAAGCAGGGTGACAATTACAGCCTTGATGTACTCCTTTTCCTGTTTGGAACCATTCTGTTGTCCCATATCCAGTTCCAACTGTTGCTTCCTGACCTGCATACATATTTCTTAGGAGGCAGGTCAGGTGGTCTGGTATTCCCATCTCTTTCAGAATTTTCCACAGTTTATTGTAATTGCTGTGTATACCTAAAAAGGAAAATTTATCATGTAGTCAATATATTATTACTTTTTAAATGTATTTCTAAGCAGTTGCAAACTAGGAGTAAAAATTTTCTGGTAAGTAATATCTTTTTTCTATAGATTAAATATATAAATTATATAGTCATAGGAATTTTCTGCTACATTCTCATATTTTTTTCCTTCAAAATGTAGTTACATCATTTCAGAGTATCAAATCATAGTTTTAAAACGTATTAGAAATTCTTAGTATTTCACATCTCTGTATAGTGATAGCAGGTTTTACTTTTGTTTTTAAAACTAATGCTATGGGAGAAATGTCATTTTTTTTCTTTTATAGCTTTATTGGACATTCTTTGGGCAATTTAATAATCCGTTCAGTGCTTACAAGACCACGGTTTAAATATTACCTCAGCAGGCTTCATACCTTTCTTTCACTTTCTGGACCTCACCTTGGTACACTCTACAATAGCAGTGCTCTTGTTAATACAGGTAAGAAGTTTTATTGTTCAGTATAAAAAATATGGCCTGGGGAGATTTAATCCAAATTTAGTATTTTCTGATGTTTATTTTAGAGCCAATTTGTCACATATAGAATTTCATGAAACAAAAGATGCAGCTATTTTTCTGTTTTATCATGCATAAGAAATAAGCTGATAAAACTCATTTCAGAAAATGATATCCTATTGAAATATTTGTCAAGCCACTGGAGCATTTTTCTCTCTTGTTTTCATTACGTGTTTATTTTCAGTAAATGTTAGTATTATAAACAGATTATTCTGTTATTCTATTAGTGGAGCAGATAACAAATATCTATAATTAACATAAAGTTATAAAATATTTTATATAGAATGTTAACTCTGATTTTGATTTGATAACAGTAAAGGGATATTAGGAGAAAATAAATTCTAAACTTTTTAAAGAAATTAAAATAAAAATTAAGACCTCAATTTTTATTAGAATAAATATTCTCATTAAGAAAGATCTTCTACTTGATTTACGCTTATTTGGCTTTGTTTTTCCCTTAGAATTTTTAAATGGCTTTTCTAGTATAGTCAATTGATTCTCATTGAAAGAATAAATTAGGTTTCATCCTGACTTTTTTTCATCAACCTTTGAGACTCTTATTTCCGTTTTCTCCTCTACTTCTTTCATTGACAAATAAACCACAACATTTTCATTTGAATCTCATTTTGAAGGGTGGTTTTCAAAATCTGGCTTGAGCTAGATTTTTACAGTTTCAAAAAGAAGGCAAGAGAAAAAAAAATGAAACATATAAATAATATAAAGTAGAACCCAGCATGAATAAGATGCAGTACTTTAAATTTATTTCCTTTAAATTTATTCCTTCACTAAACTTTTCCCCAGATAGCATTGCAGTTAGCAGCTTTAATCAATTAAAAGGTTTTTTCCTCTTTTCTTCGTTCACCTCAGTAATGTTAGAATCAACAAAAGTAGAAATGAATAGTCTGTAGTCTTAAAAACCAGCTCCAGGGTGATTGAGGTTTTACTTAAGGGGAAGATGCACTTATATGCAGGAAACTGGACTTCCATGATGATCTGGTGGTTAAGAGTCTGCCTGCCAATGCAGGTCACACCTGTTCGATCCCTGGTCCAGGAAGATCCCACATGCCACAGAGCATCTAAACCCATGTGCCACAGCTACTGAGCCCATGCTGTAGTGCCTGCCTGCCTCAATGAAAAGTACCCCTCACCAGCCACAACGATAGAGAGCCCGTGCACAGCAATGAGGACCTGGCACAGCCAAAAATAAATAAATAGATAAATATTTTAAAATAAATACAGGAAACTGATAATATGAAGAAATACAATTAAAAATTAAAATTTAATTATAATCAGTGTTATTAGAAAACATCATCTAATTGCTCATCCCAGGGCTGAGCTGTGGTGGCTGTAAAGCCTCGGTGCTCAGGCATGTGGAGCTACGACTGTTTGAAGTTTTATCCCCCTTCACTTCATCTTAATTTGAACGAATATATCTAAAGGTATAATATCCCCAAATTTGATCTTGATAGACCATTACCTGTTTAATTACTGAATGAGATAGAAGTAGCAAGCCTTCTGTCAACCATTAACCCATTGTTAATCTCAGTGTGTTTGTGTTTATATTTATTATCAGAAAATGGAAATATTTTGCAAATACATTTTTTATTCACCAACAAAATGCTAATTTGAGGAATATGATTTTTAAGTGAAATATGTATATTAAAATTAATAACCTTGTTATATGGTACTATATTTTCCAGTTTATAACTCTCAAATATCTCGTACCATTAATAACTTTCTAGGTCTGTGGTTTATGCAGAAATGGAAAAAATCAGGTTCTCTTTTACAATTGACATGTCGTGATCATTCAGACCCTCGCCAAACTTTCTTATACAAGCTTAGTAATAAAGCAGGTAAGTATATAGTAACAGTTTTAAAAACATACACTTGAAAACCTCTTTAAAAATAAACCTTTAGCAAATAAGTTAACATGTGTTTCTGGTGATTAAAAAACTATCAATTGGTTGTAATTTCTTAATGAAATCGACTCACAAAACCAAACAACTGAAAGCATGATTTAATTTTTTATATGATTGTATTTATTTCTTGTGAGTTGCACAGCTAGTCTGAGATTATCCTAAAAATTTTTAGCATTTATAATTCATACCATGAGTTAGTTTTTTAACTAGGTTCATGTCCTTCTAGGTGCCCCCAACCCCAGTCTTCAGCCCTTGTTTTAAACTGCCACATATTTTTTTATTTTATTATTATAAGTATTTCTGGAAAATGTGAGAAACTGATGGCTACCTGATGGCTACCCACTCTAGTATTCTTGGGGCTTCCCCAGTGGTTCAGATGGTAAAGAATCTGCCTGCAATGCATGAGACCTGGGTTTGATCCCTGGGTCAGGTAGATCCCCTGGAGAAGGGAATGGCAACCCACTCCAGTATTCTTGCCTGGAGAATTCCATGGATAGTGGCTACAGTCTATGGGGTCACAAAGAGTCAGACACGAGTACACAACTAACACTTTCACTTTGAAACTATTAGTAGTTATTCCTTCTACAAATTCTGGCCGCTGGATGAATCTGGTTAGTCATCTCTCATTAAGTGAAAGAAAGTGAAAGTGAAAGTCGCTTAGTTGTATCTGACTCTGTGATCCCATGGACTATACAGTCCATGGAATTTTCCAGGCCAGAATACTGGAGTGGGTAGCCTTTCCCTTCTCCAGGGGATCTTCCCAACCCAGGGATTGAACTCAGGTCTCCCACCTTGCAGGCAGATTCTTTACCAGCTGAGCCACAAGGGAAGCCCAAGAATACTGGAGTGGTCCCTTCTTCAGCAGATCTTCCTAACCCAGGAATCAAACCAGGGTCTCCTGCATTGCAGGTAGATTCTTTACCAACTGAGCTATCAGGGGGCATTAACCGGTTATTAAATATATTCCCTGTCTTGCATGAAGGGAAACTATCTAAACTTTTACTAAAATTTTTATATCTAAACTTTTACTCCCAGAAGTCCCCAGCTGGTCTCTCCCCATCCAGTCTCACTCTCTCTAAGTGACCTCACCTCTGACCTTTCGTCTCTCCCTGGGTTATACTCATGTGTTCCCGGCACGCTCTAACCCTTTGAAATCTCCACTTGTGGAGAACAGACTGTGTTCATCTGTGTCTTCTGCACAGACCGTGATCTCTGCTTCCTGCAGAAAAGTTCCCCAGCCTGCAGTCCCCAGCTCCCTGCTCCCCCTGGTGACAGAACAGAGGAGTGGCACACTTTTTTGCTGAAGGGCTGGATAGTACACATTTTGGCTTGTAGTCCGTGGGATCTCAGTTGTAACAACTCAACATAGCATTGTAGCACAAGAACAGCTATAGCCAACACGTGAGCTGATGAGTGTGGCTGCATTTCGAACAAATTTTATTTATGCAAAAAGTAAAAAGGCAGCAGTTCAGATCACACAGGCCACACTGTACCACCTTTGTTGTAGAAGCAGCTGGACTTCTGATTTCTTGTTACTGAGGCCCACCTGGAGGGGGAGCGCGTCCTCTTGCTCTCCATCCCAGCACAGCAGTTATTCCTCCACCATCACATGAAACTGCTTCCTGTGAGGCTTATCCCACCCAGGCTCCGCTGCCTTCTTAAGTTATGATGACCTCCTTGCATGGTCAGTGAGAACTTTGACAGGAGTTCATTGACAAATATTTACTGCACAGTTATGCTTTAGGAAAAGATAGTTTCGGGATCTTAATATCCTGGCATCAATTTGGTAATTCCACAAGCAGCTCTTTAAATGGTTCATCAAGCATTAAAGAGCCTTTCTCAACTCTGGTAACGTTTTATTCCACTCCACTGTGAAACCACACGTGGCTACACTCATCCTGTCACTGTAATATCCTGTCTTCTTTGAACACACTCATCCTTTGCTGTAGTCACGTCGTACATGTTTGTGCTTCCCACCTTCCTTGCTTTTTCTACCATCATTCCTCCCTGTGACTGCACATCTTTGCAGAACTAATCCTCTTCATTCTCTGAAATTATACTCCACACCATCACCTATCCAGAGCTTTCCTTGATGCCCTGTCTGATGTAATGTTCATTCCCTGGTGGCTCACTTGGTAAAGAATCGGTCAGCAATGCAGGAGACCCAGGTTCAATCCCTGGGTTAGGAAAATCCCCTGGAGAAGGGAATGGCAACCCATTCCAGTATTCTTGCCTTGAGAAGTCCATGGACAGAGGAGCTTGGTGGCCTAATGCCTATGGAGTCGCAGAGAGTCATGCACGACTAGTACCCAGTATATACCTTCATATCTTGAGTCTTCTGTCTCTGGACAGCCCTCATTCCAGTCTTCATTTACCTGCTAGATGCCTGTGCTTACATTTCAAACTAAGTGTGTCTGAAATTGAATGTGTTTTCTTATGCTGCTTCCTCTTCTTTCAACCTTTTCTAAATGGTACTTGTCCTCTGGATGACTTGGTGTGAAACATCTCAGTGTCATCTGTGGTGGATCCTACTTCTTTGTGTTTACCACATCCCGAGTTGTGAGTGTCATCTGTGAGCTGCTTTAACATTACATATGAACCTCTTTTATTATACTCATTACAGCTTATCTCATGTCAATCATCTTTATGCCTCTTGGCCTTTTTTTCCCTGACTAGGATCTGTCATGACAACCCTTTCCCACTCCCCCACTACATGTGCCCTCAGTACTACTTACAATACCCTCAAGAACCACTTAGCATAGTTCTTCCCAGTAGGTGTTCGCTACAAAGCCATTGAATCAATGATCTTTTCAACGTTATGTTCAGTATCCAAAAGCAGGTCAAATGTTGTATGGTAAGCTGAAAATCAAACCCATGTTTCTTAAGTAACTTAAACTAGTAAACTTAAGCTCTGGCCTTTTAAATCTGTTTTTCATCTTCATCCTTATCACCATGTTCTCCTCCTGCTCTTGAAACATTTGATATGAACACCAGGCAGATTTAGTCATTGAATACAGCCCACTTCATTTGAGTCTTGTTTTTTTTTGTTTTTTTTTTTTTAATTTTTAAACTTTACATAATTGTATTAGTTTTGCCAAATATCAAAATGAATCCGCCACAGGTATACATGTGTTCCCCATCCTGAACCCTCCTCCCTCTTCCCTCCCCATACCATCCGTCTGGGTCGTCCCAGTGCACTAGCCCCAAGCATCCAGTATCGTGTATCGAACCTGGACTGGCAACTCATTTCTTACATGATATTTTACATGTTTCAATGTCATTCTCCCAAATCTTCCCACCCTCTCCCTCTCCCACAGAGTCCATAAGACTGTTCTATACATCAGTGTCTCTTTTGCTGTCTCGTACACCGGGTTATTGTTACCATCTTTCTAAATTCCATATCCTTTTCAGGATTCTGCCTTAACTACTGTTATGAATATGAGGAAGATAATTGGAAATGGTTATTTCATGTGTTATTGGTTATTAGAATCCATGAAAGAAAGGTTTTTTTTAGGTGAAGTTTTAAGATTTTGTGTCTAAGGGTACAAAGTAATGAGTTATTCACAGTATACAGAAATACATGCTTGATTCACAAAATCACAAGATATTCCTACATCACATAGTTCTCATGTGAGAAAAACTTAGACTGACTAGATCCATTGTGTGTAGCTATGGAGTTTGTACTACTGCTGCTGACAGGGTTTGTTGTTCAGTCACTAATCTGTGTCTGACTCTTTGCGACCCCATGGACGTGCCAGGCTCCTCTGTCCTCCACTGTCTCCTGAGGAGTTTGCTCAAATTCATGTCCATTGAGATGGTTGTTCTCTCTACCTATCTCATCCTCTCCTGCCCACTTCTTTTTTGACCTTCAATCTTTCCTAGCATCGGAGTCTTTTCCAATGAGTTGGCTCAGGTGGCCAAAGTATTGGAACTTTGGCTTCAGCATCAGTCCTTCTAATGAATATTCAGGGTTGATTGTCTGGTTTGATCTCCTTGCTGTCCAAGGGACTCTCAAGAGTTTTCTCCAGCACCACAGTTCAAA
>NW_011494840.1:420459-421768 GCF_000754665.1 Bison bison bison | reverse complement strand
CACAGTTCAAAAGTATCAATTTTTTGGCACTCAGCCTTTATGGTCCAGCTCTCACATCAGTACATGCCATGAAAAACCATAGCTTTAACTGTATGGACCTTTATTGGCAAAGGGATGTCTCTGCTTTTTAATACAGTGTCTAGGTTGGTCGTAGCTTTCCTTCCAAGGAGCAAGAGTCTTTTAATTTCATGGTTCCAGTCACATCCACAGTGATTTTCGTGCCCAAGAAAATAAAGTCTGTCACTGCTTCCGCTTTTTCCCCTTCTATTTGTCATGAAGTGATGGAACAGGAAAGGAAATATATGAAAGGCAAAAAATGTAAATGTTCCCTGGGGTCTGTGTATTTATACTGCATTTTACAAAGTAACATTTAATTAGCAATAGTAATAATAGCAGGGCTTCCCCTGTAGCTCAGCAGTAAAGAATCTGGCTGCAGTGCAGGAGATGCGAGTACAATTCCTGTGTTGGGAAGATCCCCTCAAGAAGAAAATGGCAACCCACTCTAGTGTTTTTGCCTGAAAAATCCCATATATAGAAGAGCCTGGTGGCCTCAGTCCATGGGGTCGCATAAGAGTCAGCCACAACTTAGCGAAAACAAGAACAATAATAGCAACATAAGAAAAACACGAGAGAGAGTATAACTGTAAAATTTTACTGTAAACATTCTGTAATCTATGGCATTCCCCTCTGAAAAGATATTTACGTTACTTTATAATTATTTGTAGATCTGAATAGATCTTTTGCACTTGAATTCTTTTCTAAGAATTAGTTATAATTTTGCTTACAAGTTACTGATTTATTATTTGCCTTATAATGTGTGGCAGGACTTTCATCTCCCCTCTGGTTGTACCAGCACTGTTTAGGAGCCAAACTTTAAAAGCACACGTAGATACTAATTTTAGCAGAAACACTGACAAGTTTACTTAATCTAAATAACACTCAGTTTTTCCAGTGGTACAGTGGGAATAATACTGTCTTTCTCTTTCTCACAAGACTGTTAAAGGTTAAACAAGATAATTCATGTAAAATAATCAGCATTCTGAATAATACAAAACTCAGTAAATATTAATTAGTAAAAACACCTCTAAATGAAGAGATGCCTGAACTAAAATAGTATTATGGATTTATAAATCTGTTTGGGGAGTTTTTTTTAGCAGAACTGTCAATATTGCTAGCTAAAAAATTATTCAAATGACTTATTAAAGTGCTAGCATGTCATACCTGTGAATGTGTTTAACTTTGTGACATAGGAGCCCTGTTGCCCCCTTTGCAGCTGAGACAGACACGTGGAGCGGCCGAGCGCCCGCCG
>NW_011494840.1:409680-420297 GCF_000754665.1 Bison bison bison | reverse complement strand
CAATGAAATATGAGTAGTCAATTCCTAGGAAACCTCTACACCTGTATATGTACGTATAATTCTTTATTCACAAGATAGAAGTAGATGGGTTCACGTCAGAAACTTTAAGTAAATATTAATAAAACAGGAACACATAGAGCAGCATTTACTTAACCAATTTACTTAGCCAGTATGCCATTCGCAGGTATTTTTAAACAGGAGCCCTGGTGATAACTGTTCTGTTATACTTTAATTTGCTAAAGCTAAATACAACGTCTTGGATGCCTTGGTCTGATTATTGCTTTTGTTTCTTCTGAACGGCCAGTTTCCTGTTCTTTTGAGAAAGCCTAAAATCACCTGTCTAAAGCAAAATCAGACTCCTACCCTCTTCCCTTTTTTAAGCAAGGCCTCCCCCGTGGGTCTTCATTTTGAAACAGTCTTTTTTATCTCTGCAACATATCATTGGATAATAACTTTCCTTAATCAAAAGCTAGAACTAGAGCAATGTGGAAGGTAAGCTGTAGATTAGGTGACAGCGGTACTGAATGGTCAGGTTCACAGAGAAAGAAGGGTCGGGGTGCTCCCAGCATTCCATGATGAGGCCTCAAAAATAGCCAAAGAACAAACTATCCATTGTTAGAATTTCAAAAACAAAATATCCTTATTTTAAGATCTTCCTAAATATATCTGCTTGGAGAAGGAAATGGCAACCCACTCCAGTGTTCTTGCCTGGAGAATCCCAGGGACGGGGGAGCCTGGTGGGCTGCTGTCTCTGGGGTCGCACAGAGTCAGACACGACTGAAGTGACTTAGCAGCAAATATATCTGCTTAGACTCTCTTTACCAGCTGTTGAATTCTGACAAATAAAATATAACAATTAAAGAAGTCTCTTGCAGTACCACTTTGGCACAAAATAATTTTTTCTTACAGCAGATTACAGAGACGTTTATTTTTTTTTTTTTTTTTTGTGAAATATGTATGGAACTCAGGCAAGGAAACATAGGTGATTAAAAAGAGTGGCTACTACTATTGACTAGGAGATTAAAAAAATAGTCTTTACAGATGACAGATATTCTGTCCTAAATTACTGCTTCCAGTAATTTACAGAGACGTTTAATAATAGGTATAATAGGTATGACTTGATTTGTAATTAACATTTGTATTTTGTTTCTGAAAGTATAGGAAAGCATCAGCATCAACTCACATTTTAAGAAGTGAATTCTTTCAAATGTGTTTTAAATAAATGAGTGAAAATAAGAACAGTTTAATACTGTGTAGAATATGTCCCTTTAGAAAGCACAGGATTTCTCAACCTCTCAGCACTTTGGATATTCTGGGCTGAATGTTCTTTGTTGTCAGGGTCTGTCCTGTGCATTGTAGGATGTTTAGCAGCATCCCTGGTCTCTGCCCAATAAATAGTGCAAACACACCTTAGCCCTTCATGTCCTAGCCCCTGCTTGTGAGAAACAGCATTGTCTCTGGACACTACTAAATGTTCCCTGAGGTGTAAAACCACCGGTTCAAAACAGCTATTTTTGTCAATTCCAGAAAATAAAACAGAGATGAGTCAATATGAATTGCTTTGTGTGTGCGTGCTAAGTCGCTTCAATTGTGTCTGACTCTTTATGACCCTATGGACTATAGCCCACCAGGCTCCTCTATCCTTGGGATTCTCCAGTGAATTGCTTTAAAGCTCATTAAATTTTTCAGGAAAAACAAATGAGCAGTCAAAAGTATCAGGAAGACTAAAATAATGAAGATGAAATTTATAATGTTCATTCATACATAAGTCATGTAATTATACAGTCCAGAAAAATTTTGAACATTTACTTTTTATCTTTCATGGCAATCCTGAAAAGCAGCTAAAATATTTAGAAACTTTTCTAGTTAAACTATCTCATTCTACAGAGGGGAAAAGAGTATTACTTTACCAAGTTAGAGGTAACTTTTCAACCAAGAATTAGTCACCTTGGGCTGAGTGAAGGTCAGTGGACAAGGCTGTCTTTGAGCAGGTAGAGTCAGTGCAGGTACACAGAGGATGAACCTACGGTACAAGGCTCCCCAGACACAGCCCTGAGATGTGTCCATCAGCTGGATTTTGCTCAGATGAAGTGCTGCCATGATTCCCAGCAGTACTGCACCTCGGGGACCACCATGTTTCTCTTTGAGCTGCTGCCCTCTCCAGCCAACACTGCTACACAGGAATGGAAACAAAAGACTCAAAAAAGAGGCCAGAGTCTGTTTCACTTGGCTGATGCAAAAAGTAGGCTCCATACAGGATGCTCATTATCATTAATAAATACATTGTTGTTGAAAACATGTTATTAAAATAATTCAATTTAAAATGCATTTTTAAAGTACGGTGGCTTTTTAAAGTACAGTGCTATCTTGGAAATCACATTTTAAAATATGACAGTATCATGTATCTATATTGATGTTAGTGTCTTTGATTGTATTTATTTTATCATGGAATCAAAGAGCATAAGGGTTTCTTGGACACCCCCTCCTCTTTTCTTGGTTTGCGTACTTCCACTCCACCAAGCTGCCTGAACCTAGGAGACACCAGTGCTCCTCTCAAGGATCTAAATCATCTGAAGCAGTGATTCTGAGCCTGAATGCCATTATTTCTGTAGAAGCACAGCAGAATCTCTGCAAAGAGTGATTTTTTGGGAAAATATATTTAAATTTTAATTAAATGACTATAATTTTTATAATATAAACTATAGAAATAGAGTGCCAGTAAATGGGGTGGTAATTGGAGGGGAGCATAAAGTCCAAGGACAGATTTGTTGAGTGAGTGACTTTTTTTAACATGAGAGATATGTAATATTTTACATACTGGTAAAAATGTAAAAGATGCTGGTGTTTTGAGAAAAAGTACAGAAACATTACTGAGCAAGGCTGCCACAGGCTGTGCAGCATCCTTCCTGTCAATGTGATGGGAGTGATGCCCCCGGAGCTGTGCAGTGTGGTTGCCTTTACAGAGGACACACATGTTAGGTAATAGAAAAAGCCAACTCTGCTGTTAAATGGCTGGTTTCATGCAGCTCAGGATAAAGTTTCAGTTAACTGTCAGATTTAGGAAGCACAGCACCTAAGGTAACTGGGTTAGAAGTGAAAATGATGTGCCATGGGATGGTGGCTTTCACATTTTTTGGCTTGTTGACCCCTTAAAAGAATTTTGAAACAGTTTGTATCCCCTTGTATAATTTTATAGTGATACCTACAACTATTTTCTATAATTTTAAATAGTTGCAATGGATATATTTTCTGGCATGTGAGGTAGTATACATTTACTGTATTTTCATAAACATGTAAAGACTTAGAGCTATAAATTAATTTGTGGGAAATATGTGCCATGACATCTAATTGACACAGTCATTTCTTAACTGTCAAACAATCTATCAAATCAAACTTTTTGTAAGAGAAAGTAAGACTTCATTCATTTTTGGCTTGATTCTCCCTGGGTATGTACCATAAGAAGATCTGAAATAGATTGGAGAAATAGATTGGAGAAAAAAATATCTTTCTCTCATAAGGTAGGAGAAGGAAAAATCATTTTTAGAAAAGTGCTCATATGGAAGCTGGGATGTAGAAACCAATTTTCTTAAAGATGTAAATGCTTATCTGCCCCATGGAGTCTTAAATTACCCCAAAGGGTAAGTGTATGCCAGCTCTAAGACCTCTGCTTAGTTCACACAGATGATTCCCAGAGTCGTGCCAGTGAAGGCATTGGTTTCAAATAATGTCAGAGGGAAATGAATTTGTCTCATGAAATGTGAGAATGATGGGGAAAATCTTTTCTTAATCTTTCTAAAATATAATTTTTAAAATATTTACGCAACTGAGTTAATTCCTATTATAGCCATTCTGTTATTTCACTTACATTCCTAGAATTTTGTATATTCAAGTGGCCACAAAGTAGTATCTTCTCATTGACAAAAGAAGGGATGACCTTACATTTGGCACAGAAGGTATATACCATTTCACCTGGCTGTGTGTCAGTCTAAACTCTTCATCATTAGGGTCCTTAAGTTCCAGAGAAGACAGGGAGCTTCTATGAAAGCTTTTTATATTCTGGATCCAAAGTAGTCCCCACAATTGACTGTCTCTAAGAATCTGAATTTCAGGGCACAAAAAGTATCAAAATTTTATTCTGGAACATTCCAGAACAAAATTTTATGTACTAAATAACCAATTATAATGTGTTACCAATATCTATTTGTACCTTATTTAATTAATCACATAAAATTTTATTTTGTATTTACTGGTCTGAGCCAGATAGTAAAATTAGAACATCACTAGTACTAAAGTGGTCAGGAATGTAGTTTCAGTATTTAAATGAGTTATTTAGCAAAGCATCCCAAGGACACAAGCCCTAAATTCACCTAGTTTACTGAAAAATTAAAAAATTTAAATAGACCTAACAAAAAGTCTATTGAGTAGATCATAAAATTTTTTATTAAAAATTCAAAGTATTTATTATCTTGACATCATGCTTAAATAAGGAGAAAATATAAGTAATATTGGGCAATGGTCAAATGCAAACTTAAAGTAAAAAGTCAGCTTTAAATGATTTTGTACAGAGTGTTTTGTTTTTATGGAAGAGTGTACTTTTGTTACCTTGGGAAATAATTCTGAATATTGATGAATATCCTTTGGAAATAAGACTATGAAATAAGAACATTATGGTAAAATTTCAGTTCACCTATCCAGTTTCTCCCTCACCCCCATACCACAACGCTTGCCCTCTCTCAGTGCAGACACACAGTTCTCATATCAGCACCTAAACTACGTAAATGAAACTGGCGGTTTTGGTAGAGAATACCTAGTAATTTGGAGAAGGAATTCATCGGGTACTTAAAAAGGCATAAACTTAATACTACTGAGGAAGTACATTTATGGTCACTTAATATGATACTAGTAAGTTACGTATAATCTGGTAAATTGTTGCACTGTAACTCAGTATTTTTTTCTTCACAGGGCTTCACTACTTCAGAAATGTTGTCCTAGTGGGATCTCTGCAAGATCGCTATGTTCCTTATCATTCTGCCCGCATTGAAATGTGCAAGACAGCTTTGAAGGACAAACAGTCAGGTAACGAAGTAAATTAGAAATATTTAAGAGAGTTCTGTCTACCTATGAGTCTCTCCCAAATTTTTCTTGCATTCGTGTTCTCTCTCCTTTCTCTTGTCCTTGCTTTCCTCTGACTTCCTTTTCCACCTGCTGATAGTAACAGCTATCCTTTCTCCATTTTCCTTCATCTGTTTTCTTCTACCATGTAAGATGTTTTGGCCAGTGAAACTGTAGTTGTTCTTTTGAAATCCCTTTTTCATATAATTACAAATAGTTCTCCATTTTACTGCTTCAGAAGTAATTTGTGCTTCAGTTTCCTCTGGTTTCTTGGGATTGGTGGTTGCAGTAAAGGTCATGCTGCATGTTTGGCAATACTTTACTTTTAGTCAAAGAGTAAAGTAACTATACTTGTTGGCAGCAAGCAGACTAGTCAAGAAAAAAAGAGAGGACCAAAATAAAATGAGAAATGAAAGTGGAATAGTTACAACATCTGACACCACAGAAATACAAAGATCCTAAGAGACTGTGAACAATCATACACCAATAAAATGAACAACCTAAAAGAAATTGATACATTTCTAGAAATGTAAAATCTCCACAGACTGAAACAGGAAGAAATAGAAAATATGAACATAATTACCAGCAGTGGAATTTAATCAGAAGAAAAAAAAAACCCTCCCAACAAATAAAAGTACAGGATCACACAGATTCATTGGTGAATTCGACCAAAAGTTTGAATAGAGGTAATAGCTATCCTCAAACTATTCTAAAAATTGAATGTGAAGAAAGATTTACATTATTCTACAAAGCCAGCATCACCCTGATACCAAAACTGGACAAAGGCACCACAAAAAAGGAAAATTACAAGCCAGTATCATTGATGAACATACAAGCAAAAATCCTCAACAAAATATTAGCAAACCAAATTCAACAATGTATTAAAGGGATCACACATCAAAAGTGGGACTTATTCTAGGGATGCAAGGATAGTTCATTATCTGCAAATTAATTGATGTGATACATCACATTAACAAATGATAAAAAACACATGATCATCTCAATTGATGCTGAAAAGTGTGACAAAATTCACCGTCCATTCATGATGAAAACTCGTCACAGTGAGTATAAAGAGAATATATCAACATAATTTATGGGAAACAAAACCCAAAGCTAACTTCATATTCAATGGTGAAAGCTAAAAGTATTTCCTCTAAGATCAGGAATAAATCCACTCTTACCACTTTTATTCAAATAGTATTGAAAGTCGAGAAAACTAAGATCATGGACTCTGGTCCCAGCACTTCATGGCAAATAGATGCGGAAACAATGGAAACACTGACAGACTTTATTTTCTTGGGCTTCCAAATCACTACAGCCATGAAATTAAAAGACGCTTGCTCCTTGGAAGAAAACCTATGACACACCTAGACAGCACATTTAAAAAGTAGAGATATTACTTTACTGACAAAGAGTCGGACATGACTGAGCAACTGAAAAACAACAACTCACAGCAATCAGAAAAAGAAATAAAAGTCATCCAAACTAGAAGAGAAGAAGTAAAACTGTTATTGTTTGCAGATGTCATGATACTATTTGCTTTTCTATACACTGATAATGAACTGTAAGAAAGAGAAAGCAAGAAAACAGTCCTGTTTGAAATTGCATCAAAAACAAAATCCCTAGGAATAAACTTAACCAATGAGATGAAAGGCCCCTGTATTCGAAGCTATGGTTTTTCATATATGGATGTGAGAGTTGGGCCATAAAGAAGGCTGAGTGCTGAAGAATTGATGCTTTTGAACTGTGGGGTTGGAGACGATTCTTGAGAGTCCCTTGGACTACAAGGAGATCAAACCAGTCAATCCTAAAGGACATCAATCCTGAATATTCTTTGTAGGGACTGATGTTGAGGCTGAAGCTCCCAGACTTTGGCCACCTGATGCAAAGAGCCAACTCACTGGGAAAGACCCTGATGCTGGGAAAGATTGAAGGCAGAGAAGAGGATGACAGAGGACGAGATGGTTGGATGACATTACCAACTCAATGAACATGAGTTTGAGAAAGCTCCAGGAGATGATGAAGGACAGAGAAGCCTGGCATGTTGTAGTGCATGGAGTCACAAAGAGTTGGACATGACTGAGTGACTGAAAAACAAAACTCATAGCAATTAGACAGAAAAAGAAATAAAAGTCATCCAAACTAGAAGAGAAGAAGTAAAACTGTTACTGTTTGCAGATGTCATGATACTATTTGCTTTTCTATACACTGATAGTGAACTGTAAGAAAGAGAAAGCAACAGTCCTGTTTGAAATTGCATCAAAAACAAAATCCCTAGGAATAAACTTAACCAATGAGATGAAAGACCTATATTCTGAAAACTATGAAATGCTGATGAAGGAAGTTGAAGATGATAGAAAGAAATGGAAAGATATCCATGGATTGGAAGAATTAACACTGTTAAAATGTCTATACTCCCCCAGGCAATTTATAGGTTCAAAATGATCCTCATCAACATACCAGTGGCATTTTTCACAGAACTAGAACAAATAATCCTAAAATTTATACACAACCAAAAAAGATCCCAGATAACCAAAGCAGTCTCGAGGAAAAAGCAAAGCTGGACAGTCACACTCCCTGACTTCAGACTATGCTATAAAACTACAGTAATCAAAACACCACGGTGCTGGCAAAAAACAGCCACAGAGATCAATGGAACAGAATAGAGTCCCCAGACATAAACCCATATACCTATGGTCAGTTAATCTGTGACAAAAGAGGCAAAGACATACAATGGGGAAAAGATCGTCTCTTCAATAAGTGGTACTGGAAAAACTGGGCAGCTACATGTAAAAAGATGAAAATAGAACATTTTCTCACAACATATAAAAAATTAAACTCAAAATGGGTTAAAGATATAAGATCAGAAACCATAAAAGTCCTATAAGAAAACATAGGCAAAAAAAAAAAAAGAACACTCTTTGACACAAGTCATAGCAGTATTTGCATCTGTCACCTCTCAATGGGCTTCCCAACTGGTGTTAGTGGTAAAGAACCCACAAAAGCAAAAATAAATGAGACCTAAATAAAACTTTCAGTGTTAATGCTCATGCACAGCAAAGGAAACCATCAAAAAACAAAAAGACCACCTGCTGAATGGGAGAAAATACTCGCAAATGATATGACCAGTAAACCAAATTATATAAACAGTTCATACAACTCAACATCAAAAACAAAAACAAACTGATTATAAAATGGGCAGAATACTTGAACAGACATTTCTCCAAAGAAAACATACAGATGGCCAACAGGTACATGAAAAGCCACTCAGCATTGCTAATCATCAGGGAAATGCAAATCAAGATCACCATGACAAATGTTGGTGAGAATGTGAGAAAAGGGAACCCCCAGTGGTCATGTATGGATGTGAGAGTTGGACTGTGAAGAAGGCTGAGCGCCAAAGAATTGATGCTTTTGAACTGTGGTGTTGCAGAAGACTCTTGAGAGTCCCTTGGACTGCAGGGAGATCCAACCAATCCATTCTGAAGATCAGCCCTGGGATTTCTTTGGAGGGAATGATGCTGAAGCTGAAACTCCAGTACTTCGGCCACCTCATGCGAAGAGTCGACTCATTGGCAAAGACTGATGCTGGGAGGGATTGGGGGCAGGAGAAGAGGGGATGACAGAAGATGAGATGGCTGGATGGCATCACTGACTCGATGGATGTGAGTCTGAGTGGACTCCGGGAATTGTTGATGGACAGGGAGGCCTGGCGTGCTGCGATTCATGGGGTCACAGAGTTGGACATGACTGAGCAACTGAACTGAACTCAACTGTACATTTGTAGTGGGAATGTAAACTGGTTCAGCCATTGTGGCAAACAATATGGAGTTTCTTCAAAAAATTAAAAATAGAACTACCATATGATCCAGTAATTCCACTTCTGGGTATATTGCCAAAGAGAAAGAAAACGCGGATTCCAAAAGATACATGCACCCGATACTCATAGCAGCATTGTTTATAGTAGTCAAGATATGGAAGCAACATGTGTCCATTAATAGATGAATCAATAAAGAAGATGTGATACATATATATGATGGAATATTACTCAGCCACTTAAAAGAATGGAATATTACCATTTGTATGCTTAGTGAAATAAGTCAGAGAAAGATAAATGTACAACGTGTTATCACTTATATGTGGAATCTAAAAAATAAAGCAAATGATTAAATATAACAAGAAACAAATTCACAGCTACAAAGAACAAACTAGTGATTACCACTGGGGAGAAGGATGGGCAAGACATGGGTAGATACAAACTACTATGTGTAAAACAAACTATAAGAATATACATGCATGCTAAGTTGCTTCAGTTGTGTCTAAGGATTCTTAGCGACCCTATGGACTCTACCCTACCAGGCTCCTCTGTCCATGGGGTTTTCCAGGCAAAACTACTGGGTTGCCATGCCCTTCTCCAGGGGATCTTCCCAACTCAGGGATCGAACCCATGTATCTTATGTCTCCTGCATTGGCAGGGGGCTTCTTGACCACTGATACTACCTGAGAAGACACAAGAATATACATTACAGGGAATGTAGCCAATATTTTATAGTAACTTTAAATGGAGTATAAGCTATGAAAATATAGAATCAATGTATACCTGAAACTCAGAAGAAATGGAGTAGCCATCATGGTCTACAAAAGAGTCCGAAATGCAGTACTTGGATGCAATCTCAAAAACAACAGAATGATCTCTGTTCGTTTCCAAGGCAAACCATTCAATATCACAGTAATCCAAGTCTATGCTCCAACCAGTAACGCTGAAGAAGCTGAAGTTGAACAGTTCTATGAAGACCTACAAGACCTCTTAGAACTAACACCCAAAAAAGATGTCCTTTTCATTATAGGGGACTGGAATGCAAAAGTAGGAAGTCAAGAAACACATGGAGTAACAGGCAAATTTGGCCTTGGAATACACAGTGAAGCAGGGCAAAGACAATAGAGTTTTGCTAAGAAAATGCACTGGTCATAACAAACACCCTCTTCTAACAACACAAGAGAAGACTCTATACATGGACATCACCAGATGGTCAACACTGAAATCAGATTGATTATGTTCTTTGCAGCCAAAGATGGAGAAGCTCTATACAGTCAGCAAAAACAAGACAGGGAGCTGACTGTGGCTCAGACCATGAACTCCTTATTGCCAAATTCAGACTGATATTGAAGAAAGTAGGGAAAACCACTAGACCATTCAGGTATGACCTAAATCAAATCCCTTATGATTATACAGTGGAAGTGAGAAATAGATTTAAGGGCCTATATCTGATAGATAGAGTGCGTAATGAACTATGGAATGAGGTTCATGACATTGTACAGGAGACAGGGATCAAGACCATCCCCATGGAAAAGAAATGCAAAAAAGCAAAATGGCTGTCTGGGGAGGCCTTACAAATAGCTGTGAAAAGAAGAGAAGTGAACAGCAAAGGAGAAAAGGAAAGATAGAAACATCTGAATGCAGAGTTCCAAAGAATAGAAAGAAGAGATAAGAAAGCCTTCTTTAGC
>NW_011494840.1:409042-409447 GCF_000754665.1 Bison bison bison | reverse complement strand
GGAAGGAAAGTTATGACCAGCCTAGATAGTATATTCAAAGCAGAGACATTACTTTGCCAACAAAGGTTTGTCTAGTCAAGGCTATGGTTTTCCTGTGGTCATGTATGGATGTGAGAGTTGGACTGTGAAGAAGGCTGAGCGCCGAATTGATGCTTTTGAACTGTGGTGTTGGAGAAGACCCTTGAGAGTCCCATGGACTGCAAGGAGATCCAACCAGTCCATTCTGAAGGAGATCAGCCCTGGGATTTCTTTGGAAGGAATGAGGCTAAAGCTGAAACTCCAGTACTGTGGCCGCCTCACGTGAAGAGTTGACTCATTGGAAAAGACTCTGATGCTGGGAGGGATTGGGGGCAAGAGGAGAAGGGGATGACAGAGGATGAGATGGCTGGATGGCATCACTGACTC
>NW_011494840.1:407807-408942 GCF_000754665.1 Bison bison bison | reverse complement strand
CTCAGCAGTGGCCACAGGACTGGAAAAGGTCAGTTTTCATTCCAATCCTAAAGAAAGGCAATGCCAAAGAATGCTCAAACTACCGCACAATTGCACTCATCTCACACGCTAGTAAAGTAATTCTCAAAATTCTCCAAGCCAGGCTTCAGCAATATGTGAACCGTGGACTTCCTGATGTTCAAGCTGGTTTTAGAAAAGGCAGAGGAACCAGAGATCAAATTGCCAACATCCACTGGATCATGGAAAAAGCAAGACAGTTCCAGAAAGCATCTATTTCTGCTTTATTGACTATGCCAAAGCCTTTGACTGTGTGGATCACAATAAACTGTGGAAAATTCTGAAAGAGATGGGAATACCAGACCACCTGACCTGCCTCTTGAGAAATCTGTATGCAGGTCAGGACGCAACAGTTAGAAGTGGACATGGAACAACAGACTGGTTCCAAATAGGAAAAGGAGTACGTCAAGGCTGTATATTGTCACCCTGCTGATTTAACTTGTATGCAGAGTACATCATGAGAAACGCTGGACTGGAAGAAGCACAAGCTGGAATCAAGATTGCCAGGAGAAATATCAATAACGTCAGATATGCAGATGACACCACCCTTATGGCAGAAAGTGAAGAGGAACTAAAAAGCCTCTTGATGAAAGTGAAAGAGGAGAGTGAAAAAGTTGGCTTACAGCTCAACATTCAGAAAATGAAGATCATGAGATCCGGTCCCATCACTTCATGGGAAATAGATGGGGAAAACAGTGGAAACAGTGTCAGACTTCATTTTTTGGGGCTCCAAAATCACTGCAGATGGTGACTGCAGCCATGAAATTAAAAGATGCTTACTCCTTGGAAGGAAAGTTATGACCAGCCTAGATAGTATATTCAAAAGCAGAGACATTACTTTGCCAACAAAGGTTTGTCTAGTCAAGGCTATGGTTTTCCTGTGGTCATGTATGGATGTGAGAGTTGGACTGTGAAGAAGGCTGAGCGCCGAATTGATGCTTTTGAACTGTGGTGTTGGAGAAGACCCTTGAGAGTCCCATGGACTGCAAGGAGATCCAACCAGTCCATTCTGAAGGAGATCAGCCCTGGGATTTCTTTGGAAGGAATGAGGCTAAAGCTGAAACTCCAGTACTTTGGC
>NW_011494840.1:396032-407707 GCF_000754665.1 Bison bison bison | reverse complement strand
AGACTCTGATGCTGGGAGGGATTGGGGGCAAGAGGAGAAGGGGATGACAGAGGATGAGATGGCTGGATGGCATCACTGACTCGATGGACGTGAGTCTGAGTGAACTCCGGGAGTTGGTAATGGACAGGGAGGCCTGGCGTGCTGCGATTCATGGGGTCGCAAAGAGTTGGACACGACTGAGCGACTGATTGATCTGATCTGATCTGATACCTGAAACTAATATAATACTGTAAATCAACTATACTTCAATTTAAAGAAAATTTTTAAAACCTTTTTTGTAAATCTGTATGATATTAATCCCTCTTTTAAACACTTCTCTCTCCTTTCTCTAATTATACTTCTGTATACTATTCCCTTCTCAGCATTCCTCCAGACTACATCCTTCCTCTTCTCTGAAATTTAATACCTTCGTCCCTAAAATTCATGTTTGATGGATATATGTTAGCACTCATCTGTTAATAATGAAGTAATATATGAGCATTAAAAGTGGTCTTGCCCCTTTTAAGGCAGTTTGTGCTCTTATGTGTATATGTATGTAAACTTTATCATTTATGCTTTGCATGCTCTCAGTAAATCCATTGTAAGAATTATCCAGAAAGAGGGAGAGGAACACAACTTTGGAATTAAAAGCAAACCAAGCATTAAATAAACCTGCAGGCCAAAAAATAAGAAGAATTCTGTTTGATCTTTGAGCCAACTCACATTATTCTTCTGATTATGGAAGGTTACTATTCTTTCTCAAAATAATTTGGAAATATGTGGAATAATGTTAACTGCCTTTAAAAGTGTTTGCTCTAGACTCAGGTTTTAAATTTAGCCTTGTTAGGATGTCTCATCATGGCTCCTCTACAGTCGTTAAGAGACTTCATGTTGAAGAAAACTATTTGCTGTATTATATTCATTATTTTTATTTAATACCAAGTTGACAAAAACAGTGTATAATAAATTTGTTATTTTAGTTGGCTAGATAATGCGATCATTTATATTTTCTCTACAGTAGTGTCAAAAATTATATTCAAGCAAAAAAATCCTTTTAAAAGACATTTTTCTGCTTTAAATGGAAATAATGTAACTAAATTTTTTAAATTATATAAAAGTTGGAGAAGAACTTTTTTCAGTTCTTTTTGTGAACTGATTTTCCTTTTTTATATTTGTCCCATAGGACAGATCTATTCAGAAATGATCCACAACTTACTTCGCCCGGTTCTGCAAAGCAAGGACTGTAACTTGGTTCGATATAATGTCATCAATGCGTTGCCCAATACAGCTGATTCACTCATTGGCAGAGCTGCACATATAGCTGTTCTGGATTCAGAAATATTTTTAGAGAAATTCTTTCTGGTTGCTGCCCTCAAATATTTCCAATAGAATTAAAAACATTGGTAGAGACTTGACAATTACCTCATTCAACAATGATTTAGATAATCTATTATAATAAACTATAGATGCTGATAAGTTCTAAGAAATATTTATACCTTTTTATATGGAAGATAATTTATATCATCCATGTTTAGAGCTTTTTAAACATCAACTTTACTTTCTAGGTAATGTGCCTGTGCAATATTTTTTAATTTCATCTTTTTACTTTTCTATTACTTTTTCATATATTTTGCTACATAAGTATTTCAGTGAAACTTTAAGCCCATATGTATGTATGATTGTTTTATTATTGGCTTTCCACATTCTTTACATCAGACACATCATATTAAAGGCCATTATTGCTAGAATCACTCCCAAATCACTGCAGATGGTGACTGCAGCCATGTAAAAGACGCTTGCACCTTGGAAGAAAAGCTATGACCAATCTAGATAGCGTATTAAAAAGCAGAGACATTATTTTGGTGACAAAGGTCCATCTAGTCAAAACTACGGTTTTTCCAGTAGTCAGGTATAGATGTGAGAGTTGGACAATAAAGAAAACTCAGCACCGAAGAATTGATGCTTTTGAACTGTGGTGTTGGAGAAGACTCTTGAGAGTCCCTTGGACTGCAAGGAGATCCAGTCAGTCCATCCTAAAGGAGATCATTCCTGGGTGTTCGTTGGAAGGACTGATGCTAAAGCTGAAACTCCAATATTTTTGCCACCTCATGCGAAGAGCTGACTCCTTGGAAAAGACCCTGATGCTAGGAAAAATTGAAGGGAGGCGGAGAAGGGGACGACAGAAGATGAGATGGTTGGATGGCATCACTGACTCGACGTGCTAGACAGCGAAGCTCTGGGAGTTCGTGATAGACAGGGAAGACTGGTGTGCCATAGTGCATCGGGTCACAGAGTCAGACACAACTGAGTGATTGAACTGAACTGAATTGCTAGAATAGCATGGGATTTTAAATTTTCTAGTATGGGGGTATTATTTAGTTAGTCATAAATTTTACTTTTAACATTTTAGTATGTTTAACTGGAAATAAAATTATGGCTGCTAAAATATATTTTTTGAAATCAACTATTTTGCCCTCTCAAACCGGGTAGTTCATATATGACAATGTTATAAAAGTTTTCTATAAAAAGTTATTATTACTGTTGCTAGTAAACATCTGCCATGCCTATTAAAATATATTTTCTACAGGTGATTTCAACATTATTTCTCATATTGACTTTTATTACTGGAACTTTTCATGTTCATGTTAGCAGCATCTAGAGATTTTTTGAATGTTTGAATGCCCTCTGCCTTGGTTTGGTTGGAATTTTGCTAAATTTGGTAATGTTGCTTGAACTTTCTGAGTACATTTCTTTAACTTTTTCATGGACTTCCTTGTATGTACATAATAATTAAATGTTGAAATTTATGAAATACTTTTATGAATTTAGATAATTTTTAAATATTGCTAAAATTTGTTGAACTAAAGAGTAATGTAAATACAATAATTCATGGAACAAAATAATTAACTTTACATGTTTGGTGACACAGATGCAAATGTTTTGATATATGGAGATGTTAAGTCTCTTGACTTTACTCAAGGTGCTGAATAGCATTAAATTCACTATTTTCCTTTCCTGTTTTACTTGTGAAAATAACAATGCACTAAGGATAATAGAAGGTCTATTTGCATTTACCAGTTGTGATAGAAGGCTTTTGTAAATATGTATTGTAAATTTGATGCATGTTTATTTTTAGCATTGTGTTATTGCCTCTGCTGCTAATAAATGAACAAATGACTATCTGGAGGACAGCTAAAACACTCGCTTATTTTCAGAATACTAGAGGTGTATTTTTATTTATAATTGGATAGACTATATTAATTAACTTTATAGGACAGTGTGATTGTGTAACTTATACCTTTGTGAACTATTTTTATAATTTATATCATTTGCATATGTTAAAACATATTTCATTATGCTCCATAATTGTTTTTTTAAAAACAGATGAAAATTTTTGAATTGAGTAAGCAATAATATACCAAGTGCATTATAACTGGAAAATGTAAATGCATTATTCACCCTGTATTTTTGCTACACACATTTTTTCATCTTCACATTCCTTGGTCCTGAGTTTAAAATACCATACTTTTTTCTTGTATTTCTTTTCATTTCTTATTTTTAACTAAAAGAAGTTTCACTTATGAGTTTGAATAATCTTCTGGGTTTATCAAAGTATTCATGCTTATTCATAATCATACTATTGTTTTTAAGGGAAAATTGCTCTTTATGATCATGGTTGGTTGATTGGATATTTGTTGTTTTAATACAGTTTTAAAAACATATCAGTGATCATGGTTTCCAGTCCAATAGATTTAACTTCTGATTTACTAGAGAAACTGTTATACACTATTCATCTTCAAATTCAGAGTGCAGGAGTGGGGCAATGATCATCCGAAACAGTGTAGTTGACTCTTAGAGAACGAATCTCATTAAACTGTATATCAGTTAGAATTCTGGGTTGTAAACAACAAAAACCATTGTGATTAACTTCAGCAGAAAAAGAATTTATTGAAAAATATAGGTAGTTCAAAAAATTGACAGAAAGACTGGAAAACCACTCTTAGATAACAGGTAGAAACCAAGGAAGTGAGGTGACCAAAATTATATCCAAGTTCCCACTCCAGAGGAGTTAGAGGTTTGTGTATATTTCTGCTGGCAGGGATTCCTCTAAAAACTGGATTACATCTGCTGCTTTGCATCACTCATTCCAGATTCAGTCTCATGAACGTGTGATTGACATGCTGTCCTGTGCCAGCACTCAAGCTGCCAGGCACCCACCCAGGTGAGTATATCAGGCTTTCTCAGCCTCTGCAGCAGAAGAAGATGGGACCATTTCTTCTGCCAGAATTCAGAAATGGGTGTGATGACTGAGCCCAAATAGAAAAACACAGCACGTCCACTACAGTCCACTTCTTTGCCTTTCCAGCATCACAAATATTGTACTCACACATTTTTACAAATGGTTCCTCCTAACCTAATACTGTTAACACCCCTGTCCAGTTTCAGGTCCAGGATCTTGGTGTTCTGTCCATTTCTCCACTGGTTGTGTAATGATCTTGCCTCAGTAATGTGCAGCCACAGAGAAAAATATGACTTCATCACCCACCCCACAACGCACAATGAGAGAAAAGAAGTTATTAACAGTATAAGCACATGCATGAGCCAGTGAGGAAAAAAATAACAACTAGAGCAGTGCTTTGCAAGTTTCCTTGGTGAATTCCATAGGGGCTCCACAACAGACCAGCTGAAGTGTAATCTTCTCCAGGGCAGGATTTGAGGAGCAGCGTGTTTTATGTCCCAAAGCTCTCCAATTTCAAAGCAAAACCATGGTAAATACAGCCCTCAGTTCTGCCACTGGTCATGAGGCTAGATGGTTATGAGCTGTCACCACTGCCTCTTATTCCCTGTTTGCTTTCTGTTCAGCCAGCACCTCAGCTGATAAGATTTCTTTACCCAAAGATCTGAGACTTAGGTGATCTTGCCTCTACATGCTTGCAATAGTCTACTTAATGTTTACAGTTCAACATGATATTGTGAACAGGTACTCCAGGAGATGAGGTCCTCCAAGTTCTAGACAGTCCCTACTCCCCTTTCTCCTATGGTCATAGGGCCCATCACTACAGCTAGCACCTTAACCACTTCTTCTAACCCCTTACCCAGTTGATCAGTCACTAAGTCATGTCAGACTTTGTGTCCCCATGGACTGCAGCATGCCAGGCTTCCCTGTCCACTATCTCCCAGGAGTTTGCTCAAACTCATTTCCGTTGAGTCAGTGATGCCATCCAACCATCTCATCCTCTGTCGTCCCCTTCTCTTCCTGCCTTCAATCTTCCCCCAACATCAGGGTCTTTTCCAGTGAGTCAGCTCTTTGCATCAGATGGCCGAAATACTGGAGCTTCAACTTCAGCATCAGTCCTTCCAATGAATATTCAGGGTTTCCTTTACGATTGACTGGTTTGATCTCCTTGCAGTCCAAGGAACTCTCAAGAATCTTCTCCAGCATCATCATTTGAAAGCATCAATTTTTCAGCACTCAGCATTCTTTATGATCCAATTCTCACATCTGTACATGACTACTGGAAAACCATAGCTTTGACTATATGGACCTTTGTGGGCAAAGGGATGTCTCTGCTTTTTAATATGCTGTCTAGGTTTGTCACGGAGAAGGCAATGGCACCCCACTCCAGTACTCTTGCCTGGAAAATCCCATGGATGGAGGAGCCTGGAAGGCTGCAGTCCATGGGGTCGCTGAAGTTGGACACGACTGAGCAACTTCACTTTCACTTTTCACTTTCATGCACTGGGGAAGGAAATGGCAACCCACTCCAGTGTTCTTGCCTGGAGAATCCCAGGGACGGGGGAGCCTGGTGGGCTGCCGTCTATGGGGTCGCATAGAGTCGGACATGACTGAAGCGACTTAGCAGCAGCAGCAGCAGGTTTGTCATGGCTTTCCTTCCAACAAGCAAGTGTCTTTTAATTTCATGGCTGCAGTCACCATCTGCAGTGATTTTGGAGCCAAGAAAATAAAATCTGCCACTGTTTCCATTTTTACCCCATTTATTTGCCATGATGAGCTAAGAATGACCAGTTGGCAATCCCAACTTCCAACTCAGAGAAAACACTGTATCCCCTTATACTCCACACCGGGCACAAAAACTGGCATACCAGCAGAACCTAGAATCATGGAGATGGATGATGAGCAGTGAGGGTCTGAGACTGTCTTACTTGCCGTCTTGCTGGCTGCAGTTCCATGGATGTTTGAGGGCAGGAGACTCCTGGGTCAGAGACAAGAAACTTGATTACAGCAAAGTCGTGGCCAAAGTGTCAGCACATTAACAGCAGTTCCTAGAACCTCAGTTCCCACAGCGATGTGGAGGGCCAGGTGGCACGTGTACACCCAGTGCAGGTCCAGGACCAAGCATGTTGGGTTGCATTAAGGGAGAATCCAGGGCTGAGACCCAAGCCATTTAAAAAACAAAAAACTTTTTATTGGAGTTGACACACAATGTTGTATTAGTTTTATGTGTATAGCAAAGTGAATCAGTTATATACTCAATTTTATTTTTTTTAGATTCTATTCCCATATAGGCCATTATAGGGTATTGAGTAGACTTCACTGTGCCTTATATTTTTCTCATATTTGAGTAATATTCCATTGTATACACACCATTTCTCCTTTATCCATTCTTCTGTTGCTGGGCATTTAGGTTGCTTCCACATCCTATCTACTGTAAATAGTGCTGTAGTGAACACTGGGGGTGCACCTGTCATTTCCAATTACGTTTTTTCTGGATATATGTCCAGGAGTGGGATTGCTGGGTCACATGGTAATTCTGTTGTTTTTTAAGGAACCTCCACACTGTTCTTCATAGTGGATGTACCAATTTATATTCCCACTATCAGTGTAGGATTGTTGCCTTTTCTCCACATCCTCGCCAGTATTTATTGTCAATTTTTTGATGATGGCCATTCTGATCAGTGTGAGGTGATATCTCATTGTAGTTTTGATTTTCATCTATGATTTTTCTGGAAACACAGAAGACCCTGAATAGCCAAACCAATCTTGAGAAAGAAAAATGGGAGCTGGAGGAATCAGACTTCCTGACTTCAGATAGTCTGAAGCTGTAGCTACAAAGCTACAGTAATCAACACAGTATGGTACTGACACAAAAACAAACCCATAGATCAATGAAATAGATGTGGAAGTCCAAAGATAAACCCATGTACTCTGGTACCTTATCTATTACAAAGGAGGCAAGAATATGCAATGAAAAAAAGGCAGTCTCTTCAATTAGTGGTGCTAGGAAAACTGGACAGTTATATATAAAATAATGAAATTAGAACCACACCATGCACAAAAGCAAATTTAAATGGATTAAAAGCCTGGATGTAAAGCCAGACAATACAAAACTCTTAGAAAAAGACACAGGCAGAACACTCTGACATAAATCACAGGAGGAGCTTTTTTGACCCACCTCCTCAAGTAATGAAAATAAAAATTTAAAAATGGGATCTACTTAAAAACTTTTGCACAGCAGAGGAAACCATAAAAATACAACCCTCAGATTGAAGAAAATATTTGCAAATCAACTGACAAGAGATTAATATCCAAAAATACAAACACCTCCCTCATGCAGCTCAATATCAAAAAACCAAAAAAGCCCCACAAATAACCCAACCAAAACATAGGCACAAAATCTAGACACTTCTCCAAAGAAGACACATAGATGGACCAAAACAGCACATGAAAAGATGTTCAACATCACTAATTATTAGAGAAAAGCAACCCAGGGCTATTTTTTACCTAGCAGCACACAATCCAGTTCTTTGCCCCAGGAGAGCAGCAGTTAAATGGTAGTAATGCTGTGGTTGCCTTGATCTACTTAGATGCCCATGTGACCATCTACAGAAACTGCCCTGCCAGGCAATGAAGCTGCAGTTGGCACGCTCAGCAATAATACGCAGGAATGCTTGACCCATGGAAGTCTGTGTCTTCCCACAGTTGTCAGATGTCACAGCAAGGTAACAGTCCCTCTGCTACTCTTTGGACACTGTTACTCTGTCAACATGAGAGCTGTCACTGAACACTGTTAATTCATTTGAAGCATATGCCAGATCCTTTAGGACATGATCCGAAAGTATTTTTCTCACATGGGGCTGTCCTACAAGACCAGTTACTTCTGGGTTGATGGGATATGTGATGAAGCCGATTTATCCCACAGGCCTCTGTACCCACAGTCATCAGTGAGTTCTTTGGTGAGAAGCAATGTTGTAAGGGAGGCTACATAAAGTGTATGGAATGTAAGGTATTCAGTAAGTCCACAGGTGAAGTGAAGTGCATAAAAGAAGCACAAGTCAGGCATAACAATCCAAACCCAGAATAATTGTTTATTCCTATACAGCAAATTGCTGCCTCCTCCATTATAGATGTAGGAGACCTGGGTTCAATCCCTGGGTTGGGAAGATTCCCTGGAGAAGGGAAAGGCTACCCACTCCAGTATTCTGGCCTGGAGAATTCCATGGACTATATAGTCCATGGGGTTGCAAAGAGTCTGACACGACTGAGCAAATTTCACTTCACTCATAGTAGAGTCACTTGTAATCAGAGTCACCACTTATGCTGTTCCAGACTGTATCAGGATTGGGTTGGTCTCTGCAAGTAGTGGTGCTAGCCCATCAGAGTTGGCAAGGGTGAAACTATGTTAACACTACAGGCATGTCTCCATGCCACTGTGGCTGCCTTGTCAGGGACGCACTAAACAAGCACAGCTGTGGTGAGGGGCAGAGACTGACCGATGCCTACAGAGTTGTGGTAACCAGCCTCTAAAAAGCCCTTCAGCGATCCCCATCTGCTGGCATTCTCCTCTGGTGTAATCCCCTTTCTCTGACATAGGCTGGGTTTGCTGGTTCACTGCTAATCAAGAATTCAGCAAAAGTGATAGGTTGTCACTTCTGAAGTGAGATTACAAAGGGACTGTGCCTTCCATCTCCAGCAGTCTCCACCGTTCTCCTGCTTGTTCATGGACACTCAGCTGCCATGTTGTAAGATGACTTCTGGAGAAGCCCATATAGTGCAGAACTGAGAAAGGTCTTCAGTCCAAAAGCCACAAAGAACTAATCCCTGCCAATAATCAGGTGGGTGAGTTCGGGAGCCGATCCTCCCCTAGTCAAGCCTCCATGTGAGACACGAACCGAGTTCACAGCTTGACTGCAATCTCATTTAATACCTAGAGCCAGAGGCACCCTGGATCCTGGATTTAGGAGGCACAAAAGGGGTGAGAGAATAGATGTTTATTGTTTTAAGCCACAAAATGTTGGTATGTTAGGCAGCAATAGATAACCTACAGTAATCTTGTTCTGTAGTCAAAGCTTTGGTTTTTCCTGCAGCCATGTATGGATGTGAGAGTTGGACCATAAAGAAAGCTCAGTGCTAAAGAATTGATGCTTTTGAACTGTGGTGTTGGAGAAGACTCTTGAGGGTCCCTTGGACTGCAAGGAGATCCAACCAGTCAACTCTAAAGGAGATCAGTGCTGAGTGTTCATTGGAAGGACTGATGCTGAAACTCCAGTACTTTTACTACCTGATGTGAAGAACCGACTCCTTGGAAAAGACTCTGATGCTGGGAAAGACAAGGTGGGAGAAGGGGAGGAAAGAAGATGAGATGGTGGGATGGCACCACAGACTGTATGGACCTCAGTTTGAGCAAGCTCCAGGATTGGTGATAGACATGGAAGCCTGGCAAAGAGTTGGACATGACTGAGCAACTGAACTGAATCTTGTTCTAATTAAAAGCTCTGTTGCAACAGGACCCTTCTTTTGAGCATTCAGTGGGACCCAAATGTTATGCTTTGACGTCATTTGGAGATGTCCTAATTCCAAAAAAAGTATCACAAAACCTTTACATTTTCCCAGTCCCTCACCACTTGATTTCAGTGCCCACGAAATGATGTATATCTTTATCTCAAGTTCTATCTCCTTCCAGGCAAAGATAATGCCCTTCCCTCTGGGAGGATTTATTTTTATTTGTTTTGTCTCTGCTGTTCCTCAAAGCACCTGTAAAATGCTCAAAATACCAAAGCAGTCATTTTCCAGCTGGTCAGTATATTGGGCAAAGCCCTCTGTAATCTAGCTTTGCGTTGTTTCCTTGATCAAGTGGTCACATGGAACTCATTATCAAGCTGTAAATATGAACTAAGGGTGAAAAGGTGTGTGTGCAACCTACCAAGCTACTTGTTAATGAAAACTGCTGGGGTTTTGGCTTTGGGCCTTTCTGAAAATACCACTTCCTCCTGGTGAAAGGAGTCCTTATCTAGGAGAAACATATCTCCGGTTCAGAGAACTCAGATTCTGCAGCCACGTGACATTACTTGGTCAGACATTACTAGGGTCCAGTTCAGTTCAGTTCAGTCACTCAGTCGTGTCCAACTCTTTGCGACCCATGGACTGCAGCATGCCAGGCCTCCCTGTCCATCACCAACTCCCCGAGCTTACTCAAACTCATGTCCATTGAGTCGGTGATGCCATCCAACCATCTCATCCTCTGTCATCCCCCTTTCTTCCTGCCTTCAATCTTTCCCAGCATCAGGGTCTTTTCAAATGAGTCAGTTCCTCACATCAGGTGGCCAAAGTGTTGGAGTTTCAGCTTCAGCATCAGTCCTTCCAATGAATATTCAGGACTGATTTCCTTTAGGATGGACTGGTTGGATCGTCTTGCTGTCCAAAGGACTCTCAAGAACACCACAGTTCAAAAGCATCAATTCTCTGATGCTTAGCTTTGTTTATAGTCCAACTCTCACATCCATACATTGGAAAAAACATAGCCTTGACTAGACGGACCTTTGTTGGCAAAGTAATGGGCCCAAGAGCAAGCCAAAAACTTCGCTAAAAAAAAAAAAAAAAATCAAAGGGACTCCACTGTAATTCTGTTTAGACTTCCACAGGTCCCATGAAGCCTCCTGCCCTGCCATACATTCTGCGAACGTCACTGGAACTGCTGGACCAGGAACGCAGATGCACAGTTCTACCTCCCTGCGGGCACCCCACTCCAGTACTCTTGTCTGGAAAATCCCATGGACGGAGGGGCCTGGTGGGCTGCAGTCCATGGGGTCGCTAGGAGTCGGACACGACTGAGCGACTTCCCTTTCACTTTTCACTTTCATGCATTGGAGAAGGAAATGGCAACCCACTCCAGTGTTCTTGCCTGGAGAATCCCAGGGAAGGGGGAGCCTTGTGGGCTGCCGTCTATAGGGTCGAACAGAGTCGGACACAACTGAAGCGACTTAGCAGCAGCAGCAGCTGGACCAGATGAGAGCCTTCTGCTCGGTGCTGCACTCAAACTGCATCTTCCAGTCCACCCGGAAAGTGGGTGCGAGTTCACTGAACAAGCAGACATGTAAAAAAGAGAGAGAACTGAGGGGAAAGAAACCTATTGCACGAGCTAAAGAGTAGCACTTGCCCGATCTTTGTGGCCTGGACCAGCGAGCTCCCAAGAGACCTTCACCTTCAAGTTGAGGCGAAGCAAATGGATTAAGATGAACAAACGAAGGCATGCCTCCGTTTGAGGGGATCCACCTTCACCCACGATTTGAGGTTTTCATCAACATGGGGTTCAGGGTAGTTTGGGTTGTTCTTCAAGAGAAGGCTGAGCTGTTCCACTTTTTCTTGCAGACCGCCCAGTGCCGGAGCGCGGATTTCTGGGGTGGCGTCGGGTCGGGCGCGCTTGGCCCCACGTTAGCTTTTGGAGAAGGGAATGGCA
>NW_011494840.1:390076-395702 GCF_000754665.1 Bison bison bison | reverse complement strand
GACGCCGCGGGAGCGGACGCCATGGCTGCGTTAGGACTCGCTTCGTTGCTGGGCCGCGTCCCGGCTACAGCGTGGAGAGCGGCAAGTAAGGCGCCCCGGCCTAGGGCCGAGGTCGCGGGCAGGGTCGCGAAGGCCCAAGCACCGAGAGAAACGCGTCCGGCCGGGCGGCGGTGTGCTGCCGTCTCTGGGGCCCTCGGGACCGCAGAGCCTCCCTGGCCATCGGACTCGTGCGCGGGCAGGTCCTTCCCGCCCGGGCTCAGATGGAACCCGAGCGGCACGGTCACAAGTCCCGCCCGGCCGCAGGCCTGCTTTCCGCCGGCCGCCGCTCTGGCCACCAAGGCGGAGCGGAAGTTCCGGGTCCTGGAGGGCGCGCTAGTGCGCGTGCACGGTGCGAAAAGTGGGCCCTGAGGCAGTGCACGCGTCGTGTACCTAGGGTATTTACATTGGAAAGGATTTATGGCAGTTTGCAGTACAAAATATGGAAAAGCACTGAATTTTGGAAAAGTAGGCCAAGGCAAATAAGTATAATAAAAATTAGATGAAGCCAGGAGACTATTAAAGTATGCATGCTTTCAGTAAAAAAGACATTTTTTTTTAAAGCCTTTTTTGTTGGAAATTTTTCTCGATATATGTTACAACCTTAACCCACAGAATATTCTAAGCATAGTTTTAATTTAGGACATCCTGGAGAAGTTGAAAGTTGAAAACAGTTCCAGCCGGCATCCTAAAGGGCCCAAGATGTTTGTTTTCATACATATATATATATAGTTTGTTTTCATTTATATATAGCTTGTTTTCATTTCTTCATCATTTGTCCCCCAGACATACTGCTTTTTGTTTTGTATTTTTTTCAGACTAAACTTTTTACTCTGTATTGGTGTGTAGCGTATTAACAATGCTGTGGTAATGTCAGGTGAGCAGGAAAGGGACCCAGCCATACATGTACATGTATCCAGTCTCTCTCCAACCACCTGCTCCTGCCCCATCCAGGCTAGCACATAACATTAAATAGAGTTCGATGGGCTATACAATGGGTCTTTGGTTATCCATTTTGAATATAGTAATGTGTACATGACCCAGACATACCACTTGTTGATTGTAAAAATTGTAAATGGTCCGGAAATGAATAATATGGAAAGTAAAATCCCCCTTGCTATACAAACCTCAAAGTAATAACTGTATACAATTTTGCTCTGTGTTTATTCAACATCCCTTTTTCACTGAGGTTAAAAGCTCAACAATGAAATGTTTCATATCAAAAACTTATACAACATATATGAGTTAAGAAGCAAAGCCAACATTTATGAACCCATTCTCCAGTTTAAGAAATAGAATGTTTCCATTGCCAAGCTGTGTGCTGCTTCCTGATGCAGTTGTGTAACTTTATAGAAATGACTTCATGCCTTTTGTATTTGTTTTACCATTTTTTCAAACAACATTGTTCTGAAATCCATCCATATTGTTATGTGATGTTGTAATTAGTAAATGGTGAAAATGTATCATACCTTTAGGGGGTTTCCCAGGTGGCTCAGTGGTAAAGAATCCACCTGCCAAACAGGAGATGTGGGTTCCATCCTTGGGTGGGGGAAATCCCCAGGAGAAGGACATGGCAGCGCACTCTAGTATTCTTGCCTGGGAGATCCCATGGACAGAGGAGCCTGGCAGTCCCTGGGGTCACAAGAGAGTCGGACACAACTTAGCAATTAAACACACACACATCATACTTTTTTCCTTTCCCCCTCTCAGTGGACATTGTGTAATTCGGGAAGCACCAGATTTGGCTGCCACATATCTGTGGGTGCGCTTGCACAAGAGGTTGAATTCCTGGAATGTATGGTAAAGACCTGTTCAGTTTTACAATGTGATGCCAAATCATAAAGGCATTTTTCATTCCTACTGGCAATTAATACTTCTGCCAGCAGTATATCAGAGTTTCTATTGCTCCAAATACTTGCCAACATCTGATAGCATCAGAAAATTTAATTTTTGTCTGTGTGTAGGGTGTTGAAATAGTATTTCATTATGATTTTGCATTTCTCTGGTTAGAGAAATGAAACATCTTTTCAAAAGTTTTTTTTTATTTTTCTGGTGAAATATATCTTCATTTTATTGGGATTGTTTGTCTTTCTTATCTATATTCTTTACATATATTTGACCTCTATGCCTTTTTTAAGTTGCATAAGTGTGGCAAATAGCTCTGTTTGAGGATGGCAGGAATGACAAGTGCTTACTGAACTGAGAAGGCATCTTGAGACTCAAAAAGCGAGGCAGGGAGGTTCATATAATCAGTGGGTCAGTTTATCATAGGGTGACTTATAGGCTGGGATCAGGCAGACAGCCATCAGGAACCATTAGCAGCTGTACTTCACACTGCCAAGGGGCCAGTGGGACAGTTTTATAGTTAACCTAGGGTGTGAAGGTATGTGGGCTTCCCTGGTAGCTCAGCTGCTAAAGAACCCGCTTGCAATGCAGGGGACCCTGGTTCAATTCATGGGTTGGGAAATTTCCCTGGAAAAGGGATAGGCTACCCACTTGAGTAGTAACCCACTTGGGCCTCCCTGGTGGCTCAGATAGTAAAAAATCTGCCCACAATGTGGGAGACCTGGGTTTGATTTCTGGGTTGGGAACATCTGAAGAAGGGGATGGCTACCCACTCCAGTAGTCTTGCCTGGAGAATCCCTATGGACAGAGGAGCCATGGGGTCAGAAAGAGGACACGACTGAGCAATTAAGCACAGCACAGCAGCATATGAAGGTAGAAGGTGTTGTGGTGGCTGGGAATATGTCAGCTAAGGTTTTCATCCTTGTTTAAGGGGACTAACAGTTTAGAGGTTACCTGATCCTAATGATTATTTAACAGTATCTATTAACTGCTGAGCCCTTGACAACAGAGAGCAATTTACCCCATACAGTCCTGGGTAGGGTCGGCGGAAAGACTGGAGGAACTATGTAGCCCAAGATGATGTCACTTAAGATATCAGCTGTATAAGCTAGGTTGTGAGCTGTTTTTGTCACTCTTATGGTGTCTTTCTAAAAAAATTATCTTCAGAGCTTCCCTAGTGCTCAGTGGTGAAGAATTAGCCTGCCAGTGCAGGAGACACAGGTTCGATCCCTGGTCCAGGAAGATCCCAAATGCTATAGAGCAGCTAAGCCTGTGCACCACAGCTTTTGAGCCTGTGCCCAAGGGCCAGTGAACTCAACCACTGAGCCCATGTGCCACAATTGTTGAAGCCCATGCACCCTGTGCTCACCAACAAGAGAAGGCTCTGCAGTGATACGCCTCTGCACCACAACTAAAGAGTAGCCCCTACTTGCTGCAACTAGACAAAAGCCCAAATAGCAAGAAGACCCAGCACAGCCAAAAATAAAATTTAAAATAAAATTATCTTCAGCAGAAGATAGAATAAAATTATGAATCCGATTGTACAATTACAGAGCTTCAAAGGAAAGTTATCTTTTGGTAAACAAATTTATAATGCTATCTTCTTGTCTTGATACTTTTGTTTATTATCAGTGCTTTGTAGTCTTCTGAAAGAAAGCCTTCCCAACCCTAAGGTCATAAAGATATTCTCTCTCCTATATTTTCTCCTTAAAGGTCTATAGTTTAGCTTTTTTGTATTGAACTCTTTATTCCAGGAATTTATTTTCATGCATGGCGTGAAGCAGGAAACTGATTTCACTTTTTTCTCCTGTCAGTAACCAGTTGTCCCGTGTCTGTTATGTTGGACTTCCCCCCACCCCCCGATGAAATGCAGCTGTCTTACATATGCATGGACACCTGGGTTTATTTCTTGGCTCTCTTTTCCGTGTCATTGATCTGTTTGTTCCTGTGATGTAATACCTATCTTAATATCCATACTTTTGTAACAACTCTTAATATTTAGTAGGGTAAGTCCTTTCATGTTGTTTTTCAGAAGTGTCTTGGCTATTCTTGGATATCTGCTTCCATATAAAATTCTTTTTAAAAAGTTTCTGCTGGAATTTGGTTACAACTGCTCAGTATTTTCTAAGATTATTATTTTCTAATTGCTGCTTATGTATGGAAACGCAGTTGACTTTACTGATTTTGTATCTGGTAACCTGGGTAAATTACTTTATTAATTTCAATAATTTATTTGCAGATTTTGGTGGGGTGGTGCTGGGTAGACACAAATATTGCCTGCAAATAATGAAAATCTATTTCTCCCTTTCCAATCTGTATATCTTTTTATTTTCTCTTGTTTTTCTGTTCTTGGTTAGGTTTTTCAGTACATACACTGTTGACTAGAAGTGGTGATAGGCATACTTACCTTGTTCATAATTATAAAGGGAAAATGTTCATATTTTAACATGCAACATTAGCTGTAGATGTGCCCTTTATTAGGTTAATGAGTTTCTTGCCAGTTTCTAGAAGGATTGGGGTTTTGTTTATTTGTTTATGTAGTTATCTGTTTTTTTAAGACAAAAGAAATCTTGAAAAATTCACTTTTCTTCATCTTGTTTTTAATTCATTTTTCTTGTTTAATACAGTGGGTTGGTGAATTACAGATTTTTCTGTGCTAATTAACTCGGATTCCTAGAAAATATTCAGATGTGTCCGGATGATTATGTTATTATAATATTGGGTGTGGTGTGCTGATATTGTGTTCAAAAACTGCCCTGTAGTTTTCTTCTCTTAAAATTTCCTTTGCTGGTTTTGAAATTAAAGTTATTCTAGCCTGTTACAATGAATTCAAGAGTATTTTAGTCCTTTTCTTTAAGATTGAAATAAGCCATTCCTTGAGTGTTTGTTACAGTTTACATGGAAAACTATCTGGACCTGCCCTTTGGTGTGAGGTAGGATTTTAAATCTGGAAAAGACTCTGATGCTGGGAGGGATTGGGGGCAGGAGGAGAAGGGGGACGACAGAGGATGAGATGGCTGGATGGCATCACTGACTCGATGGACGTGAGTCTGAGTGAACTCCGGGAGTTGGTGATGGACAGGGAGGCCTAGCGTGCTGTGATTCATGGGGTCGCAAAGAGTCGGACACGACTGAATGACTGAACTGAACTGAACTGAAGATTTTAAATTACTAGTTTAATTTCTGTAATGATTATTGTGGTTTTTTTTATCAGATTTTCTCTTCTTAATTAAGTTTTGATGAATTTTCCTGGGAAAGTGTTCATTTTGTATACTTTAAATATATAGGCATGAAGTTCTAACTTTTGCTCTATGTGGGCTATGTGAGCTTCCCAGGTGGCGCTTTTGGTTAACAGATTTGTAATGTTATCTTCTTGTTTTGATACTTTTGTTTATTATCAGTAGTCTTCTGTAAGAAAGCCTTCCCAACCCTAAGGTTATAAAGATATTCTCCTATATTTTCTCCTTAAAGGTCTATCAGTAGATGCACAGTTTTCTAATGCCTTTTTCCATGACTACAATACCACCTGTTTTATACTCAGTTCAGTTCAGTTGCTCAGTCATGTCTGACTCTTTGCGACTCCATGAATCGCAGCACGCCAGGCCTCCCTGTCCATCACCAACTCCCGGCGTTCACCCAGACTCAGGTCCATCAAGTCAGTGATGCCATCCAGCCATCTCATCCTCTGTCGTCCCCTTTTCCTCCTGCCCCCAATCCCTCCCAGCATCAGAGTCTTTTCCAATGA
>NW_011494840.1:387653-389976 GCF_000754665.1 Bison bison bison | reverse complement strand
AACCTTTGTTGGCAAAGTAGTGTCTCTGCTTTTGAATATGTTATCTAGGTTGGTCATAACTTTCCTTCCAAGGAGTAAGCATCTTTTAATTTCATAGCTGCAGTCACCATCTGCAGTGATTTTGGAGCCCCCAAAACTAAAATCTGACACTGTTTCCACTGTTTCCCCATCTATTTCCCATGAAGTGATGGGGCGGATGCCATGATCTTCGTTTTCTGAATGTTGAGCTTTAAGACAACTTTTTCACTCTCCACTTTCACTTTCATCAAGAGGCTTTTGAGTTCCTCTTCACTTTCTGCCATAAGGGTGGTATCATCTGCATATCTGACGTTATTGATATTTCTCCCGGCAATCTTGACTCCAGCTTGTGCTTCTTCCAATCCAGTGTTTCTCATGATGTACTCTGCATACAAGTTAAATAAGCAGGGTGACAATATACAGCCTTGACGTACTCCTTTTCCTATTTGGAACCAGTCTGTTGTTCCATGTTCGGTTCTAACTGTTGCTTCCTGACCTGCATACAAATTTCTCAAGAGGCAGGTCAGGTGGTCTGGTATTCCCATCTCTTTCAGGATTTTCCACAGTTTATTGTGATCCACACAGTCAAAGGCTTTGGCATAGTCAATAAAGCAGAAATAGATGTTTTTCTAGAACTCTCTTGCTTTTTCCATGATCCAGTGGATGTTGGCAATTTGATCTCTGGTTCCTCTGCCTTTTCTAAAACCAGCTTGAACATCTGGAAGTTCACAGTTCACATATTGCTGAAGCCTGGCTTGGAGAATTTTGAGCATTACTTTACTAGCATGTGAGATGAGTGCAATTGTGCGGTAGTTTGAGCATTCTTTGGCATTGCCTTTCTTTAGGATTGGAATGAAAACTGACCTTTTCCAGTCCTGTGGCCACTTCTGAGTTTTCCAAGTTTGCTGGCATATTGAGTGCAGCACTTTCACAGCATCATCTTTCAGGATTTGAAAGAGCTCAACTGGAATTCCATCACCTCCACTAACTTTGTTCGTAGTGATGCTTTCTAAGGCCCACATGACTTCACATTCCAGGATGTCTGGCTCTAGGTCAGTGATCACACCATCATGATTATCCGGGTCGTGAAGATCTGTTTTGTACAGGTCTTCTGTGTATTCTTGTCATCTCTTCTTAATATCTTCTGCTTCTGTTAGGTCCATACCATTTCTGTCCTTTATCGAGCCCATCTTTGCATGAAATGTTCCCTTGGTATCTCTCATTTTCTTGAAGAGATCTCTAGTCTTTCCCATTCTCTTGTTTTCCTCTATTTTTTTTGCATTGATTGCTGAGGAAGGCTTTCTTATCTCTTCTTGCTATTGTTTGGAACTCTGCATTCGGATGCTTATATCTTTCCTTTTCTCCTTTGCTTTTTGCTTCTCTTCTGTTCACAGCTATTTGTAAGGCCTCCCCAGACAGCCATTTTGCTTTTTTGCATTTCTTTTCCATTGGGATGGTCTTGATCCCTGTCTCCTGTACAATGTCACGAACCTCATTCCATAGTTCATCATGCACTCTATCTATCAGATATAGGCCCTTAAATCTATTTCTCACTTCCACTGTATAATCATAAGGGATTTGATTTAGGTCATACCTGAATGGTCTAGTGGTTTTCCCTACTTTCTTCAATATCAGTCTGAATTTGGCAATAAGGAGTTCATGGTCTGAGCCACAGTCAGCTCCCTGTCTTGTTTTTGCTGACTGTATAGAGCTTCTCCATCTTTGGCTGCAAAGAATATAATCAGTCTGATTTCAGTGTTGACCATCTGGTGATGTCCACGTATAGAGTCTTCTCTTGTGTTGTTGGAAGAGGGTGTTATGACCAGTGCATTTTCTTAGCAAAACTCTATTAGTCTTTGCCTTGCTTCATTCCGTATTCCAAGGCCAAATTTGCCTGTTACTCCCAGGTGTCTCTTGACTTCCTGCTTTTGCATTCCAGTCCCCTATAATGAAAAGGACATCTTTTTTGGGTGTTAGTTCTAAAAGGTCTTGTAGGTCTTCATAGAACTGTTCAACTTCAGCTTCTTCAACATCACTGGTTGAGGCGTAGACTTGGATTACTGTGATATTGAATGGTTTGCCTTGGAAACGAAGAGAGATCATTCTATCGTTTTTGAGATTGCATCCAAGTACTGCATTTCGGACTCTTTTGTTGACCATGATGGCTACTCCATTTCTTCTGAGGGATTCCTGCCTGCAGTAGTATGGTCATCTGAGTTAAAGTCACCCATTCCAGTCCATTTTAGTTCGCTGATTCCTAGAATGTCGACATTCACTTGCCATCTTGTTTGACCACTTGCAATTT
>NW_011494840.1:368785-387553 GCF_000754665.1 Bison bison bison | reverse complement strand
TTTTGCTTTGGCTCCATCCCTTCATTCTTTCTGGAGTTATATCTCCACTGATCTCCAGTAGCATATTGGGCACCTACTGACCTGGGGAGTTCCTCTTTCAGTATCCTATCATTTTGCCTTTTCATACTGTTCATGGGGTTCTCAAGGCAAGAATACTGAAGTGGTTTGCCATTCCCTTCTCCAGTGGACCACATTCTGTCAGATCTCTCCACCATGACCTTCCCATCTTGGGTTGCCCCATGGGCATGGCTTAGTTTCATTGAGTTAGACAAGGCTTTGGTCCTAGTGTGATTAGATTGACTAGATTTCTATGAGTATGGTTTCAGTGTGTTTGCCCTCTGATGCCCTCTCACAACACCTACCGTCTTACTTGGGTTTCTCTTACCTTGGGCGTGGGGTATCTCTTCACGGCTGCTCCAGCAAAGCACAGCCGCTGCTCCTAACCTTGACGAGGGGTATCTCCTCACCACCGCCCTTACTGACCTTCAGTGTGGGGTAGCTCCTCTAGGCCCTCCTGTGCCCGCGCAGCCATGGCTCCTTGGGCGTGGGGTATAGTTTGGCTTTTTTGTATTTAACTCTTTATTCTACCAGGAATAAAGTCGCCTGCAGCGCAGGAGACTTCAGAGACTCAAGTTTGATTCCTGGGTTGGGAAGATCTCTTGGAGAAGGGCATGGCAACCCACACCAGCATTCTTGCCTGGAATATCCAACAGATAACACTGGAATCATGATAATTCTCTTATATATAAACAGTATAAGACTAGATTTTGGTGAATTTTTATTTTGAAGTCTGATAGTATATACCTTTTAACTGGAGAGGTCAATCCATTTGCAGTCACTATAAGTCACCTACATCTAAATATTTAGGTTGTGAACTTTCAAAGATGTGAATGTGTGTTCCATCCGCGTTGGGTGAGATTGAAATTGCAGCTTGCCCTGCATCTGTTGCTGATGATTCTTCAGCTCTACCATCTTCCACCTCCTCTCCTTCCTCCAGTTAGTAACTCTTGCCTTTCACTTGATGCCAGCCCTTGTATGACAGTTGTTGAGCTGTCATACTATACTTTTCAAGGTATTGTACCATAAGATTAAAAATGTTTTATTTTTGTGTTTGTTTTTTATGTATTATTTTTGTGAGAAGTTTTATAAACTTATAGTACAGTACTATATAGCCCACTGTGATAGTTGGGTGAAAACTGAAAGTTGCTCAGTTGTGTCCAACTCTTTGCGACCCCATGGACTATACAGCCCCATGAAATTCTCCAGTGGGTAGCCTTTCTCTTCTCCAGGGGATCTTCCCAACCTAGCGATTGAACCCAGGTCTCCCACATTGCAGGCGGATTCTTTACCAGCTGGGCCACAGAGGAAGCCCAAGAATACTGGAGTGGATAGCCTATCCCTTCTCCAGGGGATGTTCCCGACCCAGGAATCAAACTGGGGGCTTCTGCATTACAGGTGAATTCTTTACCAACTAAGCTACCTTTAACAAGGGAAGACTAATTTTGTTGGACTTACAAACAAGTAGGACTTAACAAACGTTCTCGGACTGGAACTTTGGTATGTAGGGGACTTACTGTATGTTGTGCTTAGTCACTGAGTCATGTCAGTGTGTTCAACTCTTTGCAACCTCATGGACTAGCCCACCAGGCTCCTCTGTCCATGGGGATTCCTCAGGCAAGAATACTGGAGTAGGTTGCCATGCCCTCCTCCAGGAGATCTTCCCAACTCAGGGATTGAACCCAGGTCTCCCACACTGTGGGTGGATTCTTTACCATCTGAGCCACCTGGGAGGCCCAAGAATACTAGAGTGGGTAGCCTATCCCTTCTCCAGGGGATCTTCCCAACCCAGGAATCATGTCTTGCATTGCAGGTGGATTCTTTACCAGCTGATCTCTGTTGGACTTACGAACAAGTAGGACTTACCAACACTCTCAGACTGGAACTCTTTTGTATATAGGGGACTTACTGTATATTAACTGATAAAATTGACCTTATTTCTGCCATCTCATTCTTTGTACCTTCTATTTGTCATACTTTCAATTAAATGTTTTCTTCTTTCATTTTTTTCCTCTGTGATTTCAAAGATACACATTGCTTTTTATCGGTTACTCTTGAAATCTGAATGCATGCTTGAGGAAGTTGAAGTTAATTAATATCTTCATGTTCCTCCTAAACAGTACAAAGCTTAGAAACGCTTTGAATTCATTCACCCTCCTACTCTGTTGTTCAGCCTTTTAGGGGTGTGTGTGTGTGTCTGTATGTTTTCTTGTGTATATGTTAGGGTAGAATTGTGTAGTAACACAAATCAACATATTACATTTTTATATAGTCAATGTTTAAAACTTCTATTTTTCTCTTTTTATCTCACACTTTACTTCTTGAATCAGTTTCTTACAGTACATTGTTTAGAAGTTCCCTTTGGTAATAGTCTTGTGATAAAGTTTCTCAGTGCTTTTTTTTTTAAGCATGTATTTTATTTTTAATGTGAAAATATGGTTTATTTCTCTCGTTCTTGCAAGGTTGTTTCAATAAACGTATCATTGTCTCACAGCTCTATCTCTTCTGGCTTTCTTTATAGCTATTGGGAGGTCCTCTTGTCTAATGTTTGTTCCTTTATTAGTAATCTCTCCTTTACCTAGCTACTTTTTATATCTTCCTTTGATGTTGGCTTCTTCATCATACTTACTTAATTTTTCTTTTTACTTGCTGCTCTCTGTGTTTCCTACATCTGAAGATTCCTGTCTGTTGGACGTCTCCTGGTCTTTTCATTATTTCCTTCTGGAACTATGATTAAACAAACATTTGTTAGCCCTCATTTTATCCTCCAAGTATTTTAACATCACTTGTGTTATTTTTGTCTCCTTGTTGCTATGCTTTTTTCTGTATAATTTCTTCAGAACTTTATTCTGGGCCACTAAGTCTTTTCAGCTGTATCTATTCTGCTATTTAGGCCTTTTATTGAACTTTAAATTTGTGGTTGTTGGGGGTTGGGGTTTTTTTGTTTGTTTGTTTGTTTGTTTAATTATTGGCCTAGTGAATTCACAGTCTCTTACTCATTTTTCTCTTTGGCTCCATTTTTATTCCCTTAAATGTATTACTTATTTTAATTTTGATTTCAGTGTATAGATCTTTATGGTCCTAGCTCTGTTGTTTGTTGATTTGGCATATAATAGCTTGTTTCCTTGAATGTTTTATTGGTATTCCCTCTTTGAGACTTCCATAAGACGTGAATTGAAAAACTATTTGTCCTCAGAGGATTTGCTTCTGCCATGTGTGTGAAAGCACTTCAACTTCAGACTTTAATCCACTTTATAGAAAGATGCTCCCCTGAGGGTCTTTGAACCTTGCACATAGTGTGTAATCTGACATAAACACAGATATGGTCAACCAGTGGCTTCAAAATATCAAGAGGGGCTCCCTTTTTAACATCGTTACACAGAACAAAGGTGTTCATTAACTAGAATTTGTCTTCTAGTCCCTTGCTCTTTGGACCAGCAACGGGAGCATCACCTTGGAACTTGTTAAAATGCAGACTCTTAGGTCATACCAAACCTATTAAGAATCTGCATTTTAATAAGATCTTCCCCAGGTAGCTATATGCATGTTTAAAAATCTTCCAAATCCCTCTCTTTACTCAGTGCATGACCCTTCCTGGGTTCTGGCCTCTAGTAGGCTTTTTATTTTGCTTGGGTTCAAAAAACTGTGCTCTCCCAGCTGTCCTGAGACCTCTGTACACTAAACTCTAGGGGAGAAAGACCCAGGTTATATACCAGCTTAACTCTTTATCTTACAGGAATGCTTTGATACTCTTAATCATTATTTCCTTTCTTAACATTTCTTTCTCGGATTTAGGAATGTTTTTTTGTGTGTATGTGTACACACACACACACACACACACACATATATATTTATTTTTTTTTTTTTTTTAACCTTTTTGGATGATTTTGGCTGTAGGGTTTGGGCATCTCTATCAAATTGCTAGAACAGAAGTTTTGAAAAGTAATTTTTATTTTTTAGTGACAATTTACTCTTTCCCTTTGCTTTTATTAGTTCTCTTAGAAAGTCATCTTCTTGCCTGTAATGTTCTTATAGACACAATTGTAAATAGGCTTTGGATAAGGCCAAAGCATCCCTTGAAAAAGAAGATGTGAGCTTTATGATGAATTTCCTCATTTCTGTAAAGGAGCCCAGTGTCCTGTCTAATCATGTACTGTGCAAAAATTAGAGAAGTTCTTTTCCTCTGCATTTTGTCACACGTCTACCTGATACAAAAATGGTTCTGTTTATGGTTCCGTGTCTGAGAGCACCTTGAGAAATCTGATCTTTTGGCTTTTCCTTGTAACCCTTACAGGCGGGTCACTGCACTGTCCACATTACAGTCTAAGGGAATGGAAAAAGAAATCCAGGGCAATTGATTTGTTGCAAAATTGAGGTGGCCTAAAATTTGCACATGTTTTTCCTAACCCAGCCCACTGGCCACAACTTGGACATGTGGCTGCTTGGCTACAGGGAAGGCTGGGATATGTGATCCCTAAGTGAGTGGCCTGTTGCTCAGCTTGATCACAGACAGTGGGAGTGGGCATTCTGGAACTCATTGGAAGGGTAGAAAGCAGCTCGGCTGCTGGACACACTGCACAGTCTCTACCACATCTGCCCAGTGTCACTTTTCCAGAAAATGATCATGTTCATGCTAAACAGAATTATTATAAATCGCAATTATACTCATACAAATAAGTTGACATTTTTTCCAGCTCCTAACACAGTGCCTGGCACATTGGCACCTAAGGCATAATATTACTTTTATTGTTTACTGTCGTATATCTGCATCATTTAAGAAGCAAAATTTTAGCTTCAGATTTTGTCTGTGTTATACTTGATAGCCAGGGATTTTGTGCCATTTTTATTTTTGCATAAATGCTTCTGAATTTATAGAAAATTTGAAACATACCATACACTTACCAACGGAGAAGGCAATGGCACCCCACTCCAGTACTCTTGCCTGGAAAATCCCATGGATGGAGGAGCCTGGTAGGCTGTAGTCCATGGGGTCGCTAAGAGTCGGACACGACTGAGCGACTTCCCTTTCACTTTTCACTTTCATGCATTGGAGAAGGACACTCCAGTGTTCTTGCCTGGAGAATCCCAGGGACGGGGAAGCCTGGTGGGCTTCCGTCTATGGGGCCACACAGAGTCGGACACGACTGAAGCGATTCAGCAGCAGCAGCAGTAGCATACACTTACCAAAAACAAGACCTGGAGCTGACTGTGGTTCAGTTCATGAGCTCCTTATTTCAAAGTGTGTTAAGTCAGTCAGTTGTGTCCAAATTTTTGTGACCCCATGAACTGTAGTACACCAGGCTCTTCTCTCCATGGAATTCTCCAGACAAGAATATTGGAGTGGGTTGCCATGTCCTTCCCTACCTTATTGAAAATTCAGGCTTCAATTGAAGAAAGTAGGGAAAATCACTAGACCATTCAGGTGACCTAAATAAAATCCTTATGCTTATACAGTGGAGGTGACAATTAGGCTCAAGAGATTAGATGTTGAGGTAGACCCATTGCCTTCAGAACTATGGACAGAGGTTTGTAACATTGTAGAGGAGGCAGTGAACAAAACCATCCCAAGAAAAAGAAATGCAGGAAGGCAAAATGGTGGTCTGAGGAGGCTTTACAAATAGCTGCAGAAAGGAGAAGTGAAAGGCAAGGGAAAGATACATCCAACAGAATGCACAGTTCCAGAGAACAGCAAGGAGAGATAAGAAGGCATTCTTCAGTGAATAATTCAAAGAAATAGAGGAAAACCATAGAATGGGAAAGACTAGAGATCTATTCAGGAAAATTAGAGATACCAAGGGAACATTTCTTACAAGGATGGAAGTGATAAAAGAAATGGTAAAGAACTATTAATAACAGAAGCAGAAGAGATTAAGAAGTGATGGAAAGAATACACAGAAGAACTATATAAGAAAATTATTAATGACCCAGATAACCATATGGTAGAGTCACTCACCTAGAGCCAGGCATTCTGCAGTGAAATCAAGCGGGCCTTAGGAAGCATCACTACAAACAAGCTAATGGAGGTGACACAATTCCAGCTGAGGTATTTAAAATCCTAAAACATGATGCTGTAAACGTGCTGCACTAAATATGCCAGCAAATTTGGAAAACTCAGTAGTGGCCACGGGACTGGCAAAGATCAGTTTTCATTCCAGTCCCAGAGAAGGGCAATGCCAAAGAATGCTCAAACTACCATATGTTTGCTCTGATTTCACATGCTAGCAAGGTAATGCTCAAAATCCTTCAAGTTAAGCTTCAGCAGTACATAAACCAAGAACTTCCAGATGTATAAGCTGGGTTTTGAAGAAGCAGAGGAACCACAGATCAAATTGCCAACATTCGTTAAATCATGGAAAAAGCAAGGGAGTTCCAGAAAAACATCTACTTATACTTCATTGACTACACTAAAGCCTGTGACTCGATCACAACAAACTGTGAGAAATTCTCTAGCTTGTTTATGTCCGTGTACACATTATACATGTGAGATATCTCTAATTCTAAAAGGTATTATTAGAATTGGAGTTACAAAGAGCTCTATTTAAAAAAAAAAAAAAGAATTCCTAGTACTACCAGACTGAAAACCACAATCACAGAAAACTAACCAATCTAATCATGTGGACCACAGCCTTGTCTAACTCAATGAAACTATGAGCCATGCCGTGTAGGGCCACCCAGGACAGATAGGTCATGGTGGAGAGTTCTGACAAAATGTGGTCCACTGAACAAGGAAATGGCAAACCACTTCAGTATTCCTGCCTTGAGAATCCCATCCATGAACAGTAAGAAAGGCAAAAAGATAGGACACTGAAAGATGAACTCCCCAGGTTGGTAGGTGCCCAATATGCTTCTGGAGATCAGCGGAGAAGTAACTCCAGAAAGAATGAAGAGATGGAGCCAAAGCAAAGACAACGCCTGGTTGTGGATGTGACTGGTGATGGAAGCAAGATCCAATGCTGTAAAAAGTAATATTGCATAGGAACCTGGAATCAAGGCATAGGTCCATGAATCAAGGCAAATTGGAAGTGGTCAAACAGGAGATGGCAAGAGTGAACATTAACATTTTAGGAATCAGCGGACTAAAATGGGCTGGAATGGGTGAATTTAACTCAGATGACCTGAGTTAAATTATATCTACTATTGTGGGCAAGAATCCTGTAAAAGAAATGGAGTAGCCATCATAGTCAACAAAAGAGTGCGAAGTGCAGTACTTGAACGCAATCTCAAAAGCTACAGAATGATCTTGGTTCTTTTCCAAGGCAAACCATTCAATAGCATGGTAATCCAAGTCTATGCCCTAACCAGTAATATGAAGAAGATGAACAGTTCTATAAGGACCTACAAGACCTACTAGAACTAACAAACACCCAAAAAAGATGTCCTTTTCATTATAGGAGACTGGAATGCAAAAGTAGGAAGTTAAGAAACATCTGGAGTAACAGGCAAGTTTGGCCTTGGAGTACAGAATGAAGCAGGACAAAGACTAATAGAGTTCTGCCAAGAGAATGCACTGGTCGTAGCAAACACCCTCTTCCAACAACACAAGAGAAGACTCTACACATATACACCACCAGATGGTCAATACTGAAATCAGACTGATTATATTCTTTGCAGCCAAAGGTGGAGAAGCTCTATACAGTCAGCAAAAACACAACCGGGAGCTGACTGTGGCTCAGATCATGAACTCCTTATTGCCAAAATCAGACTGAAATTGAAGAAAGTGGGGGAAACCACTAGACCACTCAGGTATGACCTAAATCAAATCCCTTACAATTATACAGTGGAAGTAAGAAATAGATTTAAGGGACTAAATCTGACAGACACAGTGCCTGATGAACTGTGGACAGAGGTTCATGACCTTGTACAGGAGACAAGGATCAAGACCATCACCAAGAAAAAGAAATGCAAAAAAGCAAAATGGCTGTCTGAGGAGGCCTTAAAAATACCTGTGAAAAGAAGAGAAGCCAAAAGCAAAGGAGAAAAGGAAAGATATGCCCATCTGAATGCAGAGTTCCAAAGAATACCAAGGAGAGATAAGAAAGCCTTCCTCATTGAGGATAATGTTTGCTGTGGGTTTGTCATATATAGCTTTTATTATGTTGAGGTATGTTCCTTCTATTCCTGCTATCTGGAGAGTTTTTATCATAAATGGGTGTTGAATTTTGTCAAAGGCTTTCTCTGCATCTATTGAGATAATCATATGGTTTTTATTTTTCAATTTGTTAATGTGGTGTATTACATTCATTGATTTGTGGATATTGAAGAATCCTTGCATCCCTGGGATAAAGCCCACTTGGTCATGTTGTATGATCTTTTTAATGTGTTGTTGGATTCTGATTGCTAGAATTTTGTTAAGGATTTTTGCATCTATGTTCATCAGTGATATTGGCCTGTTTCACAGCAGGATCCTCTATGACCCACCTCCCAGAATATTGGAAATAAAAGCAAAAATAAACAAATGGGACCTAATTAACCTTAAAAGCTTCTGCACATCAAAGGAAACTATTAGCAAGGTGAAAAGACAGCCTTCAGAATGGGAGAAAATAATAGCAAATGAAACAACTGACAACTAATCTCAAAAATATACAAGCAACTCCTACAGCTCAACTCCAGAAAAATAAATGACCCAATCAAAAAATGGGCCAAAGAACTAAATAGACATTTCTCCAAAGAAGACATACAGATGGTTAACAAACACATGAAAAGATGCTCAACATCACTCATCATCAGAGAAATGCAAATAAAAACCACTATGAGGTACCATTTCACGCCAGTCAGAATGGCTGCAATCCAAAAGTCTACAAATAATAAATGCTGGAGAGGGTGTGGAGAAAAGGGAACCCTCTTACACTGTTGGTGGGAATGCAGACTAGTACAGCCACCATGGAGAACAGTGTGGAGATTCCTTAAAAAACTGGAAATAGAACTGCCTTATGATCCAGCAGTCCCACTGCTGAGCATACACACTGAGGAAACCAGAAGGGAAAGAGACACGTGTACCCCAGTGTTCATCGCAGCACTGTTTATAATAGCCAAGACATGGAAGCAACCTAGATGTCCATCAGCAGATAAATGGATAAGAAAGCAGTGGTACATATACACAATGGAGTATTACTCAGCCATTAAAAAGAAAACATTTGAATCAGTTCTAATGAGGTGGATGAAACTGGAGCCTATTATACAGAGTGAAGTAAGCCAGAAGGAAAAACACCAATACAGTATAATAACGCATATATATGGAATTTAGAAAGATGGTAACAATAACCCTGTGTACAAGACAGCAAAAGAGACATTGATGTATAGAACAGTCTTATGGACTCTATGGGAGAGGGAGAGGGTGGGAAGATTTGGGAGAATGGCATTGAAACATGTAAAATATCATGTATGAAATGAGATGCCAGTCCAGGTTCGATGCACGATACTGGATGCTTGGGGCTAGTGAACTGGGACGACCCAGAGGGATGGTATGGGGAGGGAGGAGGGTTCAGGATGGGGAACACATGTATACCTGTGGCGGATTCATTTTGATAGTTGGCAAAACTAATACAATTATGTAAAGTTTAAAAATTAAAAAAGAAAGCCTTCCTCAGCGATCAATGCAGAGAAATAGAGGAAAACAATAGAATGGGAAACACTAGAGATCTCTCCAAAAAAAATGTGAGATACCAAGGGAGCATTTCATGCAAAGATGGGCTCGATAAAGATTAGAAATGGTATGGACCTAACAGAAGCAGAAGATATTAAGAAGAAGTGGCAAGAATACACAGAAGACCTATACAAAAAAGATCTTCATGACCCAGATAATCATGATGGTGTGATTACTCACCTAGAGCCAGACATCCTGGAATGCGAAGTCAAGTGGGCCTTACAAAGCTGGTGGAGGTGAAGGAATTCCAGTGGAGCTATTTTAAATCCTAAAAGATGATGCTGTGGAAGTGCTACACTCAATAACCAGCAAATTTGGAAAACTCAGCAGTGGCCACAGGACTGGAAAAGGTCAGTTTTCATTCCAGTCCCAAAGAAAGGCAATGCCAAAGAATGCTCAAACTACTGCACAGTTTCACTCATCTCACATGCTAGTAAAGTAATACTCAAAATTCTCCAAGCCAGGTTTCAGCAATACATGAGTCATGAACTTCCAGATGTTCAAGCTGGTTTTAGAAAAGGCAGAGGAACCAGAGATCAAATTGCTAACATCCATTGGATCATCAAAAAAGCAAGAGAGTTCCAGAACACTTCTGCTTTATTGACTGTGCCAATGCCTTTGACTGTGTGGATCACCACAAACTGGAAAATTCTGAAAGAGATGGGAATACCAGACCATCTAACCTGCCTCTTGAGAAATCTGTATGCAGGTCAGGCAGCAACAGTTAAAACTGGACCTAGAAAACAGACTGGTTCCAAATAGGAAAAGGAGTATCTCAGAGCTGTATATTGTCAGCCTGTTTATTTAACTTCTCTGCAGAGTACATCATGAGAAACGCTGGGCTGAATGAAACAGAAGCTGGAATCAATATTGCCAGGAGAAATATCAATAACCTCAGATATGCAGATGACACCACCCTTATGGCAGAAAGTGAAGAAGAACTAAAGAGCCTCTTGATGAAAGTGAAAGAGGAGAGTGAAAAAGTTGGCTTAAAGCTCAGCATTCAGAAAACTAAGATCACGGCATCTGGTCTGTTACTCATGGCAAATAGATGGGGAAACAGCAGACTGTTTTTAGGGGCTCCAATATCACTGCATATGGTAACTGCAGCCATGAAATTAAAAGACACTCCTTTAAAGAAAAGTTACAACCAATCTAGACAACATATTAAAAAGCAGAGACATTGCTTTCCAACAAAGGTCCATCTAGTCACGGCTATGGTTTTTCCAATAGTCATGTATGGATGTGAGAGTTGGAATATAAAGAGAACTGAGCACCAAAGAATTGATGCTTTTGAACTGTGGTGTTGGAGAAGACTCTTGATAGTCCCTTGGACTGCAGGAAGATCCATTCTTAAGGAAATCAGTTCTTAATATTCATCGGAAGGACTGATGCTGAAGCTGAAACTCCAATATTTTGGCCACTTGATACGAAGAGCTGATTGATTTGAAAAGACCATGATGCTGGGAAAGACTGAAAGCAGGAGGAGAAGGGTACAACAGAGGATGAGGTGGTTGGATAGCACCACCAACTCAATGGACATGAGTTTGAGTAAACACCGGGCGTTGGTGATGGACAAGGAGGCCTGGCGTGCTACAGTCCATGGGGTGGCAAAGAGTCCGACAAGACTGAGCAACTGAACTCAACTGAGTACTGCCAGTCCATCATAACTGTCTCTTCAGAGAGCAATATGCAGGTAAAGAAGCAATAGTTAGAACCAGACATGCAACAATGGACTAGTTCAAAATCAAGAGTGAAGTACATCAAGGCTGTATATTGTCACTCTACTTATTTAACTTATATGCCAGTTACATCATGCAAAATGCTGGATTGAATAATAAGTCATAAGCTGGAATCAAGGTTGCTGGGAGAAATGTAAACAACCTCAGATATGCAGATAATACCTTTCTAATGGTAGGAAGTGAAGAGAAACTAAAGAGCCTCTTGATGAGGGTGAAAGAGGAGAGTGAAAAAGCTGGCTTAAAACTCAGCATTCAAAAAAAAAGATCATAGCATCCAGTCCCATCATTTCATAGCAAATAGATGAAGAAAAAGTGGAAACAGTGACATTTTATTTTCTTGGGTTCCATGATCACTGTAGACGGTGACTGCAGGCACAAAATTAAAGGCACTTACTCCTTGGAAGAAGAGCTGTGACAAACCTGGACAGCATATTAAAAAGTGGAGACGTCACTTTGCCAACAAAGGCGTGTGTAGTCAAAGTTATGGTTTTCCATTAGTCATGATAGATGTGAGAGTTGGACCATAAAGAAGGCTGAGCTCCAAAGAATTAGTGCTTGCAAATTGTGGTGCTGGAGGACTCTTGAGAGTTTCTTGGCCTGCAAGAAGATCAAACCAGTCCATCCTAAAAGAAATCAACCCTGAATATTCATTGGAAGGACTGATGCACTTCTGTGTCTGAAGGTGTATTCTTGATGTTTCCACAGATAGAGATGTATTCCACGTCCACCTACCCCTCCACCATCTTATTCTCACTATATTTATTTTCTTACTCGTTGAATTTTATGGGCCCTTTCATTGAGGAAGAAGACTAATTTTAATTTGCATTACAGTTGGTCATTCAGAGAGTCAGCAATGTTGTCAGTCACTGAGATCCATGCAGTGGATATGCAGAGTGTATTATTTTGAAATTGTTAATGTAGTTTGTGATGTTAACTTTTTGTAATCTTGCAAACAAGTCATGTAAATTCCAAATTGGCTGTGGAAGGTATATACGTATACACAAACAGACACACACACACATACATACATACATACAAATAGTTTTATGTGTGTATATTTGCGTGTGTGTGTGTATATATATATGTATATATATATAATTTTTTAAAGCAGGGGTAGGATAATGTAGTGATTGTTAGAAAATGAATAAAATACATGTAATGAAAGAAAATTCTAATTATTTGTAATACTACCAGGAGCTTCTAGATAATTCTATAATAATAATAGATACAATTTGTCACTATGCTAGGTGCTTTTAATGAATTGCCCTATTTAGTCATCTCATGAGATAGGTACTATTATCTTCAATTTAGAGAGGGAAGAAATGGATTTTAAAAGGGAAAATAACTTGACAAGGATCAAACAACTAGTAAGCAGTTAGTTTCCTATTATTGGTATAATGAAATACCACACACTCAGTGGCTTAAAAACCCTTAACAGTTCTGGAGGTGAGGAATCTGAAATGGGCCTCTCTGTGTGGAAACCAAGGTGATAGGGTTGTGTTTCTTCTGGAAGCTCCTGGGGAGAATCCGTTTCCTCCCTCTTCCAACTCCCAGAGGCTGCCCAATTTCCTTGTCTTGGTGGCCCTTTCCTTCATCATTGGAGTCAGCAACATCTTCAGGTCTGTCTCCTACTGCCCCCTCTCTGGTTCTCTTTTCTAATTCTCTCTTCCCCTTTTAAGGACCCTTGTGATTAAAGTAGACCCACTCAGATCGTTCAGGACAGTCTCCCTAGATCAGGGTCATCTGATTAGCAATCTCAATTCCATTTGCTACCTAATTCTCCCAGCATCTGACCTAACCCACACAAAGATTCTGAATATTAGGTTCTCACCCTATTTCAGGGCCATTGAAGTGCTGCCACAGTGGTGTGACTGGAACTAGTACCCACCTCTGTCTCTAAAGCCATTCCTTCACAGACTTGAAACCCTGCCTGCCCCCCGCCCCCCCCCCCCCCCCGCCACTCCCAGAGGTTGTTTTTCAGAGTGGTTTTGCCCTCATTGAAGATTTATCTCAATAAGGGTTGGATAACTTCCATAATACTGAAAACTTTTGTTGTTGTGGTTCAGTCGCTCAGTTGTGTCCATCTCTTTACAATCCATGGACTGCAGCACACCAGGCCTCCCTGTCCATTACCAACTCCCGGAGTTTACTCAAACTCATGTCCATTGAGTCGGTGATGCCATCCAACCATCTCATCCTCTGTCGTCCCCTTCTCCAGCCCCCAGTCTGTCCCAGCATCAGGGTCTTTTCCAATGAGTCACTTCCTCCCATCAGGTGGCCAAACTGTTGGACCTTCAGCTTCAGCATCAGTCCTTCCAATGAATATTCTGAAAACTTACCTTTCTCATTGTAACATAGAAAGTGATCACATTTATACATTGCAGGTGCCCAGTGGGTTGCTTGGTGGTAAACAATCTACCTGCCAATGCAGGAGACATGGGTTTTATCCCTGAGTTGGGAAGACCCCCTGGAGAAGGGAATGGCAACCCATTCCAGTATTCTTGCCTGGAGAATCCCATAGACATAGGAGCCTGGCAGACTCCACTCTATGGGTCGCAAGAGTCAGACATGACTTAATGACTAAAGCAACAGCAACAACAGGTGCCTGGTACATTTAAAAATGTTTAATTTACAGAAAAAGAGGACCATTATTAGAATTTAAGAGTCCTAAATACAATTCCTTGTGACATCTTGAAATTTAAATACTAAGTATTATCATTTAAAAGTTCCTACTACTTAGTTACTCTTAGTGACCTGATTCTTGGTATTTTGGGCATTGTTTCAAATAGGAATCAAAATAGTTTTTACAATTTTGATAGTGATTAGCTTATTTCACAGCTCTTCTTTTCAAATTGATAGCATCGGTTGCCTCCAAAGAAGGAAACTGGCTGTCTGAAAGATAGGGGCAAAAGGAAGAATTGTCACTATATTTCCTTTTGTATTTTTAAATTTTGATAAATGTGAATGTATAAGGTTAAAACAAGTAATTAAAAGTATTAAATTTTGGAGTAGAATAAATGAACAGCTTCTGTTTTTTCACTGTCTTCCCTCTGCCAGGATCACCCCTTCTGTGTAATTCTTTGAGGAAAATAAGTTCTCAAGGAGGAAAACCTGAACCTAGCAAACAACCTCTTAAGAAGCCAAAGTTACCAGAAGGTCGTTTTGATGCGCCAGAAGATTCCAGTTTAGAGAAGGAACCACTGACAAGTGAGTATAGTTAAACTCCTCTCAATTTTTGAGGTCTCAAAGAAAGTGTTTCTGTTACTGAGAAAAAAATTAAAGACACATATTACTGTTTATAATTCTTCATTAGCAGTAATAAAGAATATTTCAACAATGAATAAAATTGCTGTATTGACCATCAATATGTATGGGTTTTAAAAAGTTTTACAGGCCCTTGGCAGTGATTGATTATGTTTGCTCATGTATTCAATTCCATTATTCACATGAAAAACTATGTGAATTAAGATCTACTTTGATGCAAATAACAGAAACCTATTTAAACAGCCTTAACAGAAGGTAGGGTGTGTTGTTAGTAAGGTGCAGGGAACAGGTTAGGCTCAAGGGCAGTAGTGCTGCTGGCCGTTGAAGGAAGACTGGGACCTCAGGGCTAAGCACTGTGGAAACCAGATAGTCTCCCTCCTCTTGTCTCTGGTGGTACTGAGCTGTTTTCTGTCTCCATACTCCCTTCTGAGTCCACTGGGCAGAAGGTAACTGCTCCCAGCAGCTACTCAGTTCAAGAGAATAACCAAACTGAGAATACAGTTTTAGTCTTCATTTCAAATTTCTTAAGAAGAAAGCTCACTGGCCCAGCTTGCATCTGGTGTCCAGAGCTAAGTCAACCAGTGGCCAGGGGCCTGGGTCACAGATGAAAGAGGTTGTTCTCACTGTAACCATGTGATTTGGGGAAAGAAGGGGAAGTTTGCAGAATAAAGAGGTTTTCTAGAAAGAAACGGAGAAGGCAATGACACCCAACTCCAGTACTCTTGCCTGGAAAATCCCATGGACGGAGGAGCCTGGAAGGCTGCAGTCCATGGGGTCGCTGAGGTTTGGACACGACTGAGCGACTTCACTTTCACTTTTCACTTTCATGCGTTGGAGAAGGAGATGGCAACCCACTCCAGTGTTCTTGCCTGGAGAATCCCAGGGATGGGGGAGCCTGGTAGGTTGCCGTCTATGGGGTCACACAGAGTCGGACACGACTGATGCGACTTAGCAGCAGCAGCAGCAGCTAGAGAGGAAGGATGATAGACCAAACGTTATTTTGTATTCAGTATGTACAAATTTTGGCTCATGTCTTAAACCTCTGGTTTTTTTAAAGTACTGCTTTGTTTTCATGCTGTACCCTTTTGTACCTTTGAATTGTGGAAAATGTGCAAATATTAGCTATCCAAAAAGTAGTATTTCATACAGCATAAATGTAAACATGCCACTTTTTAACTTTGGCAAGGTTGCCCTGCTTGTGTGATTTTTCCAGTTTCATGAGTGGTAACCCATCTATATAGTGAAGCATCCTAGGTGAGAATATACCAATGGAGGATACAGGGACCTGTGTCTGGAATTCTTTCTAGAATGTAAAATGGGGTTTTGCTCACTCATGAAATATTTCAGTTATGTCACTGTACCAAGCACAGTCTAATAAGGAGATCAACCAGCCAAGATGATGGAGACTTCTAAACCTTCAGAAACTTCTTTGAAGGTTTTGCTGCTAAGTCGTTTCAGTCGTGTCCGACTCTTTGCGACCCCGTAGATGGCAGCCCACCAGACTCCCCCATCCCTGGGATTCTCCAGGCAATAACACTGCAGTGGGTTGCCATTTCCTTCTTCAATGCATGAAAGTGAAAAGTGAAAGTGAAGTCACTCAGTCATGTCCGACTCCTAGCGACCTCATGGACTGCAGCCTTCCAGGCTCCTCTGTCCATGGGATTTTCCAGGAAAGAGTACTGGAGTGAGGTGCCATTGCCTTCTCCATTGAAGGTTTTAGCTAAGCACAAAAATCTGAGAGGAACGATTTCCTTACAGTGTCTCACACAAAAGCAGCAGTCTCAGAAATAGACCCTCACATATATACTTAAGTAATTCTTGACAAGTGTGCTGAGACCATTCAGTGGTGAAAAGAACAGTCTTTTCAACAACCAGTACTTTGAAAACTGGATATCCACATGCAAAAGAATGAAATCCTTACCTTATACCATATTCAAAAACTAACTGTAAGTATATTAAAGACCTAAACTTAAGAGGCAAAACTGTAAAACTCTTAGAAGAAAATTGGAGAAAATCTTTATGTCCTTGGATTTGACAATGATTTCGTGCATGTGACAACAAAAGGACAACCAACAAACAAAAATACATGAATAAGACATCATTAAAATTAAGAAATTTTGTTTATCCAAGAACATTATCAAGAAAGTGAAAAAAATAACCTATGGAATGGGGGAAAATATTTGTAAATCATGTATCTGAAAAGAATTAATATCCAGAATACAAAAAAATTACAACTCAACAACAAAAACAACCCAATTCAAAAATGGGCAAACAACTCGAATAGACATTTCTTCAAGGAAGATATACAAATGACTGACATAGGTTTGAAAAGATGCTTAACATCACTAATCATTAAGGAAATACAAATCAAAACCACGGCGACACACCATTTCACACCATCTCTGTAGTTTAAGAAAAACTAGAAAATAATAACTGATGGTGACAAGTGTGGAGAAATTGGAACCACACGTTTCTGGTAGGAATGTAAAATGGTACAACTGCTATGGAAAACAGTTTTGCAACTTCCCGAAAAGTAAAATACAGAACTACCATGTGACCTTGCAATTTTACTCCTAGATATAAATCCAAAATAATTAAAAACAGAGACTTAAACAGATATCCGCACATCCATGCTATATTCACAATAGCCAAAAGGTAGAAACAACTTAGACATCCATCAATGAATAGATGAACAAAGTGTGTTCTGTACACGTAGTGAAGTACTGTTCAGTCCCAAAAAGGAACGGCATTTTGATATATGCCACAACATGGGTGGACCTTGAAACATTGTGCTTAGTGAAACAAGACAGACACAGAAGGACAGATATTATATGATTTCACTTATACTAGGTACCCAGAGTATGCAAATTCATAAATTCAGAAGGTAGATTAGAAGTCATCAAGGTTTAGAGGGAAGGGGGAATGGAAAGTTTATTTAGTGGGTACATAGTTTATACTGGGAATGATGAAAAGTTTGGACCATAGTGTTATGGTTATACAGCATTGTGAATATTTAATGTCACTAAATTGTACCCTTATAAATGGTTAAATATATATTAGATATAAAGAAGAAAGCGTATTTCAACAGTTAATCATCTGTCTGACATTGCTAGACATTCATCTTAATTTTTGAGTTATTAAAGTTTACATTGAAAATATATTACCAAATCCAGCAGATGCTTTGCAGTCTTCATTTTATCTGAACTGTCTACAACCTTTGACAATAACAACTACTACTTACGGAAATCTTCTGTTTTGGTTTTGGTTATGCTGTCTTTAGTTTCTCATTCTACTTCTTTAAACATTTCTTCCTGGTCTGTTTTTTAAACTCCTCTGTATCTGCTCAACTCCCAAATGTATGTATTTGCCAGATCTTTGTCCTGAGCCCTCTAAACATTCCTAAAAGAGCTCATATCTTCCTGAGATTATCTGAAGTATCATGTGTGTTGATGATGATTACACATTTATACCTTTAGTCACACCTCCCTCCTGAGCTGCTCCACCTACAATTGCAACGTCTTTGCATATTCCAGATATATTTCAAATTAATACATCTAAAACTGAACTCATCCTCTTCTCAGTGTTCCCTTCCACCAGTCCTGCTCCAGTCCTCTTCCTTCTGGATTCCCATTATACCCCATCAACTCAGTCACCAACCCTGAAATCTGGGGATAATCCTTCACTCCTGCCTCTTCCTGTGGCCTGGATCCAATCCCTAACCAAGTCTTTTTGGTTCTACTTTCTTAACATCTCTTAAATTCACCTCCTCTTTTCCATTCTATTGTCATTCAATCCCCAAGTCGTGTCCAAGTCTCTGCGACCCCATGGACTGCAGTATGCCAGACATCCCTGTCCTTCACTATCTCCCAGAGTTTGCTCAGTTTCATGTCCATCGAGTCCGTGATGCTATCTAACCATCTTATCCTCTGCCACCCTTCTCCTTGTGCCTTCAGTCTTTCCCACCATCAGGGTCTTTTCCAGTGAGTCGACTTTCTCATTGGGTGGCTGAAGTATTGGAGCTTCAGCTTCAGCATCAGTCCTTCCAATGAATATTCAGGGTTG
>NW_011494840.1:364096-368685 GCF_000754665.1 Bison bison bison | reverse complement strand
AGGAGTCCATCTTATTAATAAAGCCTAAATTCTGGCTGTCTCTAGTTCTTTAGGTCTCCTAACAAGTCTGTCTTCTTCCTTGTTGTCTTCTTTCTAATCTAGTCTCACAGCCTCTAGTACATACTTTATGGCTAGCCACCTGTCTGATGCAAAGGTGAATAAGGAAAGGAAAATGAAATATGTAGATTACTATGAACAGGACACTTTGTGGTAACCGACATGAGAGATACACAGAAAAAGGTCAAAGAGAAGTAGACAAAAGAGGGAACATTTGAGCTGAGGTTTAAAGGAACAGTGAAACTGTGATAAGTAGATGGGAGTTGTGGGGGAATGTTTCCAATAAAGAGAAAAAGGAATGCTTAGAAAGAAAGGACTGGGAACATGACACATGAAAGAAGTAGCCAGTGCATAAACTGTATAGTGGATTAATAGAAAATAAAGCTGGAAAAGTAGATTCGGTTCAGATCTGAGAGGACTTGAAGTAAATGGGCTTTTTGCAGTGGACAGTAAGGAATACACTGAATGTTACTGGATGGAGATTGTTTTAATCATCTTCTTAAAGTATAATCTGCATATAATAATATTTACCCATTTTAAGTGAAACAGTTCATTAAATATTAACATGATTACAGTCGTGTAACCAACACAAAGAATAACACAGTTCCACCCCTCAAAGACTCCTATGCCTGTTTATACTCAGTCCCATTCTCACATCCCCCTGGAAACCTTTGATCTCTATCACTAGTTTTGCCTTCTTTTTTTTAGAATTTTAGCCAGATAGTCTTTTGTGTCTGCCTTCTTTCATTTAATATGACTGGGGGTGGTATTCTGTTTTTGGAATACTAATTCAGCTTTCTGTGCAGGTTAGGCTGGAGCCATGAGAGTTAGAAAACAGAGATGAGTTAAAAATCTATTGCTTTCATCTAGAATGAGACTCAGAACATGATTTGGAGTTGATTTTGGACACCCAGCCTCCAGAACTGTAAGAAAATTAATTTCTATTTCTTTAAACCACCCAGTTTCTGGTATTTTGTTATGGCAGCCCAGGCTGCACTAAGGCACCAGTGAGTCCCAGAGATACAGGAGAGAAAAAGCTTCCACTTGAGAGGCTTTCAAAGGAAGTCAAAGCGAGGAGTTCTTTTAGAAAACAGAATAATGAGGGGGAAGGACAGTTTATTTACAGTGAAGATAGAATTTTAAAATAAATGAATATTTGAAAATTTTCAAGGTAAATTCTGTATCTCCTTTCTTTTGCTTAGAGAGGGACTGCAGGATTTGGGTGATGATTTAGTTTTCTAAAGAGACGTACTTTGGGGAGGTTGATTGAAATGATGGAGTAAAAGGACATGGAGCTGAACTTCCCTCACAAACACATCAAAAATACAACTACATATGGAACAGTTTTCACTGGAAACTGGCAGAAAGACTGGTATAATCAAGGCTGTAAGAAAGATCCACATATAATTGGGTTGGAAGGAAAGAAAAGTGATCAACTCAGGACCCATGCCCTTGGGAGAGGGCTCAGAGGAAATGGGAGAGTACATGATGGAGACAAACTCTAGGGACTGAGCTGTGAGAACACAGATTGGGTGCTCCTGTCCTGGCATCTTACACAGTGGAAGCAAGCCCCCTTGGCTGGTTGGATGGTGACTGGGACTAACAGGAAGGTGGTGGGATATCTGGACTCTGCTTATGAGGAGGGTGCATGCAGGCTTAACCCAGAGGCAGGACAGAGAGAGTTCTGCTCCAGCAGCTGCCAGCTTTCCTGTGACTGCCTCAGTGTGCACCCCAACCCAAGACAAGCCAACTCTCTGGCCCCATTCATACCATGTCATGGTGTGGCCCTGCATCTGGCAGCCACAGCCAGAAAGAAGATTCAGCCATAGGATACAGAGGTGATCCAGTCCCAGCGTGGCTGACACAAGTTGACAACCTGGGCAGACCCCATTTGCTTTAACACTTCCCACTCTGGGACAAGGAGAGAGGAAAAGACACACTTAAAGGGAACAGAAGCAGCTCATGCCTGACTTTTGGGCTTCAGCTCCAGCAACCTGGGGTCATACGTCACCCCCAATAGGGCAGTGACAGCCACCTAGCTGTGGCAAGGGGAGTCCCATCCCACACCTGGCTCCAACTCTAGCCCCTCTACCACCAGGCCCACCTTCTGCCAAGGAGATAGCTATCCGCACAGCCAGAGGAAAGACGTGACCTGAATCCATGTCAGATTCAGCTCTCCCACCAAAGGCATTCAGCACACACAGTCTGTATAGGGACACTCCCACATAAGAGCACCACTTTGGACAAAATGTTTGATCTAAATTCCTCAAGATAGAGAAAGTTAAGCAAAATGAAAATGCAGAGGAATTTCTCTCAATAGAGCAGTAGGAAACCCCTGAAAAGAAACTAGTGGAATAAATAATTGACTAAATAAAAAATTCAAAGCATTTGTTATAAATATGTTAACTGAGTTAGGGGAAAGAATATATCTGCATAGCAATATTTTTAATTAGGAACTAGAGAATATAAAAAAACTCCCATCAGAAATGAAGAATTCTTTAGCTGAAGTAAAAAAACACACTGAAAGGAGTGAGTAGCTGGCTAAGTGACACAGAAGAATGCATATGTGATCTGGAAGATAGAATAATGGACATCACCCAATCAGAACAGCAAAAAGGCAAATTTTTAAAAATGAAAACAATCCAGGAAATCTTTGGGATAACATATGAGGGGGTTAGAAGGAGAAGAGAGAAAGAGGAGATGAAAAATGTATTTGAGGAAATTATGACTGAAAAATTTCACAGTCTGAAGAAGAAAACAGGTACTGGAAGAGAGTCCCAAGATGATGAATCCAAACAAATGCTCTCCAAGACATACCATAAATAAAATGGCAAATGTTGAAGAGAGAATTCTGGAGGATGCAAAGGAAAAATTATCATATACAAGGGAATCCCTATAAATCTACACCTAATTTCTCTGCAGAAACTTTACAGACCAGAAGGGAGCAGGAGATATATTCAAAATCCCAAAAGGGAAAACCCATAACCCATGATACTCTTCCCAGCAAGATTATTATTAAAATAGAGGAGTGATGAAGAGCATCTCAGATAAGCAAAAACAGAATTCGTCATTACTAAATTTACCCTAAAAGAAATGCTGAAGGGACTTCTCTAAATGGAAAAGCAGTAAATTATAGGGAAGGGGAAATCCTGCTATAAAAGGCAAATGTATAAAAGTCAGGACTAAGGATCACCACTTAAGTAAGTGTGCACACACTCAATCTTCTCCAATTCTTTGTGACCCCATAGACTGTAGCCCACCAGGATCAGGATCATCTGTTCATGGGATTTTTTTTTTTCAGGCAAAAATACTGAACTGGATTGTGATTTCTTTCTCCAGGGGATCTCCCTGACCCAGGGATCAAACCTGCATCTCGTGCATTTCCTGCATTAGCAGGTGGCTGGATTCTTTACCACTGAACCACCAGGGAAGCCTCATATCTATCAATAATTATTTTAAATGTCAAAGGACTAAATAATCTAAAGACATAGTGTGGCTAATTTGATTAAAAGTGAGATCCTTCTATATGCTGCCTACAAGAGACTCACTTCAGAACTAAAGACAGAGACTTAATGTGAAAGAATTGAAACAGTTATTTCATACAAATAAAAATGATAAGAAAGCAGGGGTAGAAATACTCAGATAAAGTAGACTTTAAACAAAGACTGTAACAGCAGATGAAGAAGGGCATTATAATAATGATAAAGGGGTCAATTTAATAAGAGGATATTATCATTAACATATTTACTGCTGATACAGGAACACCTAAACATATAAAGCAAATATTAACAGACAAAAAGGGAGAAATTGATAATAACAATAATAGTAGGGTACTTTAACACCATATTTACATTAATGGGCAAATCATCCAGATGGAAAATTAGTAGGGAAACACTGGTCTTAAATAATACAACAGACCTCTTGGACTTAATGGATATGTATAAGACATTACATACAAAAACAAAAGAATACATTCTTTTCAAGTGCACATGAAACATTCTCCAGGATAGAACACATGCTAGGCCATAAAAGAAGTCCCAGCAAATATGAAAGTATAGGAATTATATCAAACGTTTTTTTCTGACCATAGCAGTACAAAACTAAAAATTCATTACAGAAAGAAAAATGGGTAAAGAGCAAATACTTAGACACTAAACAGCATGCTATTAAAAAACCAGTGGGTCAATGAAGAAATCAAAGAGGAAATGAAAAAATACCTCAAAACCAAAGAAAATGAAAATGCAACACTCCAAAATCTATGGGATACAGCAAAAGCAGTTCTAGGAAGGAAGTTTATAGCAATACAGGCATTCCTCAAGAAAGAAGAAAACAACCTAACCTACCACCTAAAAGAATTAGGAAAAGAGGAACAAACAAAGCCCAAAGTCAGCAATAGGGAGAAAGTAAACGTTCAGTTCAGTTCAGTCACTCAGTCATGTCCGACTCTTTGGGACCCCATGAATCACAGCACGCCAGGCCTCGCTCTCCATCACCAACTCCAGAAGTTCACTCAGACTCACGTCCATCAAGTT
>NW_011494840.1:363782-363947 GCF_000754665.1 Bison bison bison | reverse complement strand
GTCCATGTGTAGAGTCTTCTCTTGTGTTGTTGGAAGAGGGTGTTTGCTATGACCAGTGCATTTTCTTAGCAAAACTCTATTAGCCTTTGCCCTGCTTCTTCCATATTCCAAGGCCAAATTTGCCTGTTACTCCAGGTGTTTCTTGACTTCCTACTTTTGCATTCC
>NW_011494840.1:361490-363682 GCF_000754665.1 Bison bison bison | reverse complement strand
TCTCACATCCATACATGACCACTGGAAAAACCATAACCTTGACTAAACAGACCTTTGTTGGCAAAGTAATGTCTCTGCTTTTGAATATGCTATCTTCGTTGGTCATAACTTTCCTCCCAAGGAGTAAGTGTCTTAATTTCATGGCTGCAATCACAATCTGCAGTGATTTTGGAGCCCCAAAAAATAAAGTCTGACACTGTTTCCACTGTTCCCTGATCTATTTCCCATGAAGTGATGGGACCAGATGCCATGATCTTCGTTTTCTGAATGTTGAGCTTTAAGCCAACTTTTTCACTCTCCTCTTTCACTTTGATCAAGACGCTTTTAGTTCCTCTTCACTTTCTGCCATAAGGGTGGTGTCATCTGCATATCTGAGGTGATTGATATTTCTCCCGGCAATCTTGATTCCAGCTTGTGCTTCTTCCAGTCCAGCGTTTCTCATGATGTACTCTGCATAGAAGTTAAATAAGCAGGGTGACAATATACAGCCTTGATGTACTCCTTTTCCTATTTGGAACCAGTCTATTGTTCTATGTCCAGTTCTAACTGTTGCTTCCTGACATGCATATAGGTTTCTCAAGAGGTAGTTCAGGTGGTCTGGTATTCCCATCTCTTCCCGAATTTTCCACACTTTATTGTGATCTACACAGTCAAAAGGCTTTGGCATTGTCAATAAAGCTGAAATAGATGTTTTTCTGGAACTCTCTTGCTTTCTCGATGATCCAGGGGATATTGGCAATTTGATCTCTGGTTCCTCTGCCTTTTCTAAAACCAGCTTGAACATCTGGAAGTTCACAGTTAACATATTGCTGAACCATGGCTTGGAGAATTTTGAGCATTACTTTACTAGCATGTGAGATGAGTGCAATTGTGTGGTAGTTTGAGCATTCTTTGGCATTGCCTTTCTTTGGGATTGGAATGAAAACTGACCTTTTCCAGTCCTGTGGCCACTTCTGAGTTTTCCAAATTTGCTGGCATATTGAGTGCAGCACTTTCACAGCATCATCTTTCAGGATTTGAAATAGCTGAACTGGAATTCCATCACTTCCACTAACTTTGTTCGTAGTGATGCTTTCTAAGGCCCACTTGACTTCACCTTCCAGGATGTCTGGCTCTAGGTCAGTGATCACACCATCGTGATTATCTGGGTCATGAAGCTCTTTTTTGTACTGTTCTCCTGTGTATTCTTGCCACCTCTTCTTAATGTCTTCTGCTTCTGTTAGGTCCATACCATTTCTGTCCTTTATCGAGCCCATCTTTGCATGAAATGTTCCCTTGGTATCTCTCATTTTCTTGAAGAGATCTCTAGTCTTTCTCATTCTCTTGTTTTCCTCTATTTTTTTGCATTGATCCCTGAGGAAGGCTTTCTTATCTCTTCTTGCTATTCTTTCGAGCTCTGCATTCAGATGCTTATATCTTTCCTTTTCTCCTTTGCTTTTCACTTCTCTTCTTTTCACAGCTATTTGTAAGGCCTCCCCAGACAGCCGTTTTGCTTTTTTGCATTTCTTTTCCATTGGGATGGTCTTGATCCCTGTCTCCTGTACAATGTCACGAACCTCCATCCATAGTTTATCAGGCACTCTATCAGATCTAGTCCCTTAAATCTATTTCTCACTTCTACCGTATAATCATAAGGGATTTGATTTAGGTCATACCTGAATGGTCTAGTGGTTTTCCCTAGTTTCTTCAATTTAAGTATGAATTTGGGAAAAGGAGTTCATGATCTGAGCCACAGTCAGCTCCTGGCCTTGTTTTTTCTGACTGTATAGAGCTTCTCCATCTTTGGCTGCAAAGAATATAATCAATATGATTTTGGTGTTGACCATCTGGTGATGTCCATGTGTAGAGTCTTCTCTTGTGTTGTTGGAAGAGGGTGTTTGCTATGACCAGTGCATTTTCTTAGCAAAACTCTATTAGCCTTTGCCCTGCGTCTTCCATATTCCAAGGCCAAATTTGCCTGTTACTCCAGGTGTTTCTTGACTTCCTACTTTTGCATTCCAGTCCCCTATAATGAAAAGGACATCTTTTTTGGGTGTTAGTTCTAAAAGGTCTTGTAGGTCTTCATAGAACCGTTCAACTTCAGCTTCTTCAGTGTTACTGGTTGGGGCATAGACTTGGATTACTGTGATATTGAATGGTTTGCCTTGGAAATGAACAGAGATCATTCTGTCGTTTTTGAGATTGCATCCAAG
>NW_011494840.1:360980-361390 GCF_000754665.1 Bison bison bison | reverse complement strand
AATGGTCATCTGAGTTAAATTCACCCATTCCAGTCCATTTTAGTTCACTGGTTCCTAGAATGTCGACGTTCACCCTTGTCATCTCCTGTTTCACCACTTCCAATTTGCCTTGATTCGTGGACCTAACATTACAGGTTCCTATGCAATATTGCTCTTTACAACATCGGACCTTGCTTCCATCACCAGTTATATCCACAACTGGGTATTGTTTTTGCTTTGGCTCCATCCCTTCATTCTTTCCGGAGTTATTCCTCCAGTGCTCTCCAGTAGCATATTGGGCACCTACTGACCTGGGGAGTTCCTCTTTCAGTATCCTATCATTTTGCCTTTTCATACTGTTCATGGGGTTCTCAAGGCAAGAATACTGAAGTGGTTTGCCATTCCCTTCCAGTGGACCACATTCTGTCAGA
>NW_011494840.1:359075-360880 GCF_000754665.1 Bison bison bison | reverse complement strand
GAATGGTTTGCCTTGGAAATGAACAGAGATCATTCTGTCGTTTTTGAGATTGCATCCAAGCACTGCATTTCAGACTCGTTGTTGACCATGATGGCTACTCCATTTCTCCTAAGGGATTCCTCCCTGCAGTAGTAGATATAATGGTCATCTGAGTTAAATTCACCCATTCCAGTCCATTTTAGTTCACTGGTTCCTAGAATGTCGACGTTCACCCTTGTCATCTCCTGTTTCACCACTTCCAATTTGCCTTGATTCGTGGACCTAACATTCCAGGTTCCTATGCAATATTGCTCTTTACAGCATCGGACCTTGCTTCCATCACCAGTTATATCCACAACTGGGTATTGTTTTTGCTTTGGCTCCATCCCTTCATTCTTTCCGGAGTTATTCCTCCAGTGCTCTCCAGTAGCGTATTGGGCACCTACTGACCTGGGGAGTTCCTCTTTCAGTATCCTATCATTTTGCCCTTTCATACTGTTCATGGGGTTCTCAAGGCAAGAATACTGAAGTGGTTTGCCATTCCCTTCTCCAGTGGACCACATTCTGTCAGACCTCTCCACCATGACCTGCCTGTCTTGGGTGGCCCCACAGGGCATGGCTTAGTTTCATTGCGTTAGACAAGGCTGTGGTCCATGTGACCAGATTGGCTAGTTTTCTGTGATTATGATTTCAGTGTGTCTGCCCTCTGATGCCCTCTCACAACACCTACTGTCTTACTTGGGTTTCTCTTACCTTGGACGTGGGATATCTCTTCACAGCTGCTCCAGCAGAGCTCAGCCGCTGCTCCTTACCTTGTACCAGTGGTAACTCCTCACTGCCGCCCCTCCTGACCTTGAACGTGGAGTAGTTCCTCTCGGCACTCCTGTGCCCACACAGCCACCACTCCTTGGACGTGGGGCTGCTCCTCTTGGCTGCTGCCCCTGGCCTCAGGCGTTGGGTAGCTCCTCCCAGCCGTCACCCCTAACCTTGGATGGACGTCAGGTAGCTCCTCTCGGCTGCTCCTGTGCAGTCGCAGCCTGGCACTCGCCCACCACCCCAACCTTGGATGTGGGGTAGCTCCTCTCGGCCACGCTTCTGTGAGGTCCGTCGCAGCCAGCGTGCTTCTGCCACGTGGTCCTGCTAAGTAAAGATTATTTCCCTCTAAGTAAAGAGTCAGTTTAGTTCAGTTCAGTTCAGTCACTCAGTCGTGTCCGACTCTTTGCGACCCCATGAATTGCAGCACTCCAGGCCTCCCTCTCCATCACCAACTCCCAGAGTTCACTCAGACTCACGTCCATCAAGTCGGTGATGCCATCCAGCCATCTCATCCTGTCGTCCCCTTTTCCTCCTGCCCTCAATCCCTCCCAGCATCAGAGTCTTTTCCAATGAGTCAACTCGTCCCATCACCTAGCCAAAGTACTGGAGTTTCAGCTTTACCATCATTCCTTCCCAAAGAACACCCAGGACTGATCTTTAGGATGGACTGGTTGGATCTCCTTGCAGTCCAAGGGACTCTCAAGAGTCTTCTCCAACACCACAGTTCAAAAACATCAATTCTTCAGTGCTCAGCTTTCTTCACAGTCCAACTCTCACATCCATACGTGACTACTGGAAAAAACATAGCTTTGACTAGATGGACCTTTGTTGGCAAAGTAATGTCTCTGGCTTTTTAATATGCTATCTAGGTTGGTCATAACTTTCCTTCCTAGGAGTTAAGCGTCTTTTAATTTCATGGCTGCAGTCACCATCTGCAGTGATTTTGGAGCCCAGAAAAACAAAGTCTGACACTGTTTCCACTGTTTCCCCATCTATTTCCCATGAAGCTG
>NW_011494840.1:347964-358972 GCF_000754665.1 Bison bison bison | reverse complement strand
AGCCAACTTTTTCACTCTCCTCTTTCACTTTGATCAAGATGCTTTTTAGTTCCTCTTCACTTTCTGCCATAAGGGTGGTATCATCTGCATACCTGAGGTTATTGGTATTTCTCCTGGCAATCTTGATTCCAGCTTGTGCTTCTTCCAGTCCAGCGTTTCTCATGATGTACTCTGCATAGAAGTTAAATAAGCAGGGTGACAATATACAGCCTTGACATACTCCTTTTCCGATTTGGAACCAGTCTGTTGTTCCTTGTCCACTTCTAACTGTTGTTTCCTGACCTGCATATAGGTTTCTCAAGAGGCAGGTCAGGTGGTCTGATATTCCCATCTCTTTCCAAATTTTCCACAGTTTATTGTGATCCACACAGTCAAAGGCTTTAGAGGGAAATAAATAGAGAGCAACAATAACAGTAGAAAAGATCAGTGAAACCAAGAGCTGGCTCTTTGGCAAAATGAACAAAACTGGTAAAGTTTAGTCAGGATCACCAAGAAAAAAAGAAGACCCAAATAAATGAAAGGAGAATAACAATGAAAATCACAGAAATACAAAAGAATCACAAATAGTTATATGCCAATGAATTGGACAACGTAGAAGAAATAAATTTCTAGAAACATACAACCTGTCAAGACTGAAACAAGAAGACTTACACAACTTGGACAGACCAGTCATTAGTATTGAAATTGAATCTGTAATTTTAAAACTCCCAGCAAACAAAAATCCAGGACTGGCCAGTTTCAAAGGAGAATTCTACCAAACATGTAAATAACAGCTAGCACCTAACCTTCTCAAAGTATTCCAAAAAAGTGAAAATGTCACAACACTCAAATTCATTCTGCAAGACCACCAGTAATGACCCTGGTATCAAAACCACACAGAGACACTACAACAAAAGGAAGTTACAGGTCAGAATCTTTGATAAATACAGATTCTAAAATCCTCAACAAAATATTAGCAAACTGAATCCAAAGATAAAAGGATTATATACAATGATCAATTTGAATTTATTTCAGAGACACAAGGATTGTTCAGTATTTACAAATCAATTAATGTAATAGTGTACATTAACAAAAAGGATAAAAACCACCTGATTATCTCAATAGATTCAGAAAAACCTTTGAAAAAAATTATCATTCATTATAAAACTCTTCATCTAAGTGGGTATATAGAGGAAACATATCTCAACATGATAAAGGCCACTTATGACAAATTCAAAGCTAACATCATATTCAACAGTAAAAGCCAAAAGCCTTTCTTTTAATTCAGGAACAAGACAGGGATGCCCACTCTTGCCACCTATTTAGCATCATATTGGAAGTTCTAGCCACAGCAGTAGAACCAGGAAGATAAATATGTATGCAAGTGTGAAAGAAGTAGAAGTGTCACTATTTGCAGATGTATGATACTGTACATAAGAAACCCTAAAGTCTCAATCCAGAAACTACTAGAACTAATAAATTCTGTAAAGTTACAGAATATGATTAACATACAGAAGTATGTTTCTTTTACATACACTAATAAACTATCATAAAGATACACCTAATAAACTATCACATAATAAATATACACAAACTATCATAAACATGAAGCTTAAAAAACAACTTCTTTAAAATCACATCAAAAAGAATAAAACACCTAGGAATAAACTTAAAGGTGAAAAACATATGCTCTGAAAACTGAGACAGTGATGAAGGAAATTGAAGATGATGGAAGAAGTGGGAGGATATCCTGTGCTCTTGAATTGAAAGAAAGAATACTGTTAAAATGGTCATACTACCCAGAGCAATCTGCAGATTAAAGGCAATCTCTATCAAAATAACCATGCCATTTTTCCCAGAACTAGAATAAATAATCCATACATTCATATAGAACCACAAAAGGCCCCCAAATTGCCAAAATAATCCAGAGGAAGAACAGATCTGGAAAGATCAAGCTCCCAGACTTCAGACTGTACTACAAAACCATAGTAATGGAAACAGCCTAGCACTGGCACAAAAACAGACACATAGACTAATGAAACAGAATAGAGAGCCCAGAAAGAACCCATGCATCTATGGCCAATCAGTCTACAACAAAAGAGGCAAGAATATACAATGGGAAAAGAAGGTTGTGTTGGGAAAACTGGACAGCTTCATAAGAAAGATTGGACATTTCCTCACACTACATACAGAAACACTCAGTGGATTAAGTATATACATGTAAGACCTGAAACCATAAAGAGAACATAGACATAACACTCTGTGACATAAATGGTAGCAATATTTGTTTGAATCTGTCTCCTAAGCAAAAGAGAGAAAAGCAGAAATAAACAGATGGGACCTAATTAAACTTAAAAACTTTTGGATAGTGAAAGAAACCATGGATAAAATGAAAAGACAACCTGTGAAATAAGAGAAAATACTTGCAAACAATTTGACCAACACAGGGTTAATATCCAAATATATAAACAGCTCATACAACTCCATATTAAAAAAAAAATAACCCAATCAAAAAATGGGCAGAAGATGGGAATAGACATTTTTCCAAAGAAGACATAGAGGTGGCCAGTAGGCACATGGGAAAAAATGCTCAACATCACTAATTATTAGAGAAATGCAAATCAAAACTACAATGAGGTATCGGCTCACAGTGGTCAGAATGACCATCATCAAAAAGTCATCAAATAATAAATACTAGAGAGGGTGTGGAGAAAAGGAAACTTTCATACACTGTTGGTGGGAATGTAAATTGGTTCATACAATATGGAAAATATTATAGAGTTAACTCAAAAACTGAAAATAGAACTACCATATGACCCAGCAATTCCACCAGCGTGTATATATCCAAAGAAAATGAAAACACTAATTTGAAGACACAGATTGCACCCCACTGTTCATAGCATTATTTACAATAGCCAAGATACAGAAACAACCTAAATGACCAACAGATTAGTGGGTAAAGAAGATGTGGTATATACACGTACACACACACACACACACACAGGAATATTACCCAGCCATTAAAAAGAATGAAATCTGCTATTTGAAATGGACCTCAAGAATATTCTGCTTAGTGAAAAAAGAGAAAGAGAAATACTTGCTTTTCATCTCTTATATGTGGAGCCTAAAAAATAAGAACGGGGTATATAGCAAAACAGTAACAGACTAACAGGTATAGGAAACTAAACTAGTGGTTACTACTAGGGAGAGGGAAGTGGGGAAGCCAAGATAGGGGTATGGGATTAAGAGATATAGACTACTATCTTTAGGACTTCCCTGGTTGTACAGTGGTTAAGAATTTGCCTGCCAGTGCAGGAGACAGGAATTTCATCCCTGGTCTGGGAAGATTCCAGATACCATAGGGCAACTTAAGCCAGTGCAAGGACACGATTACTGCGCCTGCACTCCACAACTACTGAAGCCTACATGCTCCAGAGTCTTTGAGCTTCAGTTCCTGAGCCCACACGCTGCAACTGTCAAAGCTCTCACACTCTGGAGCCCATCTGCCACAACTAGAGAGTCCATGCACCTCAATGAAAGATCCCCCGTGATGCAGGGAAGATCCTGTGTGCCACAGCTAAGACCCAGTGCAGTCAAATACATAAATACTCATTATGTAAATACCTTTGGAAAAAGAACTGGGTGGTTCTAGCGGCTGATTCCTCTCCTGTTCTCCCCATGTACAGTCAGTACAGTGTGTGTGTCAAGAGCAAGACTGCAGCCAGAATGTGTGAATTGAAACTCACTTTCACCACTTGGTAGCTCTGTAACCTTGAGCTCCTCATCTGTAGAGTGGAGATAATAATTGTTCCTGTCCCAAAGGATTATTATGAGCATTAATTAATATGTATAAAGTCCTCAGAATTGAGCATGAACTCAAAATGAACATTCCTATTATGAACACCCAGTGTTAACAGTAATAGCAGCTGTTAGGCACATGCAGGAGACCTGGGTTTCATCCCTGGTCGGGGAAGATCCCCTGAAGGAGGGCATGGCAACCCACTCCAGTATTCTTACCTGGAGAATCCCATGGACAGAGGAGCCTGTTAGGCTGTGGTCCATGGGGTCACAGAGTCAGAGATGACTGAGTGACTAAGCACATGCACATAAATGGCAGTTTCAGGTAACCAGTTGCTGAAGCCAAAACCGTGTGATGAGGAAAATTAACACTCATAGCTAGAATTAATTGAGCATTCTTATGTACCTGGCACTGTGCCACACCCTTTACATGCATTTCTTTTTTTATTTCTCGAGATAACAAGGCAGGTATGATTGTCCCCAGTTCACTTATAAGAAAAAATAAGGCATTGAGTGAAAGTAATGTTCAAAGTAATCTTGTTTCGTAGCCTTTCAAACCCTGTGGATTTGAAGTCTGTATTCTCTCTGCCCCTTTCCTCCTGTTCTAATCCAGCCAGTCCCCAGATGAGAGCCTGAGAGGGGTCTGAGAAGTCTAAGTCATTAATGCAAGTAATAAAGTTGATTGAATATGAAGATTGTATCCTAAAGTGATCTCTCAGGCTGGGAAGAAGCACGTCTAGAGCGTGTTTAAGGACTGCATAGTAGTAGCTTCATCAGTAGCATCCAGCCTCGTTAACTGTCAGCTCAGCACCCTCATCTGCAGAATTGACGATAATGCTTTTCCCACCTCCATTAACTGCCTTTTTTTAAACTTATTATTTCTTCAGAATTTCCTGATGATATTAATCCTGTTACAAAAGAGAAAGGTGGACCCAGAGGCCCAGAACCTACCCGATATGGAGATTGGGAACGAAAAGGACGCTGTATTGATTTTTAAGCCACATGTTGTTTAACTACAGTATTTTTTTCTGATAGTGTACATCTGAATTAACTTTTGTTTATTGTCTTTCTGTACATCATTTAAGTCTCCTAATTTCTATAATGTGTTTTAAAATATATGTGATAGCTTTGAAAGAAAATATGCTGCTATAAATTAGGAAAGAGGAAATATTTTTATATTAGCACATTAATTTTAATTTAAATGTTTTGGGGTATTTAAGGGATGATTAGAGCTGCAAACTTTCATTTCACCATGTTTCAATTTAAGTTAATCAGTTGTTTATAAGATACAAGTGTAAATAAAACTTAAAAAAAATTTTGTTGCCGTGTTCTAAATAATTGTGACTTTTTCAATGTGAGTTAAGTAGTGCATTACAGTTTGGTAAGGCCACAGTAACAATAGAAAATCTTTAACTCTGGAGCCAATTACTTGGGTTCAAATCCCAGCTCTACTGCTTACTAGCTTATGTAACTTTGGGTAAGTTATTTAACTTCTCTGTGCTTTGGAATCCTTATGTGTCAATTGGAGATAATACTAGTTCTACCTCGTAGGACAGTTGAGCTTAAATGAGTGAGTACGTGTGAACCACTTGGAGCAGTGCACAGCACATACCTCTCAGTGAGTTAGTGATCCTTACATCATAAATGTATTTTCCCAGGTCTCTAGGCTGCCTGGGGGGAAAGATTTAAAAACTGACATTTGAAATACTTGAGTTGAAATTGTTTTTAATGAATATAACATATAAAAGACTGTTAGTTAGATATTAGTGATTATTTGCATGGATGAACTGAGCTGAAATGTAGTTTATGTTAAACATAAAGTTCAGGCTAATATGAGAAAAGCCGGGGATGAAATGGGCCAGCTTAATCAGTTGTGAGCATTCAAAAGCTCCTGCCCTGTGGCCTTTGGATAACTGGGTCGGGAAAAGTCCAGTCTAGTTTACACAGCTGGGCTGAAGGAAGAATGGGAACCGCTGAGCCCCTGTAAGGTGTCCTCTGCTCTCCTCTGGCCTCACTCAGCCACCTGGACTGGACCTTCAGCCCCCAGTCTACATTTAAATAAGTTGAGAAGGAAAGTTTGCAGAGCATGTAGAATGCAGTAGGCTGGTGATTATGTGATATGAGTTATAAGTGCAGTATCATCTGAGAAGATTATAGGAAGGCTTATTTAAGGGAATAAACTTTTTTTTTTTTGGGAAAAAAAAAATACACTTTTTAAAAAGGGTATCCTACTTCAAACCAACCAGTGTGGTAACTGGGGTTAGTTATTCAGTCTTTATATCAGTTATCTCTCTCAGTCAGCATTTGTTCTTCTAATTACAGTTACTGTGTCTGCTGCGAAGTAGTAACCACATTTCTTTAAAAATATTCTATAATATAGTCAACCTCCAGTGAATTTTTGCTACTTTTAACATTCCAGAAATAACATTTTCAATTAGTTCATTAATATTATTTTGTACCATATAGTTCCACACTAATCATCATATGTGATACACAAAAGACAATTATATACTTCAAAAACAAATTAAAATATGTTGCAATGAAGTATATTAAAATAATAGACTCCTTAACCTCCATTAACAGTAGCATGTTCCAGGATAGTTATCATATATTAGAGGTAAAATCTGGTGACATAAAAACATTTATAGTCTATGTCCATCAAACATTCATGAAAGAACCTGAAGACTCACAGAAGATGATGTGGTGGCAATGGAAGAGTGTTACTCAGATCTGAGGGAAGCAGAGTTGACGGAGGACCCCAGCTGCTGCCCCCTGGACCCACCACTGTGTTCTTGATGAAGCCACACGTCCCCTACCAGTGAGTGAGTGTGGTGGGGCTGCGGTGAATGAGTGTTTCAGCCTGACCCCCAAAGACTCCCCACGAGCCTTGCAGATTTTTCTTATGGCTGTGCTGCTGAGTGAGACTCTTCCCTCCCAACCCTTCTTTCCCTCTCTCCCCCCTTCACAGGTGTCAGACTCAGCCTTCTCCTTCCATTTATAGCTCACAAATGTCGCCCCAGTAAATCTCTCTCATGTTTAATCCCATCTTAGCATCTGTTTCTCAGAGAACTCAAACTAAACATGGATAATTATAAAAGAACAACTTCCAGACAGGTTTTCAGAAAATGTCATTAAAGTTTGTGGCTTTTTCTAGTATAATTATAATTTGAACACTAATTTTACATTGGAGATTTCTGGGAAACTGTAGGTTGAGCATTGGTGTACAAAGCTCCGTAGTTTGAGTCTTGTATCTAGTAGGTGTTTTGGTGGAATTTAATCATGTCCAGCATTTTTTTCTTACTTTGATGTCAGATGTTATAACCCACCATAAGCCAAAATACAATATTATCAGCTATTAAACTATTAAACCTACTATTACCTCTTCCAACAGTACAAAGGATGACTCTACACATGGACATCACCAGATGGTCAGTACCAAAATCAAATCCATTATATTCTTTGCAGCTGAAGATGGAGAAGCTCTATACAGTCAGCAAAAACAAGACCTGGAGCTGACTATGGCTCAGATCATGAGGCCCTTATTGCCAAATTCAGACCTAAATTGAAGAAAGTAGGGAAAACCACCAGAGCATTCACATATGACCTAAATCCCTTATTACACGTGGAGGTGATGAATAAATTCAAGGGATTAGATCTGGTAGACAATGTCTAAAGAAGGACAAAATTTCGTAACATTGTACAGGAGGAGGAGACTAAAATCATCCCCAAGAAAAAAAATGCAAGAAGGCGAAGTGCTTGTCTGAGGAGGCCTTATAACATAGCTGAGAAAAGAAGTGGAAGGCAAAGAAGAAAGGGAAAGATACACCCAACTGAATGCAGAGTTCTAGAAAATAGCAAGGAGAGGTAAGAAAGCCTTAAGTGAACAATGTACAGATGAAGGAAGTAATAGAATAGAAAGACTATAGAGATATCTTCAAGGAAATGAGAGATACCAAGGGAACATTTCATGCAAAGATGGGCTCGATAAAGGCCAAAAATGGTGTGGACCTAACAGAAGTGGAAGATATTAAGAAGAGGTGGCAAGAATACACAGAAGAACTGTACAAAAATGGTCTTAATGACCCAGATAACCATGATGGTGTGATCACTCACCTAGAGCCAGACATCCCTGGAGTGTGAAGTCAAGTGGGCTTCAGGAAGCATTACTACAAATAAAGCTAGTGAGGTGATAGAATTCCAGCTGAGCTATTTAAAATCCTAAAAGATGATGCTGTGAAAGTGCTGCACTCAATATGCCAGCAAATTTGGAAAACTCAGCAGTATTCAGGACTGGAAAAGTTCAGTTTTAATTCCAGTCCCAAAAAAAGGCAATGCCAAAGAATGTTCAAACTACTGCAATTGCACTTATTGTACAAACTGTACAGTTGTGTGTATTTGACATGCTAGCAAGATAATGCTCAAAATCCTTCAAGCTAACAGTATCTGAACTGAGAACTTCAGATGTACAAGCTGGAGTTAGAAAAGGCAGAGAAGCCAGATATCAAATTGCCGGTATCTGATGGATCATAGAAGAAGCAAGGGAATTCCAAAAACCATCTGCTTCATTGACTACACTAAAGCCTTTGACTGTGTGGATCACAACAAACTGGAAAATAGGAATACCAGATAGGAATACCAGACCACCTTACCTGTCTCCTGAGAAGCTTGTATGCAGGTCAAGAAGCAACAGAACCAGACATGGAACAATGGACTGGTTCCAAATTGGGAAAGGAGTAAGTCAAGGCTGTGTATTGTCACCCTGTTTATTCAACTTATATGCAGAGTACATCATGCGAAATGCCAGGCTGGATGAATCACAAGCTGGAATCAAAATTTCTGGGAGAAATATCAACAACCTCAGATATGCAGATGATATCACTCTAATGACAGAAAGTGAAGAGGAACTAAAGTGCCTCTTGATGAGAGTGAAAGAGGAGAGTGAAAAGGCTCGCTTAAAATCAGCATTCAAAAAACTAAGATCATAGCACCCAGTTCCATCACTTCATGGCAAATAGATGAGGAAAAAGTGGAAACAGTAGCAGATTTTATTTTCTTGGGCTGCAAAATCACTAAGGACAGTGACTGCAGCCATAAAATTAAAAGATGCTTACTCTTTGGAAGAAAAGCTGTGGCAAGCCTAGACAGTGTATTAAAAAGCAGGGACATCACTTTGCCAACAAAGGTCTGTATAGTCAAACCTGTGGTTTTCCTAGTAATCTTGTACGGATGTGAGAGTTGGACCATAAAGAATTTGAGTGGTGAAGAATATATGCTTTTGAACTGTGGCTGAAGAAGACTCTTGAGAGTCCCTTGGACAGGAGGGAGATCAAACCAGTCAATCCTAAAGGAAATCCACCCTGAATATTCATTGGAAGGACTGATGCTGAAGCTCCAATACTTTGGCTACTGATGCAAAGAACTGACTCATTGGAAAAGACCCTGATGCTGGGAAAGATTGAAGGAGGGAGAAGAAGGCAATGACAGAGGATGAGATGGTTGGATGGCATCACCCGACTCAATGGACATGAGTTTGAGTAAACTCAAGAGTTGGTGATGGACAGAGAACCCAGGAGTGCTGCAGTCCATGGGTTTGCAAAGAGTCGGACACTACTGAGTGACTGAACAACAACAAAAAGACATGTATAGTGTCCTCAAGCCATCCCTGGCCCAAGAAGAGCTTTCTTGGTGGGCATCCCCCTTAGAGTCACTGGACCCAAAGCTGCCAGGACTGGCTGCTCAGTGAATTATAAGAATTATTGAATGACCTGTGAATATTAAGTATTTGTGATTTGTGTTTGATATCAGTTCTGGTCCTCTGGGTACTTTGTTCTGCATGTCCCTCCTCGGATGCTTCAGTTGTAAGATCTCTTTCTGACACTCCATCTGCCTCTGGGGTTTGGTTCTCACAGATGCTGTTTGTGCCTCTCCCCATCCTGCTCCTTCTCTCTGCTGGAAGAGCAATACCATAGATTCTCTCTAAGCTAACCTCTCTCTGTCATCACCCGAATCTGGGGAAAGAAAAATGCAGGCTTCTCTACTCTTGGGGCTTCCCTCATAACTCAGTTGGTAAAGAATCAGCCTGCGATGCAGGAGACCCTGGTTCAATTCCTGGGTGGGGAAGATCAGCTGGAGAAGGAATAGGCTACGCACTCCAGTATTCTCAGGCTTCCCTTGTGGCTCAGCTGGTAAAGAATCCACTTGCAATGCGGGAGACCTGGGTTCAATCCCTGGGTCTCTACTGGTGAGGGGTTTTAGAAAAAGATGATAGAATCTACTCTATGTCAATGGTTATTAACCTTTTCAGTCTTAAGGCCCTTTTATACTCTAAAATCTTTTACAGTCCGTACATGGTGTAGGACACCAATGAACTGTTGTTTATGTGTGTTATATCTGTCAATATGTGCTATATTAGGAATGAAAGATGAGCAGTATTTAAAATATTTAATTCATTTTAAAATAACCTAATAATAAGCCCATCACAAGTAAACATAAAATAACATCTTTTTGAAAAGCAACTAAGGTAAAATAACTTCCTGAAACAAAAAAAAATTAAGTGATATTGTGTTCTATGTTTATTGTTCTCTTTAATGTCTAATAAAAGGCAGCCGTATCATCTCGTATCATCTATTGGGATAATGTTTTAATTGTGGTGTAAGGAAGAAAATATGTCTTTATACAGACATGTAAATAGAAAAGAGAGTGTCTCACAGACCCCCTGAAAGGGTCTCAGGGTCCCCCAGGGTCCTTGGACCACACACTTCCAAGAACTGCTGAGCTGACGTACATTAAAAGTGTGTTAGTTGCTTAGTCATGTCTGATTCTTTGCCACCCCATGGACTGTAGCCCGCCTGGTTGCTCTGTCCATGGAATTCTCCAGGCAAGGATACTGGAGTGGGTGGCCATTCCCATCTCCAGGGGTCCTTCCCGACCCAGGGATCAAACCCGGGTCTCCTGCATTGCAGGCAGATTCTTTACTGTCCAAGCCACTCACCAGGGAAACCAGACTTAAGTCACAGGGCAAGTGCCAAATACAGGCTCCTTAGAAAGGCGAGCAGAACAGGTGGAGCTTCCAAGACCAAATCTCAGAGCTCCAGAGAGCGCTGACGTGCAGGGAACTGCGGCCTGAAATGCGGCCGCCCATCACCACCACCGGCCCCAGGACCGCTGAGGCTGCGGCTCACCACGCCGGCAAAATGAAGTCCAGGGCCAGTCTTTCTCCTCCTCTCCTCTC
>NW_011494840.1:343941-347864 GCF_000754665.1 Bison bison bison | reverse complement strand
GGGTGCGCCCTGTACTGTTCAGGGTGAGTAAGGCAGGGATGCAGTCTGGGGAGCCATCTGCAGAGATCGTGCTCCAGAGGATTTTGACAGACAAAGACACTACCTGTCCACCACTGGCATCAGAGAAAGCTACCTGAAAAGCAGTTTCACTGGGGCATACTACGTGTTAGTGTAACATATATGAAATATATAGGCATGTAGAAGGTTTAGTAATCCCTCAAACATGGCTTCCCACATGGCGCTAGCAGTAAAGAACCTGCTTCCTAGTGCAGGAGACCTAAGAGATGTGGGTTCAATCCCTGGGTGGGGAAGATCCCCTGGAGGAGGAAATGGCAACCTACTCCAGTATTCTTGCTTGGAGAATCCCACCGACAGAGGAGCCTACAGCCCATAGGGTCGCAAAGGACACGCCTGAAGCGACTTAGCACACACACAAACATGTTACATGGCTATTCCTGCTCATTTGAAGAACGTTTCCGTAAGAGCAGTGTAAAAATAAAGTTTAAATAATCCCTAAAAGGTGTTAAATGTCTGTTCCTGCTAATTTGAAGAGTCCTTCTGTAAAGATTGGACATTGGAGCCTATGATTTATTTGTATGCCTTTTACACAGCCTTAGTTATAATAAATATGAAAAATTAGTTACATGAAAATGGGTTAAAATTTAGCAGCCTGTATTCTTTTAAAATACCACTTAGGTATATTTAGGCCCTGTGTTCCTAACCTAGTTGTAGGAAGTGAAATCTTGTCTGAAGGCTTGAGTCCACAGTCCTGTTAGCAGTTGCTGGTGGAAGGAGTCAAGGACACACTGAGAAGCAGTTTGCTGCTGGTGCAGGTGTGGGAAGGACATGGACATCAAAGGAGCATTTTAGAAGCCAATTACAAGGGAATGTTGGAGGCTGAAAATACGCACAGGGGAAAACTAGGAAAGCGTCTTTGCAGGCTTGCCTCTAAGTAGCCCCTTTGGAAAAACCTGAATTTATAAACTGACATGTTAAAGACTGTGGCCTGTAACCACTGTCTTAAACCACTGTGTGTTCCCTAGCACAGGGGGTCTCTGTGTTCAAACTGGCATCTACAACTTCAGAGTTATATAACATTTGGCTTCTGTGGTTTACCAGAAGAGGTTTATATTTTGTTTCATTCCTAAGTCAATGACTCAGGTAAATCCTTTTATTTTTAAAAAAGCTTACATAAGATTTTATTTTTGACATTTTCTAATTTGCATTCTGCTGGTCAGAAGTCTCAGAACTTTTGAGTGGGTGGCTTCATATCAAGTCTGAGCCCTGGATTATATGAGTCATGGCCCTGCCATTGTCCATATCTACATTCCGAATGCTCCAGCAGGGCAAAACCTCCAGATCTTGTTATTTCACGGTTTATGTTGATAAGCTCATGCTGACTAGAACGCCCCCTACCTTCCTCTACCATCGTGTCTTGTCATCCTCTTGTCCTTTGTAGAATGAGGCTAGGCATAAACAAATTGTGAAATGCCCTTCTCTACTACGAAAACCTGTCAGACCCTAATGCTTCCCCAGCCTGTTAGCCCTGACAGCCTGTGACTCCGCCAGCAGCTCCTCGTCGCAGAGCCCTGCCTTCACATACGCATGTGCTATGCTGCTTCTGGTGACTTGGCCCTGGTCCTCCAGGCCAGTGTTCTGGGGAGTTTTTCTGTTAAGTAGGAGTTGTTGTTCAGTTGGTCAATTCTGTCTGACTCTGCTACCCCATGGACGCCAGGCTTCCTTGTCCTTCACTATCCTGGGGTTTGCTCAAACTTGTATACATTGAGTCGATTATGCCATCCAACCATCTCATCCTCTGTCACCTCCTTCTCCTTCCCTCAGCCTTTCCCAGCATCAGGGTCTTTTCCAGTGAGTCAGCTCTTTGTGTCAGGTGGCCAAAATATTGGAGCTTCAGCTTTGGTATCAGTCCTTCCAAAGAATATTCAGGGTTGATTGCCTTTAGGATGGACTGGTTTAATCTCCTTACTGTCCAAGGGATTCTCACGTCTTCTCCAACACCAGAGTTTGAAAGCATCAATTCTTCGGTGCTCAGCCTTCTTTATGGTCCAACTGTCACGTCTGTACATGACTACTAGAAAACCCCGTAGGGGTTAGAATTCCCCAAACTGCGTTTTTACTGAGGGTTCTGAGTGCAGGTTAAGTTCTGCCATTTAGGTGCTCTTAGTGGGATTTGAACGGGGGCGTGCGGGGGCTGCGGTCCTGCTTGACTGTTGTGGCCCCCGGCACAGGCGGAGACTGGCTCTGCCCATGGCGCAGGTCAGCATCCAGTCACCAGCCCTGCGGGGCCCAGAGGCATGCCGTGGTGACACCTGTGACTCCTGAGGACTGGTCAGCGGCTGTGGTAGTGTCCTCTTGTCCTGACCAGTTCGGATAGAGAAGTGAGTTCCACTTCCCTCGCTGCGATGGGGCGAGTGTCGCCCCTGCCAGAAGCCACTCTAGAGACCTTTTCCTTGAAGTTATTCCTAGAAGCTTAGTCTAGTCACTGCCAACCAGCGCTTCCAGAAATGCAGTCGGCACTTGAATACCCTTCTGTTTAGAATAGCTGGAGAGATCTGTTTTCCATGATGAACCTTGCATGTCCGGTATTTATCTACACGGAGACCGTCGTTGTCAGCTTTGTTCCTAGACTTCTCACCCCTTTTCTGTGTGTAGTCTGCAGCTCTCTCCAGATACTTGACCACCCACATGGCAGTCCTTCCGCAGCTGACCAACAGGATTTCCAGAAAGACAGAAAGAAACAGAGAAGAGGAAGAGAGAAACAGAGTAGAAATTATTAAAGAATCAATACAAGACTATTTAGCAGAATCAGAGGATCTATTGCCAGACTAAAGAAGCCCACCAGCAGTGATTCCATGAAATTACAGACAATCAAGAATAAAGAGAACATCAAAAAGCTTCCAAAAAAGAGACATTTTTAAATGTCACATAGAAAAAAAAAAAGGTATCGAGCTTTCCAACAGAACACAGGAAAATAATAAAGCAATCTGATACAAATTTTGAGGGTAAATTTTTTTTTAATTTAGAATTAAATGCAGCCAATATAGCCTGCCTATCGAGTGTAAGCATAGAACATACAAAATCAAGTAGGGGAATAGAATGTAAACATTTTCACACAGTAAATCCTAGGGAAAAAGAAACAACTTCAGTCCCATGTACTTCATTTTAGAAAACTACTGATACCTGTGCCTTAGCAGAAAAAGGGCATAACTGAAACAAACAAAACAACAGCAAAACGTGGATCCAGGAAGCAAGAGCGTCAACACAGGGAAGTTCTAGGACTTGCTCCAGAGGAAAGTGAAGTGGGAAGCATGTGGAAGGGGACCCAGGACAGGCAGGTGAAAGTGGTAGTCCGTCATTTAACACGCTTGAGCATTCAGTCAGTTCAGCTCAGTCGTGTCCGACTGTTTGCGACCCCATGAATCGCAGCACGCCAGGCCTCCCTGTCCATCACCAACTCCCAGAGTTCACTCAGACTCATGTCCACTGAGTCGGTGATGCCATCCAGCCATCTCATCCTCTGTCGTCTCCTTCTACTCCTGCCTTCAATCTCTCCCAGCATCAGGGTCTTTTCAGATGAGTCAGTTCTTCACATCAGGTGGCCAAAGTAATGGAGTTTCAACTTCAGCATCAGTCCTTCCAATGAATAGTCAGGACTGATCTCCTTCAGAATGGACTGGTTGGATCTCCTTGCAGTCCAAGGGACTCTCAAGAGTCTTCTCCAACACTACAGTTCAAAAGCATTGATTCTTCAGAACTCAGCTTTCTTTATAGTCCAACTCTCACGTCCATAGCATATTAAAAAGCAGAGACATTACTTTGCCAACAAAGGTCCGTCTAGTCGAGGCTATAGTTTTTCCAGTAGTCATGTATGGATGTGAGAGTTGGACTGTGAAGAAAGCTGA
>NW_011494840.1:327685-343841 GCF_000754665.1 Bison bison bison | reverse complement strand
ATGAGTTTGAGTAAACTCCAGGAGTTGGTGATGGACAGGGAGGCCTGGTGTGCTGCAATTCATGGGGTCTCAAAGAGTCGGACATGACTGAGTGACTGAACTGAACTCACATCCATACGTGACTACTGGAAAAAACCATAGCTTTGAATAGACAGACCTTTGTTGGCTTGAACATTAGAAAACTTGTTTAAAACATTTCACAAATATTGGAGAATTTAGGAAACATTAACAGGTACCAAGAAAACTATTCAATTAAAAAATGAGATAGTTATTAAATTATTAACTCCAGGAACAACAAAACTTTTTGTACAAGAAGGGATATGTAGCTTCAGTACACTATTTGGCTCAGAAGGTATGTGATTATCACACAATCCTAATAAATCCTTACCTGTATGGAGAGGAGGGGGAAGAAGCAGGCAGAGGATGATATGTTGACCGTATTATAGGAAGTCAAGAGATATTTGATGAAACTGATGAATCCAAGGATGACAGTGTACACATATTATTTAGAAATCTGGCAGTAGATACCCGGAGAATCAAGCAGAAGAGCTGAAAGTAGTTTCATTCATTTCTTAAATGAAACTATTAGGTACTATTTTAAGAATTTATACATATTAAATGGGCTCCAAAATCACTACAGATGGTGACTGCAGCCATGAAATTAAAAGACGCTTACTCCTTGGAAGGAAAGTTATGACCAACCTAGATAGCATATTCAAAAGCAGAGACATTACTTTGCCAACAAAGGTTCGTCTAGTCAAGGCTATGGTTTTTCCTGTGGTCATGTATGGATGTGAGTGTTGGACTGTGAAGAAGGCTGAGCACTGAAGAATTGATGCTTTTGAACTGTGGTGTTGGAGAAGACTCTTGAGAGTCCCTTGGACTGCAAGGAGATCCAACCAGTCCATTCTGAAGGAGATCAGCCCTGGGATTTCTTTGGAAGGAATGATGCTAAAGCTGAAACTCCAGTACTTTGGCCACCTGATGCGAAGAGTTGACTCATTGGAAAAGACTCTGATGCTGAGAGGGATTGGAGGCAAGAGGAGAAGGGGACGACAGAGGATGAGATGGCTGGATGGCATCACTGACTCAATGGACGTGAGTCTGAGTGAACTCCGGGAGTTGGTGATGGACAGGGAGGCCTGGCGTGCTGCGATTCATGGGGTTGCAAAGAGTTGGACACGACTGAGCGACTGATCCGATCTGATCTGATACATACTAACACATATATATGGAATCTTGGAAAATGGTACTGATGTACCTATTTGCAAGGCAGGAACAGAGGTACAGAGAGAAGGGACTTGTGAACACAGCAGGATAAGGAGAGGGTGGAATGAATTAGAGTAACGTTTGACATATATACACTGCTGCTGCTGCAAAGTTGCGTCAGTTGTGTCTCTCTGTGCGACCCCATAGATGGCAGCCCACCAGGCTCCTCTGTCCCAGGGATTCTCCAGGGAAGAACACTGGAGTGAGTTGCCATTTCCGGGGTGGGATTGGGGTGGCGGGAGGGAGGCTCCAGCGGGAGGGGATATGTGTCAATGTAGAGCTGATTCACATTGTTGTGCAGCAGAAGCCAACACAACATTGTAAAGCAGTTGCACTGCAATTAAAAAATTTTTTTAAATAATTTACACAGGTTCGTTGTAGAAATTTAGAAAACACAGTATAAAGAAGAAAACAAAAATCATCCATAAAACCTCTGTGCTCACTTAACCTTTGATGTTCTTCAATAATCTAAGTTTGTATACATGCTTTTTATATGTTATCCTAACAATTTCATAGTGAAAATGATGTTTCACTGTTTTAATCTTCACTTTTTTAGTCACAAGTGATGTTAAACACTCTTCTCTAATCAGCTTTTGTAGTCTTCTGTTAATTGCTTTTTCTTGTCTTTTGCTCATTCCCTATTGGTTATTGGTCTTTTGTTATCAATTTGTACGAAACTTTTGCTTTTCCCTTGTAGTCTTTGTGTTGAAGTTTTTATTATTTTTGTGGGGTCAGATTTTTTTTTTTTTCTCTCTCTGTATAACTTGGCCTCTGTGACCTTAATTACTGGATCCCTTCCCACGTTCCTTGGTGGTTCCTGCCAGTGATGAAGTCTTAAGTTCTGGGTCCTTCCTGGTCTGGCTGTTGACATCTGTTGCGGCCCTTCCTTCCCAGTCAAGCCCCACACACAGGCTTTTCAGCACCTCCACAAGAAAGCCGATCAACAACCTTCCGCCCGAAGTGCCGTCTTCCTCACTGTCTGCCCAGAGAGCACCTAGTGAGCTATGCCTCACGTCCTAGACTAACTTTCCCGTGTTATTTCCACAGTCAACTACTGCAGACATACTAAATTGTTTTAGAGTCAATTTTAATTCTTTGTCTTCCATTAGTCTGTGGACTCCCTGTGTCGTACCTGGGTTTATTTTGTCAGCTTTGTACCCCCATTTGCAGCATGGTGCTGGTCATTTAGTAAACACTCAGCAGGTGTTGGCTCAGTGTTGACCCCTTCATTATTCGTACCGGGCAGAACTTCAGTGGCCCCAAGACTCCCTCTCCCATCAGTAGGATGTCCATAAATAGGATGAGAAAGCCGTTCCGTTGATTAGGCTATGTTATATGGCAATGATGATGGAATAGTCCTTCTGGTGGTCAAGTTACCTTTGTAAGAATCCACTGCAGCCAGCCAGGGGAGGAGTCTCCTGCTGGCTTTGAAGTAAGACCCTCTGTTGTGAGAGTGCAGTTGGCTGGGCCCCGAAGGCAGCTTTCAAGAGGTGAACGTGGTCCTCAGTCCTACAACCACAAGACTCTGAATCCCACAGACCACCTGAATGAAGTTGGAAGCAGGTTCTGAGCCTCAGATGGAATCCCAGCTCCAGCTGACGCCTGGATTTTAGCATGGTGAGACCCGAGCAGAAGACCCAACGCCCCAGAACCCAGACTCTGGACCCAGGGAAGCTGTAGATTATGTTTGCTGTTTCAGCAGCAACAGGAAGCTGGTCACAGTGTTCAAGCTGGTGTTACTAGGGCATCGGCCTCGAACCTCGGCACCAAGGACTCGGCTGGTTTTAAGACATTGCATTTTGGGTAACTGGATCCTTGTTTTCATTAGTTGTACAAGAGAATTGCTCTCAGACCTACTCTGCTACGCTGTTGCTGCGTCTCAGAAGAAACGAAGCCCTGCTACCTGCAGGCCTTCTTCCCTGGGATGCTTCCCCAGGGACCGACAGCTAAGCTTAATTCCTGCTCTGGGGCTCCTTCCTGCTGCGTTCCGTCAGCCTGTGGTACCGCTCTGGTTACCTCACAGTGAGGCTGCTCCCCTGGACGGATCCTGTGAGTGAGCTCTACCTCTCTTTATTGTGACATTTTTGTGTGCCATGTTGGTCTGCTGCACTGAGCTTCCCGCAGCAGCCTACAGCCTGGTCTCACTGGCTGCCCGGAAGATAAGACTGTTCCTTCTCACAGTGTTCCCTGTAATAGGTTTCCTAGCCCGGGATGGTTTTCTAGAATCGGGCCAGTTGCCTCCCTCAGGCGAGATACAATAGTTAATCCTAAATCAACTTTAAATTGCTATAAAGATACCCCCCAAATTCTTTTACGAATGTATTTATTAAAGAGTAATGCACTTTTTTCCTGAAAACATCCAAAAATACTAAAAGGCTTGGAATTTTCTCAGGTTTCTAACGTCAGTATGAGACAGGTTAGCAAAAAGTTCCGCTTGAGTTGCATGGCGTGGGATGAGAACAAGTGGGCAGCGGTTAAGGAAGGCGAAGAGGGGCAGGCGGGGCCTGTGTGCAGCCTAAGGAGAGAGGGAGGGCTAGGAGGGTTTGGCCCAGAGACAGGCTTGGTCTCAGCGTGTCTGAGGCCCGTCCCGGCCTGAGGGCAGTTGCTCTAAGGGTGCAGACTGCGCCTCAGCACTGCCCTCGTTCTCAGCAAACGGGCCGTGACCCTCAAGCTGTGTAAGGCCTCAGGCCCTTACATAGGCCCACTGTTAAAAACCATTAAACTTACCCCACTTTTTAGAACAGTCACATTCACTTAAACTACCAGTGTTATTTGCATTTAACCTTTATTGAGGAAACCTAAAAAGAATGACTAGAAATGGGAGTCAGCTCCAGCCAAATTACAAAACTCTTTACCATATTCAGATGGTCTCCAAAATTTAGAGTACCTGAACTGTGAGAGGCAAGGATGGTTTCAGAAAGAATCCTGCTGACGTTCTCAGATGCTGTGCTGAAGCAAAGCTCCACCTCTGGCTGCAAGCAGCTCGGCTCAGCTGAAGGCCAGTGCAGGGCTGAGGTGCCCCGGACGGCCTGCCAGGCCCTCCACCCACCCACCGCCCCACCGCAGGCCGGCGAGCAGGCCTTGTCACCCCTCTCAGGTTGAGTCACTAAAAAGATGCTTAGGCATGAAATGTCATAGCTATTTCAGTCAGTGAGATACAAGACAGTTCCCATTTTTCTTCAAAATTAGAGTTGCAGATAAATCTTGCCGGACATACCCAGAACTATTTTAAGACCTCCATATCATGGTTTAAGTCCTCTGCGAAAACTTTCTTTTCTCCACACTTTTCCAACTATGCTCTCTGACACTCCTCACATCCGTCACCTCCCAAAAGCCCTCCAGATCCTCACTTGTTTTAAGTTAAAGCTGTTGCTCATTAGAAGGCATTAATGACCTCTGACACATCCTTTGCCGCTGGGCATTAAGCAGTGCCCTCAACAAAGGTCCATCTAGTCAAGGCTATGGTTTTTCCTGTGGTCATGTATGGATGTGAGAGTTGGACTGTGAAGAAAGCTGAGCACTGAAGAATTGATGCTTTAGAACTGTGGTGTTGGAGAAGACTCTTGAGAGTCCCTTGGACTGCAAGGAGATCCAACCAGTCCATTCTGAAGGAGATCAGCCCTGGGATTTCTTTGGAAGGAATGATGCTAAAGCGGAAACTCCAGTAGTTTGGCCACCTCATGTGAACAGTTGACTCATTGGAAAAGACTCTGATGCTGGGAGGGATTGGGGGCAGGAGGAGAAGGGGACGACAGAGGATGAGATGGCTGGATGGCATCACTGACTCGATAGACGTGAGTCTGTGTGAACTCCAGGAGTTGGTGATGCACAGGGAGCCCTGGTGTGCTGCAATTCATGGGGTCACAAAGAGTCGGACACGACTGAGCGACTGAACTGAACTGAACTGTGGAAAGAGACCAGACATGTCATCTTTGTTATTGCTGCTTACACTCTTATTATGGAAAGTTGCAAAATACACAAAAAGTAGAAAGAGTAACATAATGTGTCCTCCGTGTAGCAATTACCCAAGTTTAACAGTTGTTGGTATTTATCTGAGTTTGTTTCATTACCCCCTTAACACTTTTCCTCCCCTCTAAGATACTCTACAGCCAACAACTTCAGACTGAATGTCTCATTTTCAGATAGAGGAGTTAAGCAAGTTTCAGAGGATTTCAGAGAATGGCCCCTGGCCGAGTGGCCAGTCTAGCAGGGGTGTGACATTTGGGGGTGTCCACATGAAGGAGGCACTAGCCCAGAGCTAGGATGTTGAAGTCAAGGGATTTGTAAAATACATCTTTTCTGAGAAAGAACTGATCTTGACTGCAAACCAAAAAAAAAGTCTTGTTCTTTTAAGGTTTCACCTTAAGTATAAGAAGATTGTGCCTATATTCACTTCAAGGTATTTATTTTAGATGTAAAATACTCATAATGACATTGGGTTAAACATCCTGTTTATGATGACATCCTATTGAGTCTCAGTTATTCAGTTCTATCGCTTGCTTTTAGAGACCAGGAATGGGGATTTCATAAATTTTAGAAAATACATTAAAAAGTTTAATCATCTTTCACATTAAGGAAAATTATTATTGATTCAGTTCTCTTTGATTACATAGTATGTTTCCATTTCTTTTCCTTTGAGAAAGTGGCATTTAGACTCATAGCAGCTGTTTTATTCCTTAAGCAAATCTCTATTTTCAAATATTCAATACCTCGGTCATCCCCCGTGTACCTTTCCATGTACATGTAACCCAGGTGAAGGCTTCCTTCTTGCCCTGGCGTGTTTGGGAGAGGGGATGTGTCCCTCTGTCCTGTGTGATAGTCCTCAGTGCAGAGGGGTCCTGCCTGCTGTGGCTCACAGCCCGTCTACGCCTCCCGCCCCACCACCTCTGTTGGGATGCTGAAGATGCAGCCAGGCTCGAGGAGAGTGGCTGGAAAGACCGCGCTTCCTGCAGGGCGGAGTCCCTTCCCTCTGGGGCTCATGCAGCCCCTCCTGAGGGTGCAGGGCGACCGAGGCTGCGTTTGGGGGCAGCACATGGCAGGGAGCAGCCGCACACTAACATGACAGTTGTTCAGGAAAAAGCCACTGCACTTTGTTCTTAGGTTCAGTTCAGTTCAGTCACTCAGTCGTGCCCGACTCTTTGCGACCCCATGGACTGCAGCATGCCATCACCAACTCCCGGAGCTTGCTCAAACTCATGTCCATCAAGTCAGTGATGCCATCCAACCGTCTCATCCTCTGTTGTCCCCTTCTCCTCCAGCCCTCAATCTTTCCCAGAATCAGGGTCTTTCCCAATAAGTCAGTTCTTAGCATCAGGTGGCCAAAGTATTGGAGTTTCAACTTCAGCATCAGTCCTTAGGTTAGTGGTTTCCTTTAATTATGATGGCCTCACCAGTCTAGTAAGGAGAGGCAAATATTGTGTTTTTAAGATGTTTCACGTGTCTCTTACTTTCCCAGGGAAGTAAGTAGCTGTTACGTGCAGGCTTTTGGAGGGGCACTAACCCAGACTTGCCTCTGAAGGAGACGGGAGGAGGGTCAGGCTACAGCTTCAGCTTTCCCCTACCCCAAGCAGCAGCCGGTGGAAACACCCCTGGGGTGGGGATAGAGTGAGGATACTTGGGGCTAAAGGCCAAGTCCACAGCCTCAAAAACTGCACTTGTTTCCTGGGGTCACCACAATGAAGCAGCACAAACCAGCTTAAGCAATAGGAGTGTGTGCTCTCATAGCTCTAGATGCTGGAAGCCTAAAGTGCAGGAGTCCCTCCGAGACCCACAGGGGACACGCCTTCCTTGTCTCTTCCTGGCTTTTGAAGGGACACTGGCCGTCCTTGGTGACCCGTCCTCTGTGGCCCGTCCTCTGCATGCTCACTACTCCAGGGTCTCCCGCCACAGTCACACAGCTTTCTCACGGTGTGTCTCTGGGTTCACATGGCATCTTCTTATAAGGACAGCAGTCATGCTGGATTAGGGGCCCACCCTCCTCATCTTAACAAATTATGCTTTTTCCAAATAAGGTCATATTCTGAGGTTCCAGGGGTTAGAGCCTCAACATATCGTGTCCGGGGAAATACATTTCACCCTGTAACAGGGCACAAGAGACCTTTACTGAGCCTGGTGTGAAGGAGGCCACCACCAGCCTTTGAATAGACCCAGGGAGTTTTCGGAATGCTAACAGCTCTCAGCATCAGCCAACCAGCAGCCAGAGGCTCTCCAACTCTCTCAACTGTACACACTTACAGACACTTACACTACCTCCGGGAGGGGAAGGAGCCTGCCCACTGCGCCCACCCCCAAACAGTAGGACTGCGCTTTCATTTCCCTGGGCGGGAGGCAGACATGGGGACACAGCCCCTGAGTGCCGGGGGTAGGTCAGAGGACCAGTCTTGACACCTGTGTTCTCAGCACTCCCTTGGCTGTCCCCTTCTCCCACCTCCTGCCTTTTCTCACGCGGTGCCTCATTTTTTTCACTCACCCTCCACAGATGCCGGTGTTTTACGTTAGGATACTCTTTCATTCTGCCATTCAAAACTTTTATGGCTTCTATACACATGGGCAAAAAAAAGTCAAAACTGCCACCTCCTGCTGGTCAACAGTCTTAGTAACAACATGTTGCAGTGAAAGTTTTTCTTTACTACATCCTATATAAAATGTGTAGGAAGAACACATTCCCCTACCAGACCCTATAGGCAGCAGGGAAGGGATGGAAAAAACATGCATCGCCTCAGTCAGTCCCCAGGGGCCAAGAATATGGGAGCCTGAATTTTTTTCTTCCAGTTATATAAAAATCAAAGAAATGCCCCATTTCTGCTCAAATTCATTTGAGATATCACCACCCTGATTTTTCCTTAGTTTAAAAACTAAAATCCATCTGCAGTTTTTTTAAATCACATAAATAGCAACCTCCCACTCAGAGAGAAAATGGAAACCTCTGTACACTCTTCTGTAATCAGAGCATCTTCACCCAGTCACAAAGAGGGGGGAAATTCAAGAAATAAAGTACAACAGGCAAACTATTTATAAAACCATAAAAAATTATGTAAAAGCATTTGTTAAATTTGATAATACAACTAATTATCGATAAAAATTGTTAAACCACTTGATTTATTGAATAACTTTCAAAAACTCTCCTTTAAGACAATGAGAAGGCAGGTCTGCAGGAAACTGTCCTGTACCCTCCCTTAGTAGAAAACCATTAAGATGGTTTTAGCCATCTGAATGCAGGATCATGTTACAAACAGGAAGTCAATTTATTTTATATTTATAAAATTTATTTTATATAAATATATATATAAAATTTATTATATATATAAAATTTATATATTATAAATAAAGTGACTCATTCCCCTGAAGCTTTATCAGCCATAACCTATAGGAAAGGATGTGGGGAAGGTAATGGCAACCCACTCCAGTATCCTTGCCTGGAGAGGAGCCTGGTGGGCTACAGTCTATGGGGTTGCACAGAGTTGGACCCAGCTGAGCGACTAATTAACAACTGCTGCTGCTTGGGGAGTAAGTTACAGGGCTGAGACCCATCACCAAAAAAGGGCAGTAAAACAGAGGGTGTTGCAGACTTGGTAGGAGAAGGCGATGGCACCCCACTCCAGTACACTTGCCTGGAAAATCCCATGGTCGGAGGAGTCTGGTGGGCTGCAGTGCATGGGGTCGGCACAGAGTCGGACACGACTGAAGTGACTTAGCAGCAGCAGCAGACTTGCTCACCTCCCTCCCTTAGTAAAGAACTCTTTCTCTTTAGTCAGTAAAGAATTGTATCGTATCCAATTAGTCATCAAACAAACAAAACCCTCTCATCTCTTCCTGTCCCTTCCCATGGATTATTGCAGTCATTTTCTTTATTTTTGCCCTGAGTCTTTCGTTTTAGAGTCACAGACTCCCTACTTAAAATCTCTTTTCCTTGCTCTGCTCAATACTTAAAAATTCGTCTCCACTGTCTTCTACACAGCACTGCCCATTAACCTTCCAAAATTTGCTTTTGTGAGGCCACTCACTTGGTATCGTTTCTCTGTTGCCACAGGATAAAGGATGAAGGCCACACTTACTTGCCTCAACCATGGGGCTCCACCCAACCTCTCAGCCTGACCCCTACTTACTTGTAACAGAGCGGGCGCTTCTGCTACCTGCATCCCTGACTTCCCTGCAGCAGCCTGTTACTCTCTTGGCCCATCCGCGTCCTCCCTGTCCTGCTCCCAGAATGATCTGCTCTTGTAGGGCGTTCATCACACACAGCTTCCACAAGCTACTCATAATTGCCGGTTATCCTGAAGTGAGTGGATGTCTTTGTCTTTGGATTGTAAGCTTCACAAGGGCAGGGACCCTGACTGTGTTTCTATGCCTCTCTTCATAGTACCTGAAACAATGCTTTGTCCGGAATGGCAAAACCAGTAAACTTTCGTGGATTGAAAAAAGCAACATAAAGATGGAAAGAGGCAAGTGAGAACAGGCCAGTGCCCGGATCGTGTTCTTGCAGAGCTGAGAGCAGTGTCTTGAGTTCAGTGTCGCAGGGAGAACCAGGGTAGGGCAGATGGCGTCTCTGAGGAGTGGAACTGCGGGTTTGGGGAAGGATGCAGGTGAAGGTAAGTGCTTACCTTGGGGTCGTGGCTGAGGTTCTGACCGCAGACTATAGATCTGCAAAGAGCTTGATGATCTCCAGGTGCAGCCACGTCACAGAGGGGCGGAGCCCAGGGAGGACCGGCCTGACCTGCTGCTCAGAAGCTCCTCCCACCCCGCCCCATGGCCGCTCTTCACTAAGTGTCAGCTGTCCCTAGTTTAGAAAGGCAGGTTTCCAGTCTGAATTTGTTTTACTGGAGGAGTCTGTGGTAAATGTTCATGTAATACTTTCCTCCACACTCAGCCATTTCGAGACTAACATAGGCTGTAGATGAAACTGATAGTCGAGCCCATAGACGTCTTCTTAACTTAAAAGCGAGTTGCTGCCTCCACGTCAAGATTCTAAGGAAGCCTGTTTGCTTTCTTAACTTCTTGGGGGAAAAAGATGAAAGTATTAGTAGCTCAGTTGTCTCCGACTCCATGGCCAGCCTCCTCTATCTATGGGATTCTCCAGGCAAGAATACTGGAGTGGGTGGCCATTCCCTTCTCCAGGTGATCTTCCTGACCCAAGGGATCAAACCCAGGTCTCCTGCATTGCAGACAGATTCTTTACCATGAGCCACTGGGGAAGCCCCTTACAATCATAAAGTGTGTGTGTGAAAGTCGTTCAGTCGTGTCCACCTCTTTGTGACCCCATGGTCTATATGGTCCATGGAATTCTCCTGGGCCAGAATACGGGAGTGGGTAGCCTTTCGCTTTTCCGGGGGATCTTCCCAACCCAAGGATTGAACCCAGGTCTCCCACATTGCAGGCGGATTCTTTACCAGCTGAGCCACCAGGGAACCCCTACAATCATAAAAGAGCCCAGTAAAAATGTATGCACATTGGTCCAGCAATTCCACCTTTATTTAAGCTGTACTTATGATTAGGATTACAGTATTGTTATAATAGCAAAAGACTAAATATAATCCCCCACCCCCAGTCATCATCAGGACTGATGAATCAGCTGTGGTGCAGAACACTGTGGCCCTGGAAGGCGAGGCCCTGCTGAGTGACAGCCTCCAGGGTATGTTGTTCAGTGAAAAGCGCAGGACACAGGACAGTAGGTGCAGCTCGCTGGCCCCTGTCTGGGCCTGTGTTGGGGGAGGGGCCGTCTATCATTCTGCTCAAGGGGACTTCATGTTAAAAAAAATTGTTTTCAAGTGTTGAAATAGGGTAAGAAAATTAAAATAGGCTAAGAAAGTATATAGGCATACCCATACATAAGAAGGCATAGACCTTCTTACCCTATTTGAATTTTCTCTATATGTATGTATTACCTTTTCAATTAAAAAGAGCTCATTTTAAAAGGCTCAAAAGATGAAAATCCCTTTTGGAGCCAAAATTGTATTATATCATTATTATGCATTACACTGTTCAGTAGAGAAACTTCAAGAATCCGCTGTGAATCGAGGTATGAACGTCAGAAAATGATTGTTCATGTGTTTGGAGACTTAGGTACTGCTTCGTATTTTAATTTTGTCGCCAGAGGTTTGCATCAGAATGTGCCATAGAGTAAGTCTGCTTATTTCTTTCCAGGATGAAGTGAAGAATCTACAAAGGCTGGCTCCTTGAAGCCTGTGGGTAAGTTTTAGAGGCACGCCCCTCTGCAATGCAGAGAAGGCGTCAGTCAGGGTGAAATAGAAAGTCCCTTGCTGTTTGTGTCAGGCTTTCAGCTTCCTTTCCCTGTTACCTTGAGCAAATCAGGTCTCCTGCAATCTAACTTTCTTCCTACATAAGGGGGAGTTACTTCTGCCACACTGGTCTCCAGGTGGGTCACAGGGAGCCAGTGAGGGATGGAAATCACATCTAAGGGATTGTTTATCATTTCACTACTCAGCATGTGCAAGTCACATTGCAAACATCCCCCAGAAGAGTAGCCTGACACTCAGCCGTCAGCTTTCTGGAGTTTTCTGAGAAGACAGCCACTGTGAACCCACTGGCTCAGAACATGCGGGGACAGCTCTGCTCACTAATATGTGTAAACTGAAACCTCGCTGACAGGAGGTGACTTCAGAATGAAAGCGAAGTGAAAGTGAAAGTGTAGTGGCTCTGTTGTGCCCAACTGTTTGCAACCCCATGGACTGTAGCCCCCCCCAGGCTCCTCCGTCCATGGGATTCTCCAGGCAAGAATATGAGAGGGGCAGTTTCCATTCCCTTCTCCAGGGGATCTTCCCAACCCAGAGATCGAACCTGGGTCTCCCACATTGCAGGCAGGTTCGTTAATTATCTGAGCCTCCAGGGAAGCTGACTTCAGGGTGGTGGGGCAGAAACGCTAAAATTGGAGGAAACAAAATACCCAGAAACAAAACCCCAGTGACTCAGTCCTGGCAGCAAACTTCCCACAGCATCTTGCTTTGGGGAAACTGTCGTCTCAAAGGTGGGTAAAGATGAATAGGGATGAGAAGACAGTTTTAATAACTCAGAACCCAGATTAACAGTTGGGAAGGCCCTTTCCACATTTGAGCCCAAAGGAAAGGAATGAAGGGAATTTTTCCTCCATCAGGTAAAGAATGCAGGTGGATAGGGGCCTCACTCCGAGGTAGGAGGGACACGTGTGTGCCTTCTGGGCAGTCTGCAGGTGCACTCACACAGACATCTGAGCCTCCAAACCTGAGCCAAAGCTATTATGCATTATGGAGGTGTTAGTATTGCAAAAGGCATTGCTTAATAATTCAGCACATGCATTAAGAAGGGTTTAAAAGTCATTTATTGGAAAGAAAAATGTATAGTCAATCCACTTTCAATCGGCAATTTTATTACATTTTAATAAATAAATAAATAAATATTTATTTTGTAAATTTTCAGGACTTCAAACATTAAATGTAAATGAGTGTAAATTTATTACATATAATAAATGATAGCCAAAGGTTATCATTTGTCTTTTTTATATTTTCTTTTATATCCAGTTTAATATTTTTATGAGGCAACTTGCATCATAAATCATAAGACATTTCTTAATTATTTCTTACCTCTGTGACTTTTCTCATTACTCTGCTGTTCCCATAACAGATTTTCCTCAGCAACAAGAAATTAGGGGTTTAAAAAGAAATGTTACTTGTGTGATGCAGGCTCAGGAAGACTTATTAGAAAAGAAACTTGTGTTAAGGAGAAAGTGGGGCCGGGATATTATTGGCCGACTAGCTTAATATTCACCGCAGGATGATACATGCTTAAAAAAACCAAGAGGAAAAACAAAGCCTCCATTTATGGAAATAAAGCGCTTGGCGCACAGGAAAGCGGTAATTCTATTTTCTGTGGATCAAACCACAACTGAGATAGAGTTCAGTCTGGGGAAACACAGACGGTGAGGGATACGAGAGTGGACCCCCTCCCCCAGAACAGGAGTCTGTGCACAGCCTTGGGAGGAAGCACTGGAGGCCGTGGGAGGACTGGCCTGGGGCAGAGAAACAAGAGGATGCAGGACGCTGGGCAAAGAGCACCAGGTGGGGGAGGTGTGAACGCGGGTTACGTCTGTCCACAGAACTAGGGTCCCTTTTCAGAAATCAGAGAGAGGCACGTGATGGAGGGAATTATCTAAAACTAGGTTCCAGCAAACAGAGCTCTCTGAAAATGGAAAGTAGGCACTTACCACCCCGGAGATGCAAGATGAATGGCATCGACAGGGCCGCTTGGAGCAACACTGTCTGATGGAACCTCCTGCAGTACAACGATGTCGGCTTCAACACCAGTCACAGACTGAAAGCTGAGAGTTATGTTTCATCTGGTGGGAATGTGTAGGACTTCAAGCCCGGGAAACAGCATCTCAAGTAACCCTTAGAGAACTGCTCCCAGGAGGCAAAGGGAAGAGCCAGGTTACATGTAAATTTTGCAACAAAGGGAAGGTAGTCTGAACATCGAAAGATTATTGTCAATTAAAGGAAGCCAGGTATCTCAAGATAAGGAATTCAACACTTTCCTACATATCGAAACAGGTAAGAGTCTGGGCTTACTGCGATCATTGCTTTCGTGTGCATCTCAGCCATCCTGGGCCAGTATCCTGTGTTTTTCCACATCCAGAGCTTCCTTGGGCTCCCCGTGAGGTGTGGCTGCCGGCTGATGACTGTCAGATCACATCTGTTCTCCTTCCTGAGTGTTGGTAGGACTCCCTGGCTCACACTGGAGAGCTGGGATCACTGATGACCGTGACATTCTTGTTTACTGATCTGGTGGGAAATGCTCATTTCTCAGAAATCTCCTCGATCCATCCTGCTGTGACTGGTGCCTCTGCCACGTGGGAAGAGAGCTCTTGAAACCAGACTGGTGTGACTGAGAAACCGAGTTATTTTGTGATTTTAATATGAACAGTCCTATGAGGGTAGTGCAGGCAGAAAGCCTAGAAGTCCCTGCACTGAGCCAGAGTGTGAACTAAACCACCCTTAACAGCTCTGTTCTCACCTCCTCATGCCCCTCACCCCCGCCCTCCACTAACACTAAGCTGCCAGTGTGTCCTTGACCCCATGGTGCTAGGTCACATTTGAAGGTTTTCCCTGCAGGATGCCCTCGTCCAGAGAGTTTCATTTTCCTCACCCTCTCTCACATTCTCAATGATTCTTCTTCCATAAAACTTTCCCCCCATACCCCCAACACCATGTCTTTTGTGTCTGGGACATGTGTCTCTCAGTGACAGCCTTATGCTGTATTCCAGCCGGTTGTTGCCACCTCTGCTGACCCCCTTGCTAGAGACGCTTAAGGGAAGGGTGGCGCCTTAGGCTTCCATAGTGGGGCCGCTGAGCAGAGATGCTGCGTGAATGTGTCTGATAATCTACTTAAACACGTATGTATAAAATGATGCCCAGAAATCTCCATGTAAGGGAGGATGTTGCAACTTATCAATTACAGGTAAGGATGAAGAAGTCAAGGTTTTGAAATAATTTGTCCAATAAAGAACAGACTGGTGATTGCCAAGGGGAGGAAGTTGGAAGAGGGATGGAGTGGGAGCTTGGGATTAGCGGCTGCAAACTACTGTATATAGAGTAGATACATGACACGGTCCTGTTGTATAGCACAGGGAAGCATAGTCAATATCCTGTAATAAACCAGAGTGGAAAAGAATATTTCAAAAAGGATATATATATACACATATATATATATGTATCTATATACATGTATATGTATATATGTGAGTAAGTGATAGTCACCCAGTCGTGTCCGACTATTTGTGACCCCATGGACTGTAGTCCTCCATGCTCTTCCTCTGTTCATGGGATTCTCCAGGCAAGAGTACTGGAGTGGGGTGCCATTGCCTTCTTCAATGTATATATATATATATATATATAACCAAATCACTTTGCTGTATAGCAGAAATTAATACAACATTGTAAAGCAACTACACTTCAAAAAATACTGATAAAATGATTTGTCCAATATCATGCAAAAAAAAATTGGCACTTGATCTTTTTTCAAATATGTATCTATTTAAATTGATTGGTGATTGCTTTACAATATTGGTTTTTTTTCTGTCACGCATCAGCATGAATTAACCGTAGGTGCACACATGTCTCCTCATGATCATGTTTTAACTCTCATCTCACTGGCTCATTCCTGAACCTCACTATGTCAGATTAAATACAGTTGCTTTGAAAGAATTTTAATTAAAGTTCTTAGAGCCACAGGGGATCTCAAGACAGTTCCTGCCTTTTAGCAGTGAGGTCCAAAAAGGCTAAATAAATTTCTCAAGTTTATTCAACTATGAAGTGTCATCAGTCAGTCAGTTCAGTCGCTCAGTCGTGTCCAACTCTTTGCGACCCCATGAATCTCAGCATGCCAGGCCTCCCTGTTCATCACCAACTCCCGGAGTTCACTCAGACTCATGTCCATCGAGTCAGTGATACCATCCGGCCATCTCATCCACTGTCGTCCCCTTCTCCTCTTGCCTCCAATCCCTCCCAGCATCAGAGTCTTTTCAAATGAGTCAATTCTTCGCATGAGGTGGCCAAAGTACTGGAGTTTCAGCTTTAGCATCATTCCTTCCAAAGAAATCCCAGGGCTCATCTCCTTTAGGATGGACTGGTTGGATCTCCTTGCAGTCCAAGGGACTCTTAAGAGTCTTCTCCAACACCACACTTCAAAAGCATCGATTCTTCGGCGCTCAGCCTTCTTCACAGTCCAACTCTCACATCCATACATGACCACAGGAAAAACCATAGCCTTGACTAGATGAATCTTTGTTGGCAAAGTAATGTCTCTGCTTTTGAATATGCTATCTAGGTTGGTCATAACTTTCCTTTCAAGGAGTAAGCGTCTTTTAATTTCATGGCTGCAGTCACCATCTGTAGTGATTTTG
>NW_011494840.1:327196-327585 GCF_000754665.1 Bison bison bison | reverse complement strand
AAAATAAAGTCTGACACTGTTTCCACTGTTTTCCCATCTATTTCCCATGAAGTGATGGGACCAGATGCCATGAAATGTCATAGTTGGCCTTAAAACCAGATCTCCTATTTATTAAGAATGCATGTCTTGGGACTTCCCTGGTGGCCCACTGGCTAAGACTCTGAGCTCCTAATGCAGAAGCCCTGGGTTCAATCCCTGATCAGGGAACTAGATCCCATATGCAGCAACTGGGACACAGTATAGCCAAATAAATTTAAAAAATAAAAAATTTAAACAAAAGAATGCATGTCTCTGATGTATCAATGTTAGCTGTTATTTTAAAATTAAATGTGTTCACATTTTCCTGATTCCAAAATAATACGTGTTTTTTATAGAAACATTGGAAAATA
>NW_011494840.1:318235-327096 GCF_000754665.1 Bison bison bison | reverse complement strand
CTCTGATGTATCAAGGTTAGCTGTTGGAAAATACAGAAAAAATAGAAAAGAGAGTGATGATCATCCATAATTTCCAAATGCAAAGGTTCAATTATTCATCCATTCCATCATTGTCAGCTAGCAAAGACCCTGGGAACACAGTTGAAGTTGAAATAAATTGAACTTATCTCTCATTGCAGTGAGGAGGGATGAACACCATGGAGACTCACAGGGTCTCTCAATAAGAGAGTGTTAGAATTATTATCGAGTTTGTGCCTTGGTTGAGTGATGGAGGGAAGGTTTAAGGAAGAGGAGAAGAAATTTTGGTCTAGACTAGTTCCTGTCAGAAAACAAAACAGTTGTGTGACTGGGAATCTCAAGTCTTATCTCTAAGGAGGGCAGACAAGGAGATGAAGCTGTCACTTATAAAGAAGCAGTCACTCATTTTGTCCAAGAGAGGATGCACTTTGAGGTAACTCACTGGCCTTGCTTTTGTCTGTCCTTAGACAAAACTATAAATTGGCCTTACTTACCCCATTTTATCGTGGTCTCAGACCTACCTTGCCTGAGGCCAGTGTGCTCTAAGATGCTTTGTGTTTGATTAGAATATAGCATGGCCCAGCCATGTCAGGCATTCAGAAAATGAGGATCATGGCATCCGGTCCCATCACTTCCTGGCAAATAGCTGGGGAAAAAGTTGAAACAGCAACAGACTTTATTTTCTTGGGCTCCAAAATCACTATAAATGGTGACTGCAGCCACAAAATTAAAAGACACTTTCTCCTTGGAAGAAAAGCTATGACAAACCTAGACAGCAAAGACATCACTTTGCCGACATAGGTTCATATAGTCAAAGCTGTGGTTTTTCACCCAGTCATGCATGGATGTGAGTGTTGGGCTATAAAGAAGGCTGAGTGCCAAAGAATTGGTGCTTTCAAATTGTGGTGCTGGAGAAGATTCTTAAGAGTCCCTTGGACTGCAAGAAAATCAAACCAGTCAGTCCTAAAGGAAATCAACCCTGAATATTCACTGAAGGATTGATGCTGAAATTGAAGCTCCAAATTTTGTGTCTACCTGATGCGAAGTGCCAACTCATTGGAAAAGATCGTGATGCTGGGAAAGATTGAAGGCAGGAGGAGAAGGAGGCGACAGAGGATGAGATGGTTGGATGACATCACTGACTCAATGGACATGAGTTTGAGCAGAATCCGGGAGATGGTGAAGGACAGGGAGGCCTGGTGTCCTGCAGTCCTTGGGGTCACAAAGAGTCAGACACAACTTAGCGACTGAACAGAACAACAACAACCATAGTCAGGCGAGCTCTGAATTTCTGAGCCTACTTCTTCTTGTCTTTCTCCTCAATTCATTTCTTCATTCAGTAAATACTGACTGAACACTTAGCTATAACCCAGGCAAACAAGTCAGCACATAGAGAATAGAGGCTGGTGGATGTTCTCCTGGGGTTTATATTCTAACATGGGATTTAAGTAAGCAAACAAACAAACATCAAAGCAAGGCAGGTCGTGCTGACCTTCAGGGTCAAATGTTAGGAAGAAACCTGCAGCCCAGGAAGAAGGCCCCGTGGCAGAGGTTCTGTTTGCGGGGAAGCCCGCTTTTGAGCAGCTCTGAGCAGAAATCTGAATGAAGTGAGGGAGCAAACCCTGAAAGATCTGAGCCAGGAGAATTCCAAGCATTCGAACAGCAAGTCCCCAGTGGGGAGAGTGGGCTTGGTACATTTGAAGAAGAGCCAGGGGGCCTGTGGTGGCAGAGGGATGAGTCTGTCATGGGAAGAAGGTCCCAGTGAGGGGCCGAGAAGGAGGTCAGATCACGTGGGCCTTTGTAAGCAAGGACCGGCTCTTGGGTGCTGTTCTAAGTGTGATGACTCACTGGAGAGCTCTGAGCAGGCCGTGGATGTGACCTTGCTCACATGTTTAAAGGGTCATTCTTGTTGCTGATAAGGAAGACTATCCATGGAAGGGTAGTGGGGGCGGGGCATGATGTCAGCTAGAAGACCCTTAGTCAATAAAATACAACCGCTGGGTCCCAGTGAGCTGTGACACACCCGTACCAGGAGGCACGTGTTACACGTAGCAGCTGAGCACCTGAACTGTGGCTCGGGTGGGCTTTAAGAGTAAAATACACGTGGGATCTAGGAGACCACTGAAACATGTTGTAAAATTATGTTTTACATGTTTTGTAATTTTCATAGTTATTACACACTGAAATGATAAAAATTTGCATATATGTGGTTAAAATACATCATTGTAATTGGTTTCACTTTTTTAATGTGTTAATATGTATTACAAAATTACAAAAAGTTTCCTATTTTGTATTTTTATTTTTTATCTTTTAAATTTTGATTGGAGTATGGTTGATTTGCAATGTTGTGTTAGTCTGCTGTACAGCAAAGTGAAACATTATATAATACATACACATATATCCACTCATTTTTAGATTATTTTCCCATATAGATCATTACAGAGTATTGGGTAGAGTTCCCTGTGTTATAAAGTAGATCCTTGTTGTTTATTTTATGTATAGTAGCACCTGTATATCAGTCCCAATCTCCCAATTTACCCCTCTCCCCTTTCTCCCCACCCCAAAACCATAAGATTCTTTTTCTACATTGGTGATCACTTGCTTCTTTTAATCTGACTGCTAGAAAAATTGAGAAATATGGCTGTGGCTTGCATTATCTTTCGGTTGGACAGCACTGGTCTAGAGTGAGTGGGTGAAGATGCTGAGGTGATGGTGGGTGAAGGTCTGACAGGTGATGTATTCCCAAGGTAGTGTTGGCGTTGTTTGCTGATGGATCTGAAAGAAAGGAGTCGAGGATGAATCCACCTGGAGCATCTGGGTGCCCGGAGGTGCCATTTACCCAATGAGGGACTGTGGGAGCAGGCGCAGGTTTGCTCAGACCGTTGTCAGGTCCTGGAGGGTATGAGTCCGGGCTGGAGTGAGGGCAAAGAAAGGCTGGGAGGTGAGGAGGAGGGCGCAGTGATGAAAGGATGCCCTTGAGCTCTCAGTAGAGAAGTCTGAGGCACCCGTGGGCACAGGGAGGCTGAGAGGCTGGGATCTGGAGCCCCGTGGGGAGGCTGCTTAGACGCCTGGCCCTTCTGCTGGCAGCGGGGCGGATGAGGGTCACTGCGTGTCGCAGGTGTGCAGGGAGCTGGTGGGGTGCAGGCGTCTGCAAGTTCCCTCCAGACGGATTTCACGTTGTCTGTGAAACGGGAAACAAGCCATCTGCTGAGAGCTAACCTGGGAGACGGCACTGAAAGCATGAGAAGCAGTCACCTCGAAGAGCGGGAGAGAGGTAGTCTGAGGTTCCAGCTCCTGATCACTGTCACGCTCTCCAGAACTAGTCCCTCCACAAAGCGCAGAGGTCCCAGCATCCTCCCAAGACCCTGGCCGCTGGGGTCTTTGCTCTCCTCTCTCCGGTGGTCTTTTCCTCCACTTACCCCGTGATACCCCAGACCCTAGAGACTCCGGATCACTATGGAAATGAGGACTGCACTGCCACAGTTTCCATCTCAAGCCCCTCGCTTTCCAGCTGCCACCTTCCAACTTCAGCTTATTAACTGCTGTGGCCCCAGCCCAGCCGCCCGCCACCCTGGCCCCTCCGCCCTCTCACTGGCCCCACCCCACTCCTGTGTCAGGCCCTGCCTTTCATTTAATTTCTCTTCTTTTCTTTCATTATACAATACAAGCTGCAATTTCTCTCATATTGATAAACACCACTTTTATTCTCCTTCTACTACAACGATTTCTCTCTTTCCCTGTGTAGGAAAAAAAAAAAAACTTAAAAGAACTGCCTGTGTTCACTGTGGCCAAGTCATTTGGTCCCATTTTTCTCTGGAAACTTCTCTACTCAGCCTTCCCTCACCACCCACTCTAATTCCACACTGCAACCTCTAATGACTTATTCTTCACTCTACCAGGGGTTTCATCTTATTTCATCCTTTTCTTTCCTTGACTTCCAAGACATTCGGGTTTTCTGCTTCTCTTCTCTCACTGGCTGCTCCTTCTGAACATCAAAGACTTCAGACCTTGAACTTCCCTTTTTAACTTCCACTCACTCCCTCAGTGACAGGATTCAGCCTCGTGGCATTAAATGCTTCAGACTCCCAGACTTTGTCTTTGACCCAGGTCTGTCTCCCGAAAGCCAAGCTTCTGTATAACTTCCCTTTCCACATCCCAGCTGGAGTGTCTAATTTCATCTCAGACATGGCATGTCCCAGTCTTCTGGGACATCAGCAGCTCTGTCTTCCCAGTTGTTCAAGCCAGAAGCCCGAACAACCTGGAAGTCATCCTTGAGCGCTCGCAGTCTCATACCTTGCATCCAGCATGAGACCTGGCCATCTCTCATGCTGCAGGCCACCCCCAGGTCTTCCCTGACTGCTCTAGACCACATGCTCTTTCATACCTCGTGCCCTGCTGGTCTGTGATAAGCCCTGAGCGCGTGGGGGAGAACAGGGGTGTAAGAGAACATGGAGAAGCTTTATGAACAAAAGGAAATAAAAGTGGGAAAGAGGAAAGCGACCTCTGTGGAGGACTGCTAGGAGCTCGGCCCGGCTGTAGCCCAGGAGGAGGCTGGAGAAACGCGCGGGGGCCAGATCCCCGGAGGCTTTCCCTACTAACAAGGCAGCGTGAACTGCATCTTGCTGGCAACGAGGGTCTTCAAAAAGTCTTCAGTAGGGGAAACAGAAGCAGATGCATGTTGGAAAGACTGCTCTGAAGGCACGATGGGGGATAAGGACCCCAGGACACACCCCTGGAAGACAGGTGTGGGCACAAAGGAGAACCGCTGCCGAGCTGAGGAGCGGGAAGAGCGGGACGGGAGGAAGACGGGACCAGAGGAGCAGAGACAGGGAAGACCAAGGCAAGGAATTGGGAAAGCGCAGCATCTCTTCCATCTGGGGCAGCACGGACCCTAGAAAAGGGGAGTCGAGGGCAGTTTGGCTCCTGCCATGGGGGTGTTTGGATGGTGGACAGGGCAGGAGCCGAAAGCACAAAGGAGGAACCTGGAGTTTCTGCCAGGCAGACTGTTCCAGGTCCAGGGACTCCTGGGTGAAGACAGCCAGGATGCTGGGTATCTTGAGTCAGTGCAGACTTGGGCTGAGATATGAGGAGCTGAGGAGTCATTTGGACACACACCCTTTTGTCCTGGAACTGCTCAGCAGTAGTTCCTCCTGAGGGAGAAGAAGAAACATCACTCCTGGGGTGGGCGGGGGGCACTTGTGGATGGAAGGAGCCCCAGGGGCAGTCAGAAGGGCTGGGGGAATATGGGAGCAAAGGGAGGCTGGTACCCCGGAAACTAGGAAAGGGCTCTCCTGAAGGGGAGTGGTCATAAAGCAAGGCAAGAGTTGTCTCCACCAGCCCAGCTGCGTAACAAACACCATGGACTTGGGACTTTGACAGCAGACAGCTGGTTCCCACAGTGCTGGAGGCTGCGAGGGCCAAGATCAAGCTGCCAGCAGACTCAGTTCCCAGGAACATACCTCTTACTCTCCTGTAAGTAAGACCTCTTACTTCCAGACGTTCTTGATCCATCCTCACACGGCAGAGATGGAGACAGAAACACAGAAGAAGCACAGGTGAGATCTGGTCTCTCTTCAGCTTTTTTTTTTCTTTAAAAAAAACTTTTTTTTTTGGCTGCACTGGCTCTTGGTTGCAGCACGTGATGGCGCGGTCTGTGTCGGGGCTGGAAAAGAATTTCCAGACAGAATATTTCAGAAAGGAGTGAATTTATTAAGAACAAAGAGCAGAGATAGTGTGGGTGCTTCACGCACAGTGGCTGACCTCCTGGAGACCAGGGAGAGTTGATGGTGCCGTGGGAGAGCAGCAGGCTGACTCGAGTGCCTTGTTCCAAGGCCATGGATGTGAAACCTGGCACCTGCGACCCTGGTCTGGGACTTCATGTGTGGAGTCCAGTTTCTTGACCGCTAGACCACCGGGGGAATCCTCCCTCCCCGCTCTGCTCTTCTCTTTATTGATTTATTCACTCACGGACTGATTTTTGGCTGCACCGGGCCTTCATTGCTGCATTGCTCTGGTCGCCACGAGTGGGGACTGTTCTCCAGTTGTGGTGTGTGGCCTCCTCACTGTGGGGGCTTCTCTTCTTGCAGAGCACAAGCTCCAGAGCACGGGCTTCAGTGGCTGTGGCTCTCAGGCTTAGTCGCCCTGTGGCATGTGGGATCTTCACAGACCAGGGATCAAACCTGTGTCCCCTGCACTGGCAGGCAGATTCTTAACCACTGGACCACCAGGGAAGTCCTCTCTTGTGCTTCCACTAATCCCGTCATCGCAACCCAATTACCTCCCAAAGGGCCCACCTCTGAACACTGTCCCACTGGAGGTTCCAATTCAAACATATGAATTTGGGGTAGACAACGTTCAGTCCCTCAGAAGAGTTAAAGGGGTTTTCAGAAGTCGGGAAGCATTGGTGGCCTTGGTCAGAACAAACTTTGGTGAAGTTGTGAGTGTAGAAATCTGATGGCAGAGCAAGGCAAACATTGGAAAGTGCAAGACCACAATCTCAGTCCAGCGCTCCAGAATCTGCTGCGAGAGAAGGAAAAAGATGGGTGTGCTTTTCTCTAGATGGACAGGTCTGAGCTGCTCACAGGCATCTAGGAGGTGTCAGTAAAGAAAAATGTGGTCACTTACAAGTTCTGGAGAGAAAGGAGGCTAGTGGAGCAAGGTCCTTCGGGTAGCAGGAGAGGATGCACACAGAGGAAGAAGACCTAGCTGGACAAAAAAGCAAGGTTGCCTCTGCTGGAGTTAGAGGGAGGGAAGAAGGCGGGGCCAGAGATGGTAAACCCGTAGGTATGAGCAGGGCCAGCTCTGGGTGTGTGACTGTGCCCTAGCTGCGCTCAGCCTCACCAGGGGTCTAGGCTTGCCCACTTGCACATTCTTGATAACGTTCTGTTTGAACTTTTTTGTTTATCTGTTTTATCTTGTATGTGGAGTCCAACAGAACCAAGAGGCATGCCCATGAACAGGGAACATATACCTGATGGCCATGTGCTCACACCCAATTTCAAGCCCACAGACACGACAGGCAGTGGGGAGCCCATGGCTATGCATGAAAACATATCAGGGAGCTGTGAGAATATTTCAGAGTTCAGAATTTCTGGGTTTGAAAACCACTGTGACCCTGCCAGGCAAATGTCTATTAAATTTCCATGGTTTATATTTACATTTAAAATTAAATTCAGACAACACAGAACTGATTTGTAAGAAGAGTTACAACGTTTTAGAAAAATTGTCCCACAAAAATCACCAGCTCTAGATGTAGTAAAATTTATATTTCAAAATAATTTGTCAGAAATGTATCTCACTGTTGTCATAGCCTATAAAATACGCTTAAGAGCTAATAGTTGCATCAGCAGAAAGATTCTTCTCAAAATGAAAAAATACCAAAAACTATTTCCAATTTTCCTTTTGAAAAGAGCAACGGATGTTACTTTCAATTAATATAATTGAAAATAAAGTTGTTGAAAGTAAATATTGTGCCAGCCTAATTAAAGAACTTGTAGATAAATAAGCCAAAATAATCTTGTGATTAGAATGTCACATTAGCAAAATACTGTAATATTGTATTATATACAATCATGACACCAAGATGTTATTTTTTGCAATTTGTAAGTTTATGTTCTATTCGAGCTTGCTCAGTCGCTCATTTATGTTCAACTCTTTGCAACCCCATAGCTGTAGCCCGGCAGACCCCTCTGTCCATGGGATTTCCCAGGCAACAATACTGGAGTAGTTTGCCATTTCCGACTCCAGGGGATCTTCTCTACCAGGGAACGGAACCCACGGCTCCTGCATTGGCAGGTGGATTCGTCACCACTGTGCCACCGGGGAAGCCACGGGAAGTTTTATTCACCTGTCACTATTGCTTCTCATATATGTTGTTAATATACAGTATTTTTATTTTAATACACACTTGTTAATATACAATTAATACAATCTTTTTGAAGGAAAAAGCTTTATGTTTTAGTCCCTGTAGCTGCATTTGTTTTCTTAATTCTAAAATTAGGGTCCCTGCATTTTCATTTTGCATTGAACCCTGCAAAACATGTGAACCTGGACCTGGCTATAAGGGTGGGATGATGAGGGGATCCAGGCCTCATACACTCAGTTTCTCTTCTTCTTCCTGAAAAGTTGGAGGCAAGGAAAATGGGGGTTGTAGGGGGTGGATGCAAGGTGGAGTCTGAGTGTGTGCCCTGAGGGAGTGAAGCAAGGTGGCATCTGAGTGTGTGCCCCTGGGGGAGTTTTAAAGGTTTAAATTGTCATATGTGGGATCAGTGAGGGAATGGAGCACTTTGTCCAAGGGCTTGAAAATACTTTCAATGTGGTGACTTCTATAAGCTTTCTTTCTCTTTTTATTACTAAACTATAATATATTATTTATTTTATGACCAGCCATAAAGAAAATTACCTTGGGAATTATCTATTTCTGCCAAAATATTTGCTAGGCTTAATACCATGCTATGAAAGTGGAATACAATTAGCTTGACTGGATATGAAATCAGTGGTGTGCTGAAGTCTTAGCTGCTGTGGATGAAAGAATCAACATGAAAGAGTGGTGTAAACTGTAAAGCCTTCCAGGTGCTACAGTCATCACATTTAATTTTAGTAAACAATCTCAGTTCAGTTCAGCCGCTCAGCTGTGTCCGACTCTTTGCGACCCTATGAATCGCAGCACGCCAGGCCTCCCTGTCCATCACCATCTCCCGGAGTTCACTCAAACTCACATCCATCAAGTCGGTGATGCCATCCAGCCATCTCATCCTCTGTCATCCCCTTCTCCTCCTGCCCCCAATCCCTCCCAGCATCAGGGTCTTTCCAATGAGTCAACTCTTCGCATGAGGTGTCCAAAG
>NW_011494840.1:317339-318135 GCF_000754665.1 Bison bison bison | reverse complement strand
GCCATCTCATCCTCTGTCATCCCCTTCTCCTCCTGCCCCCAATCCCTCCCAGCATCAGGGTCTTTCCAACGAGTCAACTCTTCGCATGAGGTGTCCAAAGTATTGGAGTTTCAGCTTTAGCATCAGTCCTTCCAATGAACACCCAGGACTGATCTCCTTCAGAATGGACTGGTTGGATCTCCTTGCAGTCCAAGGGACTTGCAAGAGTCTTCTCCAACACCACAGTTCAAAAGCATTTTTGAACATTGGCACTCAGCTTTCTGCACAGTACAACTTTCACATCCATACATGACCACTGGAAAAACCATGGCCTTGACTAGATGGACTTTTGTTGGCAAAGTAATGTCTCTGCTTTTGAATATGCTATCTAGGTTGGTCATAACTTTCCTTCCAAGGAGTAAGTGTCTTTTAATTCCATGGCTACAGTCACCATCTGCAGTGATTTTGGAGCCCAGAAAAACAAAGTCTGACACTGTTTCCACTGTTTCCCCATCTATTTCCCATGCAGTGATGGGACCAGATGCCATGATCTCCATTTTCTAAATTTTGAGCTTTAAGCCAACTTTTTCACTCTCCTCTTTCACTTTCATCAAGACGCTTTTAGTTCCTCTTCACTTTCTGCCATAAGGGTGGTGTCATCTGCATATCTGAGGTTATTGATATTTCTCCCGGCAATCTTGACTCCAGCTTCTGCTTCCTCCAGCCCAGCGTTTCTCATGATGTACTGTGCATATAAGGTAAATAAGCAGGGTGACAATATACAGCCTTGACGTACTCCTTTTCCTATTTGGAACCA
>NW_011494840.1:316745-317239 GCF_000754665.1 Bison bison bison | reverse complement strand
AACAGGGCAAGCACCACGCACTTCCTTTCTGAGACGAGAAATGCTGCATCCCAGGCCCACTACAAGAAGCAAGCGAATGAGAGTTGAGCTAAGAACTGACTCTGCGGTGGCTCTGGAGGGGACACCGGGGAGACGGGAAGAGGCTGCGGAGGGCGAGGGTGGGAAGCGAGTGATTCTTAGGCAGTTTCAAGGGCATGTGGCTCAGTCCCCAGGCCTCAACTGTCAGGATCCCCGTGAGCAGCCTGGGGCGGGAGGTGGCAAGAGAAGTATGTGGACCAGTCTGCCTGACCCCACTGCCCTGATCGAGGCCCTCCTCCTACTCCGGCCTCTTCCTTTGGCTCCCCCCATGATCTGACGTCTTCCATCACGGTCACTTCATGACTGTTAGCCCCACTCCTCACCCCTCCAGCGAAGGACAGGAAAGCAGGGGGCGTGCAGGAGGTCTGAATCTGCCCCTGATTTGCTCTGGAATCCTGGGCTAGTCCCTGTCTCTC
>NW_011494840.1:310424-316645 GCF_000754665.1 Bison bison bison | reverse complement strand
GATCCAGTGGATGTTGGCAATTTGATCTCTGGTTCCTCTGCCTTTTCTAAAACCAGCTTGAACATCTGGAAGTTCACGGTTCATGTATTGCTGAAGCCTGGCTTGGAGAATTTTGAGCATTACTTTACTAGCATGTGAGATGAGTGCAATTGTGCGGTAGTTTGAGCATTCTTTGGCATTGCCTTTCTTTAGGATTGGGATGAAAACTGACCTTTTCCAGTCCTGTGGCCACTGCTGAGTTTTCCAAATTTTCTGCCATATTGAGTGCAGCACTTTTACAGCATCATCTTTCAGGATTTGAAATAGCTCAACTGGAATTCCATCACGTCCACTGGCTTTATTCATAGTGATGCTTTCTAAGGCCCACTTGACTTCACATTCCAGGATGTCTGGCTCTAGGTCAGTGATCACACCATCATGATTATCTGGGTCATGAAGCTCTTTTTTGTACAGTTCTTCTGTGTATACTTGCCACCTCTTCTTAATATCTTCTGCTTCTGTTAGGTTTATACCATTTCTGTCCTTTATTGAGCCCATCTTTGCATGAAATGTTCCCTTGGTATCTCTCATTTTCTTGAAGAGATCTCTAGTCTTTCCCATTCTATTGTTTTCCTCTATTTCTTTGCATTGATCACTGAGGAAGGCTTTCGTATCTCTTCTTGCTGTTCTTTGGAACTCTGCATTCAGATGCTTATATCTTTCCTTTTCTCCTTTACTTTTCTCTTCTCTTCTTTTCACAGCTATTTGTAAGGCCTCCTCAGCCAGCCATTTTACTTTTTTGCATTTCTTTCCATGGGGATAGTCTTGATCCCTGTCTCCTGTACAATGTCACGAACCTCCATTCATAGTTCATCAGGCACTCTGTCTATCCAATCTAGTCCCTTAAATCTATTTCTCACTTCCACTGTATAATCATAATACATTTGATTTAGCTCATACCTGAATGTTCTAGTGGTTTTCCCTACTTTCTTCAATTTCAGTGTATATTTGGCAATAAGGAGTTCATGATCTGGGCCACAGTCAGCTCCCAGTCTTGTTTTTGCTGAGTATATAGAGCTTCTCCATCTTTGGCTGCAAAGAATATAATCAATTTGATTTCAGTGTTGACCATCTGGTGATGTCCATGTGTAGAGTCTCCTCTTGTGTTGTTGGAAGAGGTTTCTCTTACCTTGGATGAGGGGTATCTCCTCTTGACCCTCCTGCGCCTGCACAGCCCTCACTCCTTGGACGTTGGGCTTCTCCTCTTGAGTAAACAATCTATGAAATGTGAATTGTAAAAAGTGTTTTTGTATAAAAAAGTAGAATATTCCAAAACATAAAATTGTTATATGTTGTTTGTTGAAAATTCAAAAATATTGTCACATAGATAAACAGATTACCCAGAAGTCCTTCTTTCAAAGTCAACTACTGTTATCATTTTGAAAATTTTTACAGATATTTTGTTATAAATGAATTAGAATGTAATTCTGATCCCATAGTTACACATTATATAAATTCTTCATAAAAATATTTTAATATTTATATGATGGCCCACTGTGTTGCTTTGTCATACAAATACATCCATTTACCCAATGTTGGGCATTTAGGTTGAAATCAGATTGATTATATTCTTTGCAGCCAAAGATGGAGAAGCTCTATACAGTCAGCAAAAACATGACTGGGAGCTGACTGTGGCCCAGATCATGAGCTCCTTATCGCCAAATACACACTGAAATTGAAGAAAGTAAGGAAAACCACTAGACCATTCAGGTATGACCTAAATCAAATCCCTTATTATTATACAGTGGAAGGGACAAATAGATTTAAGGGATTAGATCTGATAGACAGAGTGCTTGATGAACTATGGGCGGATTGTACAGGAGGCAGTGATCAAGACCATCCCCAAGAAAAAGAAATGCAAAATGGTTCTCTGTGGAGGCTATACAAATAGCTGAGAAAAGAAGAGAAGGGAAAGGTAAAGGAGAAAAGAAAAGATATACCCATTTGAATGCAGAGTTCCAAGGAACAGCAAGGAGAGATAAGAAAGCCTTCCTCATTGATCAATGCAAAGAAAAGGAGGAAAACAATAGAATGAGAAAGACTAGAGATCTCTTCAAGAAAATGAGAGATACCAAAGGAACATTTCATGCAAAGATGGGCACAATAAAGGACAGAAATGGTATGGACCTAACAGAAGCAGAAGAGATTAAGAAGAGGTGGCAAGAATACTAGAAGAACTATACAAAAAAAGAGCTTCATGACCCAGATAACCACAATGGTGGGATTACTTACTTAGAGCCAGATATCTTGGAATGTGAAGTCAAGTGGGCCTTAAGAAGCATCACTATGAACAAAGCTAGTGGAAGTGATGGAATTCTAGTTGAGCTCTTTCGAGTCCTAAAAGATGATGCTATGAGAGTGTTGCAGTCGATATGCCAGCAAATTTGGAAAACTCAGCAGTGGCCACAGGACTGGAAAAGGTCAGTTTTCATTCGAATCCTAAGGAAGGGCAATGCCAAAGAATGTTCAAATTACTGCACAATTGTATTCATCTAACACTCTCTAGCAAAGTAATGCTCAAAATTCTCCAACTGAGGCTTCAACAGTACATGAACTGAGAACTTCCAAGTGTTCAAGCTGAATTTAGAAAAGGAAGAGGAACCAGATGTCAAATTTCCAACATCTGCTGGATCATAGAGAAAGTAACAGAGTTCTAGAAAAACATCTACTTCTGCTTTATTGACTACTCCAAAGCCTTTGATTGTGCGAATCACAACAAACTGTGGAAAATTCTTCAAGAGATGGGAATACCACAACACCTTACCTGCCTCCTGAGAAATCGGTATGCAGGTCAAAAAGCAACAGAACCAGACGTGGAACAACAGACTGGTTCCAAATCGGGAAAGGAGTACATCAAGGCTGTATATGGTCACCCTGCTTAGTTAGCTTATATGCAGAGTACATATGTGAAATGGTGGGCTGGGTGAAGCACAAACTGGAGTCAAGATTGCTGAGAGAAATATCAATAAACTCAGATATGCAGATGACACCACCCTTATGGCAGAAAGTGAAGAAGAACTAAAGAGACTCTTGATGAAAGTGAAAGAGAAGAGTGAAAAACCTGGCTTAAAATTTAACATTCTATGAACAACCCAAATAAAAGCACTGAAATTGAACCTGTGATAAAAAATCTCCCAGAAAACAAAAGCCCAGGACCAGATGGCTTCACAGGAGAATTCTATCAAACGTTTAGAGAAGCACTAATGCCTATCCTTCTAAAACTCTTTCAAAAAATTGCAGAGGAAGGAACACTTCCAAACTCATTCTACAAGGCCACCATCACCCCGATACCAAAACCAAAGACAACATGAAAAAAGAAAACTACAGGCCAATATCACTGATGAACACACATGCAAAATCCTCAATAAAATTTTAGCAAACAGAATTCAGCAACACATCTAAATGCTCATACACCATGATCAAGTTGGGTTTATTCCAGGGATGCAAGGATTCTTCAATATATGCAAATCAATGTGATATACCATATTAACAAATTGAAAGATAAAAACCATATGATAATCTCAATAGATGCCGAAAAAGCCTTTGACAAAACTCAGCACCCATTTATGATTAAAACTCTTAAAAAATAGGCATAGAAGGAATCTAGTAAAGGCCATATATGATAACCCCACAGCAAACATTATTCTCAATGGTGAAAAACTGAAAGCATTCCCCCTAAGATCAGGAACAAGACACGGGTGTCTAATTTCCCTACTATTACTCAGCATAGTTCTGGAAGTCCCAGCTACAGTAATCAGAGAAGAAAAAGAAATAAAAGGAATCCAGACTGGAAAAGAAGAAGTAAAACTCTCCCTGTTTGCAGATGACACGATACTGTACATAAAAAACCCTAAATATAGTGTTAGAAAATTACTAGAGCTAATCATTGAATTTAGCAAAGTCTCGGGATACAAAATCAATACACAGAAATCACTTGCATTTTTATATACTAACAATGAAAAATCAGAAAGAGAAATTAAGGAATCAATCCCATTCACCATTGCAACAAAAAGAATAAAACATCTAGGAATAAACTTATGTAAGGAGACAAAAGAACTGTACACAGAAAATTATAAGACACTGATGAAAGAAATCAAAGATGACATAAACAGGTGGAGAGGTATTCCATGTTCCTGAGTAGGAAGAATCAATATTGTGAAAATGACTATACTACCAAATGCAATCTACAGATTCAATGCGATCCCTATCAAATTACCAATGACATTTTTCACAGAACTAGAACAAAAAATTTCACAATTCATATGGAAACACAAAAGACCCAGAATAGCCAAAGCAGTCCTGAGAAAGAAGAGTGGAGCTGGAGGAATCCACATTCCTGACTTCAGATTATACTACAAAGCTACAGTCATCAAGACTGTATGGTACTGGCACAAAAACAGATATATAGACCAATGGAGCAAGATAGAAAACCCAGAAATAAACCCATGCACCTATGGGTACCTTATTTTTGACAAAGGAGGCAAGAATATACAATAGGGAAAAGACAGACTCTTCAATAAATGGTGCTGGGGAAACTGGACAGCTCCATGTAAAAGAATAAAATTACAACACTTACTAACACCAAACACAAAGATAAACTCAAAATGGATTAAAGACTTAAATGTAAGACCAGAAACTATAAAACTCTAGAGGAAAACATAGGCAAAACACCCGATGATAAGTCAAAGCAAGATCCTCTATGATTCATCTCCTAGAGTAACAGAAATAAAAACAAAAGTAAACAAGTGGGACCTGATTAAACTTAAAAGTTTTGCACAGCAAAGGGAACTATAAGCAACGTGAAAAGACAACCCTCAGAATGAGAGAAAATAATAGCAAATGAAACAACTGAAAAAGGGTTAATTTCCAAAATATACAAGCAGCTTGTACAACTCAATACCACAAAAACAAAACAACTCAATCAAAAAGTGGGGAAAAGACCTAAACAGACATTTCTCCAAAGAAGACATATAGATGGCTAACAAGTACATGAAAAGATGCTCAACATCCCTCATTATTAGAGAAAGCAAATCAAAACTACAATAAGATATCATCTCACACCAGTCAGAATGGCCATCATCAAATAGTCTACAAACAATAGATGCTGGAGAGGGTGTGGAGAGAAGGGAACCCTCTTACACTGTTGGTGGGAGTGTAAACTGATACAGCCACTAAGGAAGACGTATGTGGAATCCTTAAAAAATTAGGAATAAAACCACCATATGACCCAGCAATCCCATTCCTAGGCATATATCCTGAGGAAATCAAAATTGAAAGAGACACATGTATCCCATTGTTCATTGCAGCACTATTTACAATAGCTAGAACATGGAAGCAAATTAGATGTCCATCGAAAATGGATGGTTAAAGAAGTTGTGGTACATATACACAGTGGGATATTACTCAGCCACAAAACGGAATGCCTTTGAATCAGTTCTAATGAGGTGGATGAACCTAGAGCCTATTACACAGTGTGAAGTGAGTCAGAAATAGAAAGATAAATATCATATTCTAATGCATATATAGGGAATCTAGAAAAAAGGTACTGAAGAATTTACAGGGTGGCAATGGAGAAACAGACATACAGTATAGACTTATGGACATGGGGAAAGGGAGGAGAGGGTGAGATGTACGGAAAGAGTAACATGGAGACTCACATTACCATATGTAAAATAGATTAGATCAGTCGCTCAGTCGTGTCCGACTCTTTGCGACCCCATGAATCACAGCACGCCAGGCTCCCTGTCCATCACCAACTCCCGGAGTTCACCCAGACTCACGTCCATTGAGTCAGTGATGCCATCCAGCCATCTCATCCTCTGTCATCCCTTTCTCCTCCTGCCCCCAATGCCTCCCAGCATCAGAGTCTTTTCCAATGAGTCAATTCTCCGCATGAGGTGGCCAAAGTACTGGAGTTTCAGCTTTAGCATCATTCCTTCCAAAGAAATCCCAGGGCTCATCTCCTTCAGAATGGACTGGCTGGATCTCCTTGCAGTCCAAGGGACTCTCAAGAGTCTTCTCCAACACCACAGTTCAAAAGCATCAATTCTTCGGCACTCAGCCTTCTTCACAGTCCAACTCTCACATCCATACATGACCACAGGAAAAACCATAGCCTTGACTAGACGAACCTTTGTTGGCAAAGTAATGTCTCTGCTTTTGGATATGCTATCTAGGTTGGT
>NW_011494840.1:305690-310324 GCF_000754665.1 Bison bison bison | reverse complement strand
GCCTTTCTTTGGGATTGGAATGAACTGACCTTTTCCAGTCCTGTGGCCACTGCTGAGTTTTCCAAATTTTCTGCCATATTGAGTGCAGCACTTTCACAGCATCATCTTTCAGGATTTGGAATAGCTCAACTGGAATTCCATCACCTCCACTAGCTTTGTTTGTACTGACGCTTTCTAAGGCCCACTTGACTTCACATTCCAGGATGTCTGGCTCTAGGTCAGTGATCACACCATCATGATTATTTGGGTCGTGAAGATCTTTTTTCTGCAGTTCTTCTGTGTATTCTTGCCATCTCTTCTTAATATCTTCTGCTTCTGTTAGGTCCATACCATTTCTGTCCTTTATCGAGCCCATCTTTGCATGAAATGTTCCTTTGGTATCTCTGATTTTCTTGAAGAGATCTCTAGTCTTTCCCATTCTATTGTTTTCCTCTATTTCTTTGCATTGATCACTGAGGAAGGCTTTCTTATCTCTTCTTGCTATTCTTTGGAACTCTGCATTCAGATGTTTATATCTTTCCTTTTCTCCTTTGCTTTTCACTTCTCTTCTTTTCATAACTATTTGTAAGGCTTCCCCAGACAGCCATTTTGCTTTTTTGCATTTCTTTTCCATGGCCAATAGGAATTTGCTGTGTGGCTCAGGAAACTCAAACAGGAGCTCTGTATCAACCTAGAGGGGTGAGATGGGGTGAAAGATGGGAGGGAGGTTTAAGAGGGAGGGGATATATGTATAACTCTGGCTCATTCATGTTGAGATTTGACAGGAAGCAGTAAAATTCGGTAAATCAATTATCCTTCAATTAAAAAATAAATAAGATTTTTTAAAACGTCAACATTCAAAAAATGAAGATCATGGCATCTGGTCCCTTCACTTCATGGCAAATAGATGGGAAACAATGGAAACAGTGAGAGACTTTATTTTCAGGCCTCCAAAGTCACTACACATGATGACTGCAGCCATGAAATTGAAAGACGCTTGCTCCTTGGAAGAAAAGCTTGGACCAACCTAGACAGCATATTAAAAAGCTGAGACATTATTTTGCCAACAAAGGTCCGTCTAGACAAAGCTATTGTTTTTCCAGTAGTCATGTATGGATGTGAGAGTTGGGCTATAAAGAAGGCTGAACACTGAAGAATTGATGCTTTTTAACTGTGGTGTTGGAGATGACTCTTGAGAGTCCCTTGGACTGCAAGGAGATCCAACCAGTCCATCCTAAAGGAAATCAGTCCTGAATATTCATTGGAAGAACTGATGCTGAAGCTGAAACTCCAATACTCTTGCTACCCGATGTGAAGACCTGATTCGTTTGAAAAGACCCTGATGCTGGGAAAGATTGAAGGCGGGAGGAGAAGGGGATGACACAGGATGAAATGTTTGGATGACATCACTGACAAGATGGACATGAGTTTGAGCAAGCTCCAGGAGTTGGTGATGGACAGGGAAGCCTGGTGTGTTGCAGTCCACGGGGTCACAAAGAGTCAGACATGACTGAGCGGCTGAACTGAACTGAACCTGAAGATTCCTCACTGAATTTCATTCCAGTTAAAATGTTTCTAAAATTATCTAAGTATAATCATCTTCCACTTCTCTGCTTGTTCCTGCTTTTCCCCTACTTTCTAACAAACAAACCAAAGGTGAGTCACTGACCTATTCGAATCTTTGTTACTAAGACCACTGTGCATAAAATATATATATATATATTATTAGAAGGTGAAAAAATACTAAGACCAGCCTCACAGGAAATTACCTTTATGAACTTATTTTCTGGTAAACAGCCTCACAATTGAAATGCCTGAGAATTTCTTAGCAGGGAAGAAGGGTGAAGATTCAGGTATTGCATGAGGGATGAATTAATCACTGCAGGAGAGAACACAGGCTGGAAATGGGTTGAGGATCCCTGACTCTCTGTCACCTCCAAATTATTTAAGTGTAAATAGGTCATCTGAAAGCACATTTAGATTTTCCCAAATGACCACTGTAACTCAGAATGTTTTGCTCCCTCTCTGTTCAATTCAATCTAACCATACTTGTTGTTCCAGAATATGTTTCTGAGGTCAGGAGACTTGTAAGAGTTAAACCCTTTGCAGATGCCTTGCTTGTATTTGGGATTCATTTACTCCCAGAACAGGATCTGGCTGATTAAAGCCTCAGATATGTCTGAAGAAAATTCTATGTTACGTGCATCACTGAGATGCCTGCTGCCTCTCTAGGAGGCTATGTGAAAATAGCTTGTGGAGTAATCTTATTTTTGTCTTTTTGTTACCATGAGTTTTCCACAAGAGCTGGCCTTTTCTAAAATGAGGCTGACTAACCATTTACAGGACTAATTGGTATTGTAGGTTGATTGGAATAGTATCTATTTTTATTTTAAAAAGCACATACCGAGAAGCACTTGTTTGGTGGCTTGCTTGTCAAATGAGTTCCCCCCGCCACGGTGCTGTGTGGGAATGTGAGTCTTTATCCCTGCTGGAGATGGGGCCACTGTAACCAGCATCACTCAAGTACATAACCCGACACAAGTTTACAAGTTAGGGCAAGAGAGGACAGGACCCCTGAACCTGAATCTGCCATAGCTGACCTCTATACCCTGCCACTGGAGTAAATCTCCAAGACAGAGCTCTGGGTGAAGTAGAAAAGAAAAGCTTTAGTGCTTTGCCTGGCAAAGGGGGACACATTGGGTGAATGCCCTCAAAACTGTGTGTCCCCCACCTGGAGGCAGGTAGTGAAGAGTTCCGAGAGGGCACGATCAGCTCGTGGACGTCCTTCTGAGGGCTGGCGGTGAGGTAGGTGGGAGTCAGCATCAGCAGCCTTCTGGCTCCAACCTGCCTGGGGTCTGCAAGCTTTGGGCAGCATACCTCGTTAATTGTGGACTTTTCCCACCTGGAGGGCTTTTCAGTCTCTGCAAAACATCTCAAAGCTGTTGTTGTGTGAGTCCTTTGATAGAGACCTGGGACCCTGCCCCCAGGCTGCACTGTTGTTTCCTACTGTTTCTCCCTTGTCTCCTTATCCCCTCCCTTCACTGATTCACACCTGATTCAGTCTGCCCACTGGAAGTCAGGGAAGGTCCTGGAGGCTGAAGGAAGGCTGTTTCCCGTGATTACAGGACCGGGGCCTCAGAAGGGCCTTGTGCCGAGGGCCCTGCTTGGTGTCAACCCTGACCTCTTGTTCTCACACACGTGTCTTCATTACTTTCTCAAGTTAGAGGCTAGGACTAAAACCCATTCACCAGGCCTTTCCTTTGAGGGGTGATCACCATGAAGGCCAAAGTCATCTACGGAGGCTTCATGGGGAAACTGAGATTGGAATTAGATGTGGCTGTTGCTGTAGGACTGTTGTGGGGATGGGAGGGAATAAAACGAACAAACCTGTGACAATCGGATGAGCCTGAAAGATGGGTGGAATCAGCTAGACGAGAAGCCTGGGATGTGGAGAAGGAGCCTCCAGCAGAGGCTGCTTAGAGAAGCACTGGTAGGTTGTGACCGCTGTTGATCCCCATGGGACCCTCCCCAGCACCCGCGCTTTCAGGTAGACACAGATTTCCTCCCGTCTCTTCTCCCACCTTGACTCTTGAATTTGGACATGGAATCTGATTTGGTCAGTAGGATATCAGCCAACATGACCTTAGTGTATTGGGATTTGTTCTTCGGAATTCAGCCTTTGCCGTGTGACAGAGAAAACCCGTGAGGAGAGAGACCTGACTGGCCCAGTCACCTCAGCCACCCTGAAGGAGGAAACAGACAGAACAGGCTCCATCTTGAAAGCAGGACTCCATCTTGGGCCGGACTGTGGACTTTGAGCTCTATGCCCAGTATCTATGGAAATGACATATCAACTGGAAAACCAGGCTCCCAGTAAAGAATATCCTAATTATCTGTGTAACCGAATTGAATCATACATTCTATTATGCTTATTGGGGTATGACCACAGGCCTATTGATAATTGTCCACTGTCAACTACCTAGGCTTAAGGCATATGAATCACGGGTTCTTTTCCTTTGTTCAGACTAGTTTCCAGGAATTTGGGGAGGTGGGTTTGGGCACATACACTTAGGGTATATAAGGTTTTCACAAAAACTGTTCAGGGTCGTTGGCTAAGAGGAGACTCTGCCTTGGGCCCACTGGTGTAATAAACTGCACTCCACTATCTGCATTGTCCTTCTGAGTGAGTTTGTTTCCCAGAACGCATGGCTACAACAACCGCAGCTGAGCCACCAGATGGGTCAGCGAGGCCAGCCTGCACCAGCCACCCAAGCTAGGGCATTCTGGATGGTCACAGGGGCATGGGGGACCGGACGTGACACTTCGGAACCAGCCAGCTGAGACCAAGTGGGTGCTGCCCCAAGGGCTTGTGAGCAGTCAGGTGGCGGCTGTTCTAAGGTACTAAATTTGGGGGTGATTTCTTACACAAAAAGTTAGGTGAGTAAGGTGAAAGATTATGTCTCTGGCTGCTCTTTCTTGGTCACCTGTGTGGGTTCATCATGCTTGGTTTGTTGGTTGGTTTTAGTCGCTAAGTCGTGTCTGACTCCTGCGACCCCATGGACTGTAGCCTACCAGGCTCCTCTGTCCATGGGGATTCTCCAGGCAAGAATACTGGAGTGGGTTGCCATTCCCTTCTCCATGCTTAGCTTTAAAAA
>NW_011494840.1:294269-305467 GCF_000754665.1 Bison bison bison | reverse complement strand
ATATATATTTATCTGTTTATTTGGCTATGCCAGGCCTTAACTGAGGCATGTGGAATCTGCAGTCTTTGCAGCGGGTTCTTTCAGTTGAGGCATGGGGATGTTTAGTCACCACATTTGAACTCATAGCTGCAGCGTGTGGGATCTAGTTCCCTGGCCAGGGATGGCACCCAGGCCTCCTGCACTGGGAGTGTGGAGTCTTAGCCATTGGGCTGCCAGGGAAGTCCCCATGATCATGCTTGTTGTTGTCGTCGTTGCTAAGTCGTGTCTGACTCTCCACGACCCCATGGACTGTAGCCCACCAGGCCTCTTTGTCCATGGGATTTTCTAGGCAAGAATACTGGAGTGGGTTGCCATTTCCTGCTCCAGGGGATCTTCCCCACCCAGGGATGGATCCTGCATTTGCTGCACTGGCAGGAGGATTCCTTACTGCTGAGCCACCAGGGAATCGTGCTTAGCTTGATAGTCAATAACTATTGATGATTTTTAAGTCTCAATCCCAGGTCCTCTTTGTTTTCAGTCAGCTCTCCCTCATCACTGCTTTCATCCAGGTCCACAGCTTTTTAAATGCAGTATTGAGCCATGAGTTTGTACCTCCAGTTCAGCCCTCCCCCACCAAGCTCCTGGCTCAGATGTCCACCTCCTGCCTGACACCTCCAATTGGCTATTTCACAGGCTCTCAGGCTCAAGATTATCTAAAACATACTCCTGCTTTGGTGTTCACTCAAGGAATACCATGACTGCTGCTGCACAAGGCCGAAATCTCACTCACGGTTCCCCCTTACCCCAGCTTTGAGACAGAACTGATAATTTAAAGTTGTATATATTTACGGGCCCAACTACATGGTTCGCTATATATATACGTGCACACATACACTGTGAAGTGTGTACCATAATCTAGCTAACTACCATGTCCCTCACCTCACAAAGTTCCAATTTCTTTCCTCTTTTCTTTCTTTTTGTGCTGATGGCATTTAAGATTTATCCTCTTAGCAAATTCCAAATAGACAACACAATATCGTCAGCTGCAATCTCACTGTTGCGTGTTACATCCCCGGAACATAACTTCAGGGTCATCCCTGACCCCTCCTTCTCCCCACTTGCCTCTGTTGCCCATTACTAGGTCTTGTTGCTTTTGCCTTCTCAGCACATCTTAAGCCCACACACTTGTGACCATCTCCACAGCCACCACTCGAGTCCATTCTTCATTATCCCACTCAGACCCCGACTAAGGATGCCTGACTGCCCTCCCTGCATCCAGTCTGTTCCCTGCCCTGCTGCCAGGAATGGCTGTTTCTCAGACATAAGTCTGATCATGTCCGTCCTGAGTTTGAAGCACTCCACTAACTTCCTATAACTCTTGGGATAGAGATCAAAGTAACAGTTGTGGCTGGAAAGGATGTGTAAGTTCGAGGCCCTCCTGAGAGGGCCAGTGATGAGTAATCTGTCTGCTAACGCAGGAGACACGGTTTGATCCTTGAGCCAAGAAGACCCCACTTGCCGTGGAAACACTAGGTCTTTGTGCCACGACTATCGAGCCTGTGCCCCAGAGCCCAGGCGCCACGACTTCGGAGCCCACATCTCACAAGTACTGAAGCCCACATGTCTTACAGCCTGAGCTCCACAGCAGGAGAAGCCTCCACAACGAGGAGCCCACACCTCACAAGAGAGGAACCCCCACTCGTCACAGCCAGGCTTCCCTTGGTGCAGTAAGGAAGACCCGGCACAGCCAGATAAATAAATAAAATATGCTTAAACAAATGGCTATAATATCTCATATTCCCCTCAGCTATAGAGTACTACTTGCTTCACAACCTACTTAATATTTGGTATTGTCAAGTCGTTTTAATTTTATTCATTCTGGTGGGTGAGTGGTTATCTCACTGTGGTTTTCACATACACTCCCATAATGACTAGTAATGTTGAAGACTTTTTCATGTGCTTATTAGTCATTCATGTACCTTCTTTTTGACGTGTCTCAAGTCTTTTGCCATTTTTATTGGGTCGTTTGTCTTTTTACTATTGATTGCAGGAGTTTCTTATATATTCTCTCAATAAGTTCTATTTATGGTGCCTTACAAATATTTTCTCCAAATCTACTGCTTGCCTCTTTATCTTCTTTTTTAAAATATATTTTTAGGGAATTTTCTGGAGGTCCAGTGGAGAATCCCATGGACAGAGGAGCCTGGTAGGCTGCAGTCCATGGAGTCGCTAAAAGTTGGACACGACTGAGTGTCTTCACTTTCACTTTTCACTTTCATGCACTGGAGAAGGAAATGGCAACCCACTCCAGTGTTCTTGCCTGGATAATCCTAGGGACGGAGGAGCCTGGTGGGCTGCCATCTATGGGGTTGCACAGAGTCGGACACGACTGAAGTGACTTAGCAGCAGCCAGTAGTTAGGACTTTGCACTCTCACTGCCGAGGGCCTGGGTTCAATCCTTGATTGAGGAACTAAGATCCTCCAAGCCCTTCAACACAACCAAAAACATATGTATATGTATATATTCATATATGTTAGTATATATATTTCAAATTTTACATTTCCCCTAGCCACCTTTTTTGAAATATAACTTGACACACAATGTTTCCCTTAAACATTGTGTAAATTTAACATGTACAGTGCCTTTTCACTTTCTTAATGGTATCTTTTGAAGAGCAGAAGTTCTAAATTTTAATAAACTCAGATTTTCAATATTTTTTCTTTTATGACCAGTGCATCTCATGTCCTAAGAAATCTCTGCCTATCCTAAGGTGGTAAAGGATAAATAATATTTTAAAGACAATTAAAAATAAACCTATGCCTATTTCCTTTCCCTTTGTCCGAAAAAATGATGCTACTTCTAGTTTAAAATTACTGAGATAATATGAACCATTTTGGTAAAAAGGTCAAGAATGAGAACTACAGAAAATTTCATGTATAAAATGTTTCATCCCACCAAGGTTACCAAGCTCAGAGGCCTGGCAGAAGAGGAATAGGCTCCTCTGATGACTAGGCAAAGAGGCTGAGTTCTTCAAGGACACACCACCTCCATTTCCACCAAATGGTACACGGCTCATTATCAATAATTTTGGTGCTCCATATAAATCAGTTCTAGTTTGACTTTTTATATCTAAGATGAAACCAGTCAATCCTAAAGGAAATCAACCCTGAATATTCACTGGAAGGACTGATGCTGAAGCTGAATCTCCAATACTTTGGCCACCTGATGCAAAGAACTGACTCCTTGGAAAACACCCTGATGCTGGGAAAGATTGAAGGCAGGAGGAGAAGGGGGCGGCAGAGGATGAGGCAGTTAGATAGCATCACCGACTCAATGGACATGAATCTGAGCAAAGTCCAGGAGAGAGTGAAGGACGAAGAAGCCTGGCATGGTGCAGTCCATGGGGTCACAAAGAGTCAGACACGGCTGAGCGACTGAACAACAACAATAAAAACAAAATAGGAATGAATTCGCAGTCTTATTGGGGCAGGCAAGGAACCCACAGGAAGGTTACAGAGTCAGTCTCCAGAAAGGACAGGTGTTCAGCTGTGAGGATGCAGGGAGCAGGATCAAATAGGTGCACAGACCTCCACAGGGATGAGCCATGCTGTCTCTATTTTTGGGTTACTCCTCTCATACTCAACTTCCAAGAGGACAGTGTCTAAATGACCTAATTCGGTCACATGCCCCTGGAGGTACAGGGACCTTGGGTGACAGCCCCTTCTTCATAACTGGATTCTACAGATGAAGGGGGTGATTGCCCCCAGGGAAAATCTGGGGTGTTTCTCCTGGCAGAGGTGGGGCTGGATTCTCGGAGGACAAAGTCAGTAAATGCCCAGTATACTCGAAAAAACGGCAGAACACACAGGCTTTGCCTTGTGTCTGTGTCCCTTACTTATGGTGACATAGCCTTTAGTCAATAATATTTGAGTCTTCCCTCAAATAACTGGCCTGACTGAGTTGTATCACATCATTGCCCAGGCTACCTGTGTGAAAGCAGAAAATTTGACTACAGAAGAGCTTTGCTGTTGTTGTGATTGTTTTAAGTCTTGAAATTGACCACGCATTTCTGATTACTCAAGATTTTTGTAAGTTGTTGTTCACTTGCTCAGTCATGTCCAACTCTTTGCGGCCCCATGGACTGCAGCACACCAGGCTTCTTTACCCTTCATCATCTCCTGGAGTTTGCTCAAAATTATGTCCATTGAGTTGATGATGCCATCCAACCATCTCATCCCCTTTTCTTGCTGCCTTCAATCTTTCCCAGCATCAGGGTCTTTTCCAATGTACCAGCTCTTCACATTAGGTGGCCAAAGTATTGGAGCTTTGGCTTCAACATCAGTCCTTCCAATGAATATTCAGGATTAATTTCCTTTAGGATGGACTGGTTTGATCTCCTTGCTGTCCAAGGGACTCTCAGTGAAGAGTCTTCTCCAACACCACAATTTGAAAGCATCAGTTCTTCAGCACTCAGCCTTCTTTATAGTCCAATCACACCCATACATAGCCACTGGAAAAACCATAGCTTTGACTATACAGACCTTTGTTGGTAAAATAATGTCTCTGCTTTTTAATATGCTGTCTATATTGGTCATAGCTTTTCTTCCAAGGAGCAAGTGTCTTTTAATTTCACAGCTGCAGTCACTATCTGCAGTGATTCTGGAGTCCAAAAAAATAAAGTCTGTCACTGTTTCCATTGTTTCCCTATCTATTTGCCATGAAGTGATTGGACCAGATGCCATGATCTTAGTTTTTTGAATGTTGAGTTTTAAAGCCAGCTTTTTCACTCTCCTCTTTCACTTTCATCAAGAGGCTTTTTAGTTCCTCTTCACTTTCTGCCATAAGGGTGGTATCATCTTCATATCTGAGGTTATTGATATTTCTCTCAGCAATCTTGATTCCAGCTTGTGATTCATCCAGCCCAAAATTTCACATAGTGTACTCTGCTAGAAGTTAAATAAGCAGGGTGACAGCCTTGATATACTTCTTTCCCAGTTTTGAATCAGTCCATTGTTTCATATTAGGTTCTAAGTTGACATGCAGAAACTCTGTAAAATGTAATATTAAGTGGAGAAAGGATAAAAGACTCAATAGAATATAACATGATCCAGACCAGAAGTGAATTAGGGCAAATATAGACATATTTTTGTGTATTACATTCCCCTTTTTTACTTTATTTATTGAAATTTATATTTAAAAATTTTATTTTATTAATATATTAGAATGTAACTCATTAACAATGTTGTTTCAGTTTCAGATGTACAGCAAAGAGTTTCAGTTATACATGCATCTATCCTTTTTCAAATTCTTTTCCCATTTAGGTTGTTACATAATATTGAGCAGTGTTCCCTGCGCTATATAGTAGGTCCTTGTTAGTTATCCATTTTAAATATGGAACTGTGTACTGTCATTCTCAAGCTCTCTAGCTAGCCCTACCCCAGATTCCGTTCTTTCAAAGTTACTTAAAAAGTTATGTTTCTCCACCTTCTGGTTACCAAAGGAGAAAATTAGAAGGGATAAATTAGGAGTTTGGGATTAACATATACAAACTATCATATATAAAATAGATGACCAACAAGGATCTACTGTATAGCACAGGGAACTATACTCAGTATCTTATAATAACCTATAAGGGAAAAGAATTTGAAGAAGAATATGCATATAACTGAATCACTTTGCTATACAGCTGAAAGCAAGGCAACGTTGAAAATCAACTATACTTCAATTTTAAAGAAAGACTTTGGAAATTTATGTTTCCCTACATTGAAGAGTACGATACTGTGGGCTCTTGAGATACTTGCTCAAACCCACACATTCAGGAGGCAGGTGGGGGGCAAGCATCTGGAAGTCACACACCTTTAACACAGAGTACACGCTGCTCACCATCGGGTCCACGTGTCCCTAAAGGTCAGTGGAGAGTGAGTGCCCCACACCAGGTCGGTTGACTACAGGAAGCTCAAAGACGCTGATGGAACTGGCGTAAGGCTGAAAACGAAACAAAAACAAAATCTGGGTTTCTGCTCTTTGTGGTGGTTTGTCTTGTGTATGTTTACATATCGCTGAGTATGTGTGTGTGCTCCTCTGGCTTCAGAGCACTTGGCTTCTCTTTATTTTTTGTCATTGCTGGATCTAACTTGTTCTATACGGTTTTCCATCCTGAGCGGTAGCACAGCTTATGAAAAGAGCAGGGTCTGGATGCCAAAAAATGCACACAAGTCAGTCATGCTACTAAATATCTAGACAACTTTCAACAAAGTGCTCCACCTCTCTGAGTCCCGGTTTCTGCACTGGGCAGCAAGAATTTCAATTGTCCTTCTAGGTACACAGTCCACTTGCACTGCTTGTCCCCCTGGTATTAGGAGGGGTCATGCACTTGCTCTGGCCAGTGGGTTGAGACTGGGAGCAGGTGTGCGTCCCTAGGGAGAAGCCTTCAGACAGCTGTTGTTGTCATTGTTTAGTCACTCAGTTGCATCTGACTCTTTGCGACCCCATGGACTGTACCCAACAGGCTCCTCTATCCATGGGATTTTCCAGGCAAGAATACTTGAGTGAGTTACCATTTCCTTCTCCAGGAGATCTTCCCAATCCAGGGATCAGACTCGCATCTCCTGCATTGGCAGGCAGATTCTTTACTGCTGAGCCACCAGGGAAGCCTTATGACAGTTGTCATCTTGCCTTTTCCCTGAAAGATGACAGAGTCCTCTGGTCCTTGAGTGTGGAGCAGAGTCCCTACCAAGCCAATGCACAAGCCTATACCATCACCATTCTGTTTGACATCATTAGGATTTAGGGGTTTGTTACTCAGCATGAATTAGCCCATCCTGGCTGCCATTTTCTTTCATGAATAGTGAGTTCAGTAGAATTTACCTCTGAGGTTGTTGTGGGGACTGTCAACACCCAATGGTTCCATCTGCTCTTACCCTTGTTCTCACGGCTCTCAGCGGACATGCCGCCTCCACCCTCCAGCCCCTCTTGTCCACGTCACTCCTCCGACTCACCTCCCCACCCTCCCATTGTCTCTCTTTTACGGTGTCCTCTGTGGAACCCTGGCTCCATTGTGTTCAGATTCTCTAAATTGTTTCTCATCTTTTTCTCCCCAACTGGAAACAGAATTTCAGAGCCTAAAGGGACCTCCCTTCTCTAAGAATCTGCAGAAACAAACCGTCAACCTCACTCCCAGCCACGAGCATCAATAGACATCTATAGACACCATGACATCCTAGACTCATCAGTACCAGTTCCTGCTCCTCCTTGGGAGCTGCCATCAGACCTGTCTTCTTTAGTTGTCAGCATCCATTTCCTAAGGACTCCTGATTGCCTCTCTTCCTGGGGAGCCCGTGGTCACTGGGCTGCTCTACCTGACCTCTCCCATGCAGTTCAGATACCTCCTTCCCTGTCCTCCCCTCTCCCATCCACGCTTCAGGTAAGCTCTGCTTCCTACCCATGAACCTACATCTTCTTTTTCTTCTAACCACTTCCACCTCTTCCTCAACATTTTATCTAAATCACAATCACAGGCCCTTGGGCGCCTCAGCAGATGATTCCTCTTCCCTTGTTCCTGGCTAGGGGCCAGTCATGCAGGAAAACAGTGCATAGTACGGACCCGTGACTACATGCTGTGTGTGTTGCCTAAAACTAAATGACTTTTCCAGAACAGCTAGCATTGCTGTTCACTCTTCTAGTCCATGGAGTTGCAAAGAGTTGGATACAACTGAGCAACTGATCACGCATGCTTACTTCTCAGAAACCCCTCCTTGAAAGGTCTCTGTTCTCTTCCTGGCCACATGTCACCTTTCTCTGTCCACTCATTTGGCTGGCAACCCCCATAGTTTTGTCTTCGGGATTTTCTATATGTTTTCCTCCAGGGAATCTCACCCACCCTATGGCTCCTATGACCATTTAAATGCAGAGGACTCCCAGTGACCAGCACCAGATTCTCTCTAGACAAGAGCTCTAGGAGTAGCTATGTGGTGTCCCATTAGACCTGGGGACACCTTATACTGAACATGCCCTCAAACAAACACCGTTTCTCCTCCGACCCCAAATCTGTGCTGTCCCTTCTATTTTGATCTGGCTTAATGGCATCACCGTTTACCTGTCTCCCGATTTGGAAACCTCCCTGTTGTTCTCACCTCCTTCCTCTCAACCCCTGCATACAGTCAGCTGCTAAATCTTGCTGCTTCTAATTTTAAAACATCATTTGATTCTGTCTCTCCCAAACCCTATGCTACTGGCTTAAAATAGGCTCTCAACATATCTTCTCTGGACTGTTTTTATAAGCTGTCTGTAGTCTGTTCTCCCGATAAATTTCCCCCTATCCCATTCTCCAGCTTGCTGCTGTAGTTATAGAAAACAAAGCTAATCAGGTCTTTTCTCCGTATAAAGGTTTCTGGCGGCTCTCTATGCCCAAAGGGAAAAATTCCAACTATGTAGTTTGGCTACAAAGCTCTTAACCTCCTGGTCCTTCTTCTTCTTCCTGATTCCTTTCCTCTGTTCATCTTCTTCATGCACATGCTGGTTTCTGCCCTCCCAGGCCCATTGCTTCTAGCACGACCATGCATTTTGAGAAGTCTGTACATATCTTGTTTCAAACTGTTCTGTTTGCTCCTCTCTCACCCTATTCACTTGAAAGCTTCCGACATCTGTTATAACCAAGTTTAAGCATCACATACTTGGTGAAGCCTTACCCAGTTCTTCCAATTCTTATATTGCTGTTCTGTTCCTTTGGCTCCCAGAGCACTATGTATTTGCTGCAGACTCTACAATGTGTCTCTTCATCTTTCTATTAATATGTTTGTCTCTCACCCTGGATAGACCGTAAGTTTCAGATTATTGGAGAACTGAATAGAAGTTGTTGAATACATGTTGATGAGTGAACACAGTGTTGTTTTTGGTACCAGTCTCTTCTGTTCTTCTTACTACATCTGTAACAGACAATCAACTTGAACTTAGGTTCTTAATACCTCCGGGCTGACCAGCTGGAGCCAGGCTATTCAGTCGTGTAGCCACCAGTGGCCACTAAACCCTTGAAGTTCTGCTAGTACAAGGTGAAATAAGCTGTAAGTGTAGAATACACACTGGATTTAAAAGACAATATCAAAAAGAGAATGTAAAAATGTCTCACTAATAACTTTTAAAATTATTCACATGTTGAAATGATAATATTTTGGATACACTGGATTAAATCAAATGTACTATTAAAATTAATTTCACCTGTTCCTTTATTTTTAAATGTGGTTACTATAACATTTAAAAGTACACATGTGGCATACATTAAATGTAGATGTTGCTGTGACCCTTCGACCCATTACGTAGATGATCTCTTGGTGGTGAGCCTGTGTTCTGTTTTTTGTTTTTTTCTTTCCGAATCCTTGCAGTGGAGGAATCTTTTCTGGCGGGGATAGGGAGACACTAAAAGATGATATTTGTTAACTGATTACTGCTGGACCAACTTCCCCAAAGCATCCCCTTACACTTGTTCCCCGTGCTACTCTCCTAGTGAAGAGTCTACAGGTTTTCTATCATCAGCTACTACATCGAGGCCAGATTGCTTTGTCTGGTGTCACCAGCCTTCTTCAATCCTGTTGCACTTGACTTATCCAGCCTCATCTCTCACTTGTGCTAAGTAGCATCCTTGTCCCTCTGTCTGTTTTCCAAGCTACTTCAAGTCTTTGTTTCTATGCCTGCTGCTCTTGCATAGAATCTCCCTCCCTGGCCCCTCTAAATCAAGCTAGCCTTAAAGATAATGGCTCCTAGTTCTGTCTCCCACATGACTTTTTTTTCCGGCTTATTAGCACTTACTTTAATGTCCTCCTAGTTATTTGTAAGAGTCATGCAGTTTAAGCTGTAATTAGTTCATTTACTCAACATCTGCACTGCCATCACCATTCAGTTTAATTCCCAAAACATTTTCTTCTGTACCAAGAATGGGGCTAGGTGAGCCTGGGGTTGGGGGTCACGTTTCTGCAGGGCATGGGCTAGGAACTGGCCCGATAACGCACAGATTCCTGCCCAGTGCCCTTCCTAGCATTCGTCCCACCACAGGCCTGAGCCATATTTGTTCTGATTCCTTAGGTTCCATGTTAGAAATTGCTAGTATGCCACACCACACCAAAACATTCAGACTCCTTCACCCAGGGTTCAAAGTCCACGGGCCTGGCTTGCAAGCTCTGGGCTCTGAGGAAATGTCTTCTTTCCCTATTCTTGTGCATTAAAAGTGATTGTGATACAGCTTCTCCTTAAAGCGACCCGGCCCAGGGCCCTTCGTTCCTGGACCCCAGTCCTTCTCGCCCTTACGGGAGGGAGGCCTTACTCTAGTACTGAATCTCAGCTCCTGGATGGAGCAGTGGGGCCAAATCCTCTCACTCCTCCAGGCCACATGGCCCTTCTGTAGGACGTGTGTGTTAGTGTGTTAGTCGCTCAGTCGTGTCCGACTCCTTGCGACCCCATGGACTGTAGCCCGCCAGGCTCCTCTGTCCACGGAATTCTCCTGGCAAGAAGACTGGAATGGGTAGCCTTTCCCTTCTCCAGGGGATCTTCCCAGCCCAGGGATCAAACCTGTGTCTCTTGCATTGCAAGAAGATTCTTTACCGTCTTAGCCACCTGGGAAGCTAGGATGTCCCCATGTGTAGGATGCGGACAACACTATTCAGGGCTGTGTTAAGGACTGGATGACTTAATAGCTCAAGGCGCACAGTGGCCACCAACCGACGTCGGCCTTCAATAACACATGTCACAACCCCTACAATAGAACAGGCAGTTTTGCCTATTAGGTCCCATACGGGCCTCCAGCTTCAAGCCCAGTGTCTGTTTCCAACTTGCCGGTGAAGAAACGTTGAATGAATGACAGAATCCGCCCAGTTACGATTACTTCTGTCTTTCCAAAGTCGTGCCGCAGGTGCAAAGGCAAAGAAGCACACGGAAAGGTCGTCCTTTACAGGGTCAGACTCGAGGTCCCCAGCGACGATAGCGTCTGCAGAGAGCGCGGAAGTCCACAAGCGCGTAAGGCGCGGCACCTTGCCGGAACCACCTGGGCGCCGGGCGCGAGCGGAAGCTCCCAGCGGTCCACTTTCGCGTAAGGCGCGGCACCTTCCCGGAACTACCTGTGCGCTAGACCGGAGCGGAAGCGCCCCGCGGGCTGGGTTCGTGGGAGGCCTGGCGCATGCGCGGCGCGTCAGCGTCCGTTCCTTCCGGCGGCGCCGCCCGGAAGCCTTGGCCC
>NW_011494840.1:287387-293851 GCF_000754665.1 Bison bison bison | reverse complement strand
CGGGCGCTGCGGGGCTGGGCGGCCGGGGCAGCCTCTGGCCGGCGACCGGGAGGATTGACTGTGCGCCGGTCCTCGGGGCAGTCCTCGAGTGGTCCTCCCGGCGGTCCTCCCGGCGGTCCTCCCGGCACTCCTCGCCCGGGGCGCGCTCAGCGAGGCAGCTGGGGAAGGGCTTGAGGCTGGGCGTTCGTGCTGTGCTCCAGCCTGGATTTTGGCCCGAATGAGAAGGGGTTTCGTTAACGTGAGTCTTCTTGGACGCGGGGCTGCTTCTGTTGCTGAAGGTTTTAACTCAATTCTCCGACCGGCTAGTCCAGGGGAGTCTGTATGTGGACCCTGGTCTGTGTGCCTCTTGAACGTCGAAGGGGTGTTCTTGAGATCCAGACATGAGAGGAACCTAATTTTAGTTTGTTCAGTTGGAGGGCTTCTGCTTCAGCCTTTGAAATAGACACTCTATTTTTAGCCTATATGTTTCGGCTTTGGAGAACTGATGTATATTTAATGTCTTATAAGTAATCTCACGGGAAACACGTTTCAGAGTTTTTTTTTTTTTTTTAAACAAACCCCTCATACGGCTAAAAATGAAACCCGGCTTATTTGTGAATTGGTGTCCCTGGTGAGAGACCGAGGGTTCTCCGGAGCCGCATTCAGTCTCTGGGAAGGTAATTGAAGATTTCTGCACTGTTTGACCTCGACTTTTCCTGAAGCTTTCCTGTTCTTCCTCAACGCTGTGTAAATGAGTCACGCCTCAGTGGGCAGGTGATACTTGACAAGACTCAGCCACACGCCATTGGCAGGTTCCTTTACTACCCTGACGGTCCTCGGCTACTGGGAGGTCGTGTGACTGGACTGGAAGTTTATGAAGCACTTTTCAATATCATAGTAAAGTCACTTGGGGCCAATCTTTCAGGCAGTGAGTTGCACACGCCTGATTATTGCACTAATATTTACCTGATATGGGTTACGTGTGTGATTTTTGGAGAATGAATTCCTTTCTGTATTGAGGCTCTATTACTCATCACTACACTAGTGAAATACTGGAAAATGGGCCTTTAAAAGGCCAGTATTTGAGTTTATATTGTATGTATTCTGAGTAATGAATCAATCACATAGTTAGATGCTAGGAAGTATTAGATCTGTTCATTAGAGATTGAATAACAATTTTAGCAGTTCCCTTTCTTTATTTATAGAAACTATTCAAAAATAATTTTTGTTCAGATTTCTTTCTGCCAAAAGGTACTTTGTAAAATCAGATTTTCACTAATGCTTCTTAAAATAATTTATAGGTTTAGAGAAAGCCATTGTTTACCACATGTTGACATTTGCGTTTATAGTTTTTGAGGTGGGAGAAGGATATAATCAGGTACTTCTCACATTAGGACAAAACTTTTACTTTTTCTGATGTGAGAAATAGGGAGCATTAGTATTCCTCACATGTTGGATTGCCACTGAGGTCAGTAGATATGTATTGAATGGATGTCTTTTTTATTTTGGTTTTGTTTGGTCTTGTGTGTGTGGTTTTGTTTTTGAGAACTGGAGGAAGTGAAACAGAAGAGAGTACCGAGAGCTCAAGGATGTGGTTGGTGTGAAGGGCATGAGCCACAGTCAGGATTTAGAAAGGTCAGCGCTTTTTCCTGATGCTACTGAATCTAGGATAGTGTTAAGACGATCTTCTAAATTATTTCATTGTTTCATCTTGGTCCTTCAAGGGGAAAAAAAAAAAGCAAATAGTTCAAAGCACTTACTGGTTGAATGAAACTTGATTTCATAGTTGTAATAATTGAAAAAAATTGACACAGTAAGGCAGTTGCTATGGTTAAATATATTTTGTAAAGTTTTTGAGTCTTTGGTATGATCTAGAAATCTTGGTTTATTTCTTGATTTTGGATTTATTATGTATACCAGATGTCAGGGCTTCTCACGTGGTGCTAGTGGTAAAAAACTAGCCTGCCAGTGTAGGGAGACATAAGAGACCTGGGTTCAATTCCTGGGTCAGAAGGATCCTGCTGGAGGAGGGCTTGGCAACCCATTCCAGTATTCTTGTTTGGAGAAGCCCATGGACAGAGACACTTGGCGGGCTACAGTCCATAGGGTTGCAAAGAGTCAGACACGACTGAAACGATTTGGCACGCACGCGTGTGTGCCAATTGACATAGTAAATGTAGGTAGTGAAATTCTGATTGTACTTTTTTTCAAAATTGGAGGATAAAATTGTTTTATTTAATTGCTATTGTTGCTAAGTTGTGTCCACTTCTTCTGTGATCCCATGGACTGTAGTCCACCAGGCTCCTCTGTCCATGGGGTTTCCCAGGCAAGAAGACTGGAGTGGGTTGCCATTTCCTTCTGCACGGCATCTTCCCAACTGTGGGGTGGAACCCATGTCTCCTGCAATGGCAGGCAGATTCTTTACCACTGAGCCACCAGGGAAGCCCCTGGAAGATAATTGCTTTACAATTAAATATACTTTTAAAAGACATGCTAAAGGTCTTATTTTTACAGCTCAGTTATTATAAGTGGTTCCATACTGTATATGTGTATTGATGTTTTTTTTTTTTTCTTCACTGCCTAATAAACTGCATCCAACTTTTCATGTATTTTGAAGCTATTTCCTAGTTAACTTAATTTTCTTTCTTAAAAATTATGCTTCCCGCATGCGTCTTTGTACCAGAACTAGACTTTAGGGCTAGAGATTTCCCTCTTCTATTGCCTTATACCAACTGGCAGAAGTTTGTCCCTTGGATTTTGACGTTTTCTTACTGGGTCACCGGTGTGTGCTTCCTGATTTTGATAGTATTTGGGAAGGGAGGAAGGAGCAAAGGATGGCATAGGTGCCGGTTTCCTGCTCTTGGTCCTACTCTTAGCAAGTCTGTTGAGCGACCGGAGAGTAAGAGCAAGCAGATGGTGCCGCCCTTCCTCTCTCAGGCCTTGGTGGGCTCTCCGCAGGACTTTGAAAGCAGTTCTGTCGGTGACTAGTTGGCGGCACTTCACAGAGCAGGGAGGATTTAGAGCCCCTTGCTGACTTAAAGTGTACTCTTCACTGTTTGAAGTATTTATCATCTGCAGTAAATATTAGCTGTCACTCTGAGCATGTATAGGTTGGCATGAAAAATGCATCTCTTGCCTTGTAAGTTTTGGGGTGGTTGGAATCAGAAGATGCTTGAACCCTAGAGACTGCCTGGTATGGAGAGGTATGCTCTCTTGACCCAGATCAAACACTCATTTCTTCACACTCTTGACTTGAGGACACACTGCTAAGTGCTGTATCGGATTCGAGCACTAAACTTGCTGCAAGACCCTAAAGGAGCTTGTTTGGTGGGGGCTGCATTTTTGCACATGAGTCCTTTCAGCACATGCAGCATTTCAGAACAGTGCACTCAGGACACTGTTGGAACAGTGTGAGCTGCACCTCGCTGGCCACTTACTGTGGACTGCTGCTCGCCTTGCACCTAGCTTGTGTCCCTTGATTGTCTTCACAGCGCCTAGAGTGCTGTCTCAGGGCCTTTGCACATGCTCTTTTCTTTTGCCCAGGAAGCTGACAATTTTTATCTGGTCAGTTTACCTATCTTCCAGTTTCTGCTTAAGTGTCTCTTCAAGGGAATTGATTCTCTCTGATCTTCCCAGGTTAGATTAGGCTTCCATTTATACATGTGAGACGCACTTTGAGTTTTTTATTACACTCACCACAGTTGTAATTAAACATTATTTGGGTAATTATTGGGAAATCGGGGATTGGATTGTAGCTCTGAGACGGAAGGGACCTTGTCTGTCTTGTTTTGCCTTGTAGCCCCAGTCCTGGGCGCAGCAGGTGAGATGCAGCTCAGCAGATACCTTTGAAAGGGCGGATGTGAAAGCACAGAGCTGAGGACAGGCGGCAGATATGTGGATGAGCGTACACCTTTCGGCCTGCGGGTAAACTTTGTTGGCGAAGTAATATCTCTGCTTTTGAATATGCTGTCTTAAAGCACGATCAGACTTGGCAGTGACTGGTCAGAGGAGGAACTGGAGTGGCGAGAGCCAGCCACCTGGTCACTTGCTTATCATAGTGGTCCCAGCCAGAATGTAAGAGGACGTGAACTGTCCTAAGGTGAATGTATTGTAAGTCAGTGGATAGGACAGGAAACAGAAACACTGGAGCCATCATGATACCTGTTAAGAAGTAGACCCCCTACAACACTGTCGAAAGGGCTGGAGGAGCCGAGGTCAGGGAGTCTCTCCTGGCCTTCTGATTTCAAGGCCACATACCACTGCCTCTGCCACCACTGCCGCGGCTGCATCTCTCCCTTCAGCTGATTGGACAGCCAGGCTGCTGTGGCCAGTCAGTGCCTATTGGGCATATTTGTCGGCTGTCCTAACTGTGGAAAGACGGCAGCTGCCAAGCCTGTGCCATCCACATCCGACACTGCAGACCTAACTTAGGTCCAGTCCTCTCCCAACAAGGGAGCCTAGGCTTTCTGACCTCTTCACAAATTAGAAGAGTGAAATGGAGCTGTGAGACCCAGTCCTAGAGGCCACTACAGGCAGCTGAGGGTGGTGAACATTTTTCATTAACTGTTACTTTAAAATAGGTTTATATAGGAACCCTGAAATAGCAAAGTAATTCTTACTAAAAAGTACAATTCACCTTTAGGAACTGGTGTTTATAATGATGTTAATACTTGTAGGATAAATTTATGTAAACAGAAGTCTGTGATTATAATTTCTCTAAGTTCAGGTCAGTTCAGTTGTGTCCAACTCTTTGCTACCCCATGGACTGCAGCACGCCAGGTCTCCCGGTCCATCACCAACTCCCGGAGTTTACTCAGACTCATGTCCATTGAGTTGGTAATGCCATCCAGCCATCTCATCCTCTGCGGTCCTCTTCTCTTCCCGCCCTCACTCTTTCCCAGCATCAGGGTCTTTTCCAGTGAGTCAGTTCTTCGCATCAGGTGGCCAAAGTATTGGAGTTTCAGCCTCAGCATCAGTCCTTCCAACGAGTGTTCAGGGTTGATTTCCTTAAGGATTGGCTGGTTGGATCTCCTTGCAGTCCAAGGGACTCTCAAGAGTTTTCTCCAACACCACAGTTCAAAAGCGTCAATTGTTCGACGCTCAGATTTCTTTATTGCCCAACTCTCACATCCATACATGATTACTGGAAAAACAAAAGCTTTGACTAGATGGACCTTTGTTGGCAAAGTAATATCTCTGCTTTTTAACATGCTGTCTAGCTTTTCTTCCAAGAAGCAAGCCACCTTTTAATTTCATGGCTGCAGTCACCATCTGCAGTGATTTTGGAGCCCCCAAAAATAAAGTCTGTCTCAGTTTGTATTGAAGTGATGGAACCGGATGCCATGATCTTAGTTTTCTGAATGTTGTGTTTTAAGCCAACTTTTTCACTCTCCTCTTTCACGTTCATCAAGAGGCTCTTTAGTTCTTCTTTGCTTTCTGCCATAAGGGTGGTGTCATCTGCATATCTGAGGTTATTGATATTTCTCCTAGCAATCTTGATTCCAGCTTGTGCTTCTTCCAGCCTAGCGTTTCTCATGATGTACTCTTCACAGAAGTTAAATAAGCAGAGTGACAATATACAGCTTTGATGTATTCCTTTCCCAATTTGGAACCAGTCTGTTGTTCCATATCCAGTTTTAACTGTTGCTTCCTGACCTGCATACAGATTTCTTAGGAGGCAGATCAGGTGATTTGGTATTCCTGTCTCTTTCAGAATTTTCCACAGTTTGTTGTGATCCACACAGTCAAAGGCTTGGCATAGTCAGTAAAGCAGAAATAGATGTTTTTCTGGAACTCTCTTGCTTTTTTGATGATCCAGCGGATGTTGGCAATTTGATCTCTGGTTCCTCTGCCTTTTATAAATCTAGGTTGAACATATGGAAGTTCATGGTTCACGTACGGGCTCGGAGACTTTTGAGCATTACTTTGCTAGCATGTGGGATGAGTGCAATTAGTGGTCGGGACATAGACTTGGGTTACTGTGATATTGAATGGTTTACCTTAGAAACGAACAGAGATCATTCTGTTGTTTTTGAGATTGCATCCAAGTACTGCATTTTGGACTCTTTTGTTGACTATGATGGCTACTCCATTTCTTCTAAGGGATTCCTGCCCGCAGTAGTAGATATAATGGTCATCTGAGTTAAATTCACCCATTCCGGTCCATTTTAGTTTGCTGATTCCTAAAATGTTGACGTTCACTCTTGCCATCTCCTGTTTGACCACTTCCAATTTGCCTTGATTCATGGGCCTAACATTCCAGGTTCCTATGCAATATTGCTCTCTACAGCATTGGACTTTGCTTCCATCACTAGTCACATCTACAGCTGGGTGTTCTTTTTGCTTTGGCTCCATCCCTTCATTCTTTTTGGAGTTACGTCTCCACTCTTGCATGTTGGAGAAGTAGCACATTGGGCTCCTACTGACCTGGGGAGTTCCTCTTTCAGTCTCCTATCATTTTGCCTTTTCATACTGTCCATGGGGCT
>NW_011494840.1:274226-287287 GCF_000754665.1 Bison bison bison | reverse complement strand
GAGTTACGTCTCCACTCTTGCATGTTGGAGAAGTAGCACATTGGGCTCCTACTGACCTGGGGAGTTCCTCTTTCAGTCTCCTATCATTTTGCCTTTTCATACTGTCCATGGGGTTCTCAAGGCAAGAATACTGAAGTGGTTTGCCATTCCCTTCTCCAGTGGACCACGTTTTGTCAGAACTCTCCACCATGACTGGTCCATCTTGGGTGGCCCTACACGGCATGGTTCATAGTTTCATTGAGTTAGACGAGGCTCTGGTCCGTGTTACCAGATTGAGTAGTTTTCTGTGATTGTGGTTTTCATTCTGTCTGCCCTCTGATGGAGAGGGATAAGAGGCTCATGGAAGCTTCCTGATGGGAGAGACTGACTGAGGGGGAATCTGGGTCTTGTTCTGATGGGCGGGGCCATGCTCAGTAAATCTTTAATCCCATTTTCTGTTGATGATCCGGGCTGTTTTCCCTCCCTATATATTTGATCTGAGTCCAGTAATGGTGCAGGTAATGAGGATAACAGTGGAAACGGTGTCAGACTTTATTTTTGGGGGCTCCAAAATCACTGCAGATGGTGACTGCAGCCATGAAATTAAAAGACGCTTACTCCTTGGAAGGAAAGTTATGACCAACCTAGATAGCATATTCAAAAGCAGAGACATTACTTTGCCAACAAAGGTCTGTCTAGTCAAGGCTATGGTTTTTCCTGTGGTCATGTATGGATGTGAGAGTTGGACTGTGAAGAAGGCTGAGTGCCGAAGAATTGATGCTTTTGAACTGTGGTGTTGGAGAAGACTCTTGAGAGTCCCTTGGACTGCAAGGAGATCCAGCTAGTCCATTCTAAAGGAGTTCAGCCCTGGGTGTTCTTTGGAAGGAATGATGCTAAAGCTGAAACTCCAGTACTTTGGCCACCTGATGTGAAGAGTTGACTCATTGGAAAAGACTCTGATGCTGGGAGGGATTGGGGGCAAGAGGAGAAGGGGATGACAGAGGATGAGATGGCTGGATGGTATCACTGACTTGGTGGACATGAGTTTGAGTGAACTCCGGGAGTTGGTGATGGACAGGAAGGCCTGGTGTACTGCGATTCATGGGGTTGCAAAGAGTTGGACACAACTGAGCGAGTGAACGGAACTGAATGAGGATAATGGGGACCTCTTTCAAAAGGGGGTCTGCTGCATTCAGTGCCCCCGACCCTGCAGCAGCCACCGCTGACCCATGCGTCTGCCAGAGACTTTGGACCCTCATGGGCAAGTCTGGGTCAGTCTCCTGTGGGGTCACTGCTCCTTTCTCTTGGGTCCTGGTGCACATAAGGTTCTGTTTGTTTCTTCCAAGAGTCTTGTTTCCCAGTCCTGTGTAAGCTCTGGTGGCTCTATGGTGGGGTTAATGGCGACCTCCTCCAAGAGGGCTTATGCCATACCCAGGTCTGCTGCACCCAGAGAAGAGACCTATCAATCTCAAGTTTCTCTCAGAATGTTAAACTTCAGTCTGATGCTCTGTTCCCAGAATTCTGTGGATTCTCAGGTTTCCCCTTTTGATTATGTGTAGAGTTCTGACACTGGAGCTGGTATGGAAAACATGCGTCTCTCTGACTCATCAGTTTATAACTTTGGCTGCATGTGGTCCCCTGCTTTTTTTCTCCCAGTTCATCGTCTTTGTCTTTCTTTTTTTAAAGATTGAAATGTTCATCCTGCTGCTGCTGCTAAGTCACTTCAGTCGTGTCCAACTCTGTGTGACCCCATAGACGGCAGCCCACCAGGCTCCGGCAGCCCACCAGGCTCCCACATCCCTGAAATTCTCCAGGCAAGAACACTGGAGTGGATTGTCATTTCCTTCTCTAATGCATGAAAGTGAAAAGTGAAAGTGAAGTTGCTGAGTTGAATCTGACTCTTAGCGACCCCATGTACTGCAGCCTACCAGGCTCTTCTGTCCATGGGATTTTCCAGGCAAGAGTACTGGAGTAGGGTGCCATAAAACCATAATTCAAAAAGATGCATATATCTCGGTGTTCATTGTAGCACTGTTTACAGTCAGGACATGAAAGCAACCTATCCATCAACAGATTAATGGATAAAGAAATTGGGGTACATATACACAATGGAATATTACTTGGCCATAAAAAGAAACAAATTTGAGTCTGTTGAATTGAGGTGGATGAACCTAGAGCCTGTTATACAGTATAAAGTAAGTCAGAAAGAGAAAAACAAATATCATATATTAATGCACATACATGGAATCTAGAAAAATGGTACCGATCAACATATATCCAGGGCAAGAATAGAGACACAGATGTAGAGAACTGGCCTGTCAATGCTGGGGAGAAGGAGAGGGTGGGATGGACTGAGACAGCAGCACTGACATATATACATTACCATCTGTGATGTAGATTGCTAGTGGGGAGCTGCTGTGCAACACAGGGAGCTCGGCACGCTGCTCTGTGACGATTTAGAGGGGTGGAAAGTGGGGAGGAGGGCTCCAGAGGGAGGGGATATATGTAAACTTATGGCTGATTCACGTTGTTGTGTGGTGGAAACAAACACAGCTTTATAAAGCAGTTATCCAGTTAAAAAGAACTGATTCGCTTATAAACAAGTGAAATATGTTAGGAACGATACATCATTTATGTTGAATGAGTGTCTAAACATCAGTATTTTGTAGCCTCAAAAATCAATAATTAAAAAATAGTTACTATAAAGTATAGGCTTTCATGACTTGATTTCAGTACTTAAGTGAATTTGTATCTTAATTCTTGCTGTATAAGATGTGTATATAGCCTTTACTGACCTTTATGGACTCCAACCCATTCTCTCTGTAAGGCAAAGTCAAATAATTGACATTGTAATTCTGTACATTGTAAACTCAAGCCTTTTCCTTGCTGCTGCTGCTGCTATTACCAGTCTTTTCCCTGGATAGAATCAACTCATTTTTCTCTTCTCAATAGAGGAAGATCAAAGAAACTTGGAAACCGTTTTGTTTCAGTTGCAATTATTATCAAAAGTGTTGACTGTGTTACATGCTGACCACTGTAAAAAGTTGATTTAACAAACATATAATTTTTGTTGGTAAGTCAGTATTTTCTGGGCACTGCAAAGGTCAAGTATCATGTCAGGTACTGTCAAATGTGCTAAAAAAGTTCTGGATGTGGTCCATAAAGTAGTTAGGGATCTCAGTAGATAAGAAACAATGATCAGTTAAATTGTAATCTATGTGTAGATTATAGGTTCATTAGAAATTTAGTATTGGGAAAATTCATTGTAATTTGGTGAAGGTAAAACTGTAAGGTTGAAAATTCAAACAAACAAAAAACTAAGGTTCAGTTTAGTTCAGTAGCTCAGTCATGTCCGACTCTTTGTGACCTCATGAATCGCAGCGCGCCAGGCCTTCCTGTCCATCACCAACTCCCGGAGTTCACTCAGACTCACGTCCATCGAGTCAGTGATGCCATCCAGCCATCTCATCCTCTGTCGTCCCCTTCTCCTCCTGCCCCCAATCCCTCCCAGCATCAGAGTCTTTTCCAATGAGTCAGCTCTTGGCATCAGGTGGCCAAAATACTGGAGTTTCAGCTTTAGTATCATTTCTTCCAGAGAAATCCCAGGGCTTATCTCTTTCAGAATGGACTGGTTGGATCTCCTTGCAGTCCAAGGGACTCTCAAGAGTCTTCTCCAACACCACAGTTCAAAAGCATCAATTCTTCGGCACTCAGCCTTCTTCACAGTCCAACTCTCACATCCATACATGACCACAGGAAAAACCATAGCCTTGACTAGACAGACCTTTGTTGGCAAATTAATGTCTCTGCTTTTGAATATGCTATCTAGGTTGGTCATAACTTTCCTTCCAAGGAGTAAGCGTCTTTTAATTTCATGGCTGCAGTCACCATCTGCAGTGATTTTGGAGCCCCAAAAAATGAAGTCTGACACTGTTTTCACTGTTTCCCCATCTATTTCCCATGAAGTGATGGGACCAGATGCCATGATCTTCGTTTTCTGAATGTTGAGCTTTAAGCCAACTTTTTCACTCTCCACTTTCACTTTTATCAAGAGGCTTTTTAGTTCCTCTTCACTTTCTGGCATAAGGGTGGTGTCATCTGCATATCTGAGGTTATTGATATTTCTCCCGGCAATCTTGATTCCAGCTTGTGTTTCTTCCAGTCCAGCATTTCTCATGATGTACTCTGCATAGAAGTTAAATAAGCAGGGTGACAATATACAGCCTTGATGTACTCCTTTTCCTATTTGGAACCAGTCTGTTGTTCCATGTCCAGTTCTAACTGTTGCTTCCTGACCTGCATACAGATTTCTCAAGAGGCAGGTCAGGTGGTCTGGTATTCCCATCTCTTTCAGAATTTTCCACAGTTTCTTGTGATCCACACAGTCAGAGGCTTTGGCATAGTCAATAAAGCAGAAATAGATGTTTTTCTGGAACTCTCTTGCTTTGTCCATGATCCAGTGGATGCTGGCAATTTGATCTCTAGCTCCTGTGCCTTCTCTCAAACCAGCTTGAACATCAGGAAGTTCATGGTTCACGTATTGCTGAAGCCTGGCTTGGAGAATTTTGAGCATTACTTTGAGCGACTTCACTTTACTAGCATGTGAGATGAGTGCAATTGTGCGGTAGTTTGAGCATTCTTTGGCATTGCCTTTCTTTGGGATTGGAATGAAAACTGACCTTTTCCAGTGCTCTGGCCACTGCTGAGTTTTCCAAATTTGCTGGCGTATTGATAGATACACAAATTATATAGTGCTTCATTCTTGCCAGCCACTGGTGGCAAGTATTTATCAAATATTTATCAAGTATTTATCAAATATTTTACACATATTAACATATAATTAGTCCTCAATGTAATCTTTTGAGGTTGGTAATACAAGTGAAGGAAACTGAGGCACACAGAACTTAAGTAACTTCCCAATGTTGCCCAGTTGGGAAATGGTAGAGCCAGAAATTTTTTCATGAAAAAATTTTTTGATGGCTACCATATATTTCAGGCACTTTTCTGGGAGCTGGGAATTAATCGAGGAACAGGAAGATGAAGTCTACATTAAAGGATTTGCTGGTCTGTTGGAAGCAGGATTGATTCCAGAGTTGGCCCCTGAGTGGCATCCGGGGGCTTGGATGTGGAAGGGTCTCATCACCCTAAGTCATGTCGGTCACTGTGCCTAAACTCATTGTGCATATAGTATGGTTTCTTCTGGACACCTCTTTTTCTTCTGAGAGTCTGGAGATTGCATATGGGCTAGGCAAGCTCGCAGGTAAAAGCCCTAGGCACAGAATCTCTGAAGAGCTTCCCTGGCTGGCAGCATTTCACACCCACTGTCTGAACTCACTGTGGAGAAGTTTGTTGAGTGTAGCCCCGCTGGAAGAGGCCTTCTGCACACCTGTGCCTGATTTCTCCCGGATTTTGCGTTTCGTACCTTTTCCTTTTGCCAGTACGCTTGGTATCCTTCTGCTGTAAGAAATCGTAGCCGTGAGTACACATGTACGTTGAGTCCTCTTAGTGAAGTAGCACACTTGCGGGTAGACTTGGGGACCTTACAGCGTTGTTTGATAGTGTGTGTTTTCCTCCAGTATATTGGCAGACCCGACTTCCCTGGTGGCTCAGTGCTTTGGAATCCCCCTGACAAGCAGGAGACTCAGGTTGACTCCCTGGGTCAGGAAGATTCCTCTGGAGGAGGATAAGGCAACCCCCTCCAGTATTCTTGCCTGCAAAATCCTGTGGACAGAGGAACCTGGGGGGCTACAGTCCTTGGGGTCGCAGAGGGTCAGACACAGCTTAGCAACTAAACAACGACAGTATCAGCAGACAATATCAGCAGACCACGTCAGTGTTTCAGCATATCTCAGCTATCTCTAGAACCCAGCCTAGGAGTATTGGCCAGAGGAGCAGGTATAAGCATTAGAGGAAATTCCCAGCTTTACTGGATGAGATGGAGTTGGGAATCTGGACCATAGAGTCAAGATTTTGAACCCAGGAGATTTAGCTCCAGAGTGTGTGTTGCTAGCTGCATGTTACATGCTTGAAAGAAAATACATGCTTTTGTAGTTGAAATTTGTGATAGAAGAGATTATTTTGAGGGAAGAGATTATCACCTTCAAGCTGACATAAGGGCTTCCCTGGTGGCTCAGTTGATAAAGAATCTGCCTGCAGTGCAGGAGACTCTGGTTCAATCCCTGGTTTGGGAAGATCCCCTGGAGAAGGAAATGGCAACCCACTCCAGTAACCTGGGAAGTTCCATGGACAGAGGAGCGGGCTACAGTCCATGGGTTTGCAAACAGCCGATGAACACAACTTAGCAAATAAAGCACCACCACCACCACCAGACGTAAGGTCTTCGTCAGAGAGGTTATTGCTAAATGTATTCAAGTGTGGACAGAGTCTTTGTTTTACTTTATCTCTTTGCTTTTAATAGCATAACCAGCCTAACTTCAAAATACCAATTTCAACAAAACAGAATTTTTTTTTCTGATGACTAAACTTTATTCTATGAATTGATCGAATCAACAGAGAAGTCCTTAAGTGTTTTTGTTTGGAAGGGGGGTCTTCCGTATAACTTATTTGTTTCTGTTTCTGCAGTTACATCCTTAGGTCAGGTACTGATTATCTCCCTGTACCATAGAATTAGCACGGTAGAATTGGAAAGCAGTGTCCTTGGGTAAGTTAGTAAAGCCAGGTGTGAGTCTAAGCTTTGCTTCTAGACTCTGCTAGAAGGGACAAGCAGGGACAACTGCTTGGTGACCAGTTGTCCCTGTCCTTGTTGAGCCTCACTGCAAACATTTATTTCATCTCCCTCATGGTCTGTGCTGGTTCCTGAATTCCCTGCCTCTTGTTGCTTCTATGCTAGTATTTACTATTATTGTTAATTAAAAACCTCTGTTATTGAGGGTCTATAATTATTATTGAGGGTATAAAATATTTGGGGGTCTTACTGAACTTTGAATCATGATCAGACCTTTGTATTTTTTAAAGACTTCACTGATGACTTACGTCTTGCTGAGCAAATTTACGTGTCACTGTTTTTAATTAGCTTCAAGGCATATCATGTAGCTAACAGGAATATTCTTTACTGGTTGAGAAGTCTTCCATGTGAAACCTTTTCATTTTACTGCTTTCTTGGAGTAGAGTAAAATTAAAGAAATCCCCACCTCTTCCAGTCAACTACTAAAGCCAAGATATGGGTTCAGTCATCATTTTAAAGAGGAGACCTGTAGGTGCATTTTCAGTTAGTCATGTACATTTATCAGTGGCAGTATTTTTTGCCTAAGATGTTACATGGAGTTTTGTTAACTGCGAATGGCGTTTACCTATAATATCATATAGAAATGACTTTTTGAAAGTATTTTGCTTAAGACAAAATAAGAGCTTACATGAGATGCTATTGGAAATTTGTGCTGGTTTCATGTTCATATGCATTTCGAGTGGTAAATGTAAGGACTTTGAGGGTCCAAAGGGGAGATAATTATAATCTTGCTAGTAATCCTCCATTCTTTTCACTCCCCTCTCCACAACAACTTTTGGTCTTCATTTTCTGAGATCCAAGTGGTTGCTTCTAAGAGTCATTGATGACAGATCCTCAGATGTTTCCCACTGATCTTTTTTAAAGAGTGTGTTTCAAGTGATCATCTTGAATACAAACTTAAAAAGAAAATCAAAGGAATTTTTAAAATTTTGTAACAAATCATATTTAGGATAGCTTTATCTTCCAGTGTAAGAAAATTTACAAAAAATTATGATTTATTCTGGACTTTAAAAAAATTGAAGTATAGTTGGTTTATAATGTGTTTCAGGTGTGCAGCATAGTAAATCAGTTATAAATTTTTTCAGGTTATTTTCCTTTATAGATTATTATAAGATGTTGAATATAATTCCATGTGATATACAGTAAATCCTTGTTGCTTATCTGTTTTATGTAGAGTAGTCTGTGTCTGTTAATCCCATACTCCTAATTTGTCCCTCCCCTCACCTTTGATAACCATTTATTTGTTTTCTCTGTCTTTGAGTCTGGACCACCAGGAAATTCTCAGTGTGTTAGTTTTTAGATTCCCCATATAAATGTTATCATATACTTGGTCTTGTCTGATTTACTTCACTAAGTGTAGTATTTTCTAGGTCCAACCATTCATTCTTGTTTTGGCTGGGTAACATTCAACTCTGTGTGTGTGTGTGTGTGTGTGTGCGCGCACTCGCGTGTGCGTGTGCACACGCATATAGTCTAGACTTTTGGTAGTAGTTCATTCAGTTCTACTTGTGAAAGGTGCTTTTGGTGTAGGGTGGTGATAGTGCGTTCTGCCAAAAAGCTAGCAGAAGTATATTTACTGAAGTGAAATGATCATCACTAGTATATTAATTTCCTATTGCTGATACTAGAAATCATCACAAACCTAGTGACTTAAAACAACACAAATGTATCATCTTATATTGGAGGTTGGTGTCCAAAATGAGTCTTACTGAGCTAAAATCAAATGTGTTCCTTTGGGAGACTCTAGACAGAAACTGTTTTCCAACTTAAGAGCTCACCTGGGATGCGTGCTTCTTGGCCACTTCCTCCATCTTCATGGTGCTGTCTTCAGATCTCTCGCTCTCTGCTTACGTCACTGCCATGATTATGTTGAGTGTACCTAGATAATTCAAAAGAACACCATCTCAGTGCCCTTAATTATATCTGCAAAGTTTCTTTTGCCATGGAAGGTAACGTATTTACAGATCTAGATACTGGATGTCTATGGAGTCATTGTTCTGCTTACTACAAGTGGATTTGTGATAAAAAGTTATATATTGAACCTAGATTTTTATAATAGGTACTGCTTGGGATATACTTAAGAGGGCAAAGGATGGTGAAAGTGAAAGTTGCTCAGTCGTGTCCAACTCTTTGCGACCCGATGGAATTCTCCTGGCTAGAACACTGGAGTGGGTAGCCTTTCCTTTCTTCATGGGATCGTCCCAACCCAGGGATCGAACCCAGGTCACCCACACTGCAGGCGGATTCTTTACCAGCTGAGTTACAAGGGAACCCCATAGGAAGGTGAAGGGAATACAGTTTAAATTAGACATTCTCGCAGAAATTATTTCTAAAATCTCTGAAGCACTCGAGTAATTTAACAGTTGCAACGTGACCATTTATGTAGAAAATCCTTAAAAATTTATTTTTAAAAAGTATTAGAACCAGTAATTGAGTTTATCAAGGTGATTGTAGAAAAATTAACTATCTCTATATACCATCAACAAACAGTTGGAAGTTGAAATAAAAATTACCATTTGCAATTTATAAAATCTGAAAACGTAGTGATAAATGTAACAAAATAAATGCAAGACTTGTATGCTGAAAACTACCAAAGACTGGGAGAAATTAAAGAATACCTAAAGAAATGGAGAGACATACCATGTTCATGGATTAGAAGACACAGTGTTTTTAAGATGTCAGTTCTCTCCAAATTAACCTGTAGGTTCAACATGATTGCAGTCAGAATCTCAGAAGGCTGTTTTTGGTGGAAATCGACAAGTTGACTCTAAAATTTATAAAGAAATGTGGAGGAGACTCCCAAATCCGAATAATTTTGAAAAAGAACGTTCAGTTTTTTATATGAACTGACTTCAACAGCTACTGTTATCAAGACAGTGTGGTGTTGGTCTAAGGACAGACATAGATTGATGGAACACATAATTAAAAAAAATAGACTTACATATACAGGTCAGCTGTTTTTAACAGAAGTGCCACGGTAATTCAGTAGGGAAAGGGTAGTCTTTTAAACAACAACAGAATGTATCTCGACCTTTAACTCATACTAGGCATGAAAATGTACTTGAAAGGAATAATAAAATTAAACAAGCTAAAACTATAAAAAACTGATCTTTTCCAGTCCTCTGACCACTGCTGAATTTTCTAAATTCGCTGGCATATTGAGTGCAACACTCTCACAGCATCATCTTTTAGGATTTGAAATAGCTCAACTGGAATTCCATCACCTGCACTAGCTTTGTTTGTAGTGATGCTTCCTAAGGCCCACGTGATTTAGCACTCTAGGATAGTCTGGCTCTAGGTGAGTGATCCAGAGAAGGCAATGGCACCCCACTCCAGTACTCTTGCCTGGAAAATCCCGTGGATGGCGGAGCCTGGTAGGCTGCAGTCCATGGGGTCGCTAAGAGTCGGACATGACTGAGTGACTTCACTTTCACTTTTCACTTTCATGCATTGGAGAAGGAAATGGCAACCCACTCCAGTGTTCTTGCCTGGAGAATCCCAGGGACGGGGGAGCCTGGAGGGCTGCCGTCTATGGGGTTGCACAGAGTCAGACACGACTGAAGCGACTTAGCAGCAGCAGCAGCAGGTGAGTGATCACACCATCGTGATTATCTGGGTCATAAAGATCTTTTTTGTACAGTTCTTCTGTATATGCTTGCCACCTCTTCTTAATATCTTCTGCTTTTGTTAGGACCAAACCATTTCTGTCCTTTATTGCGCCCATCTTTGCATGAAAGGTTCCCTTGGTATCTGTAATATTCTTGAAGAGATCTCTGTCTTTGCCATTTTATTGTTTTCCTCTATTTCTTCGCCCTGATCACTGAGGAAGGCTTTCTTATTTCTTCTTGCTATTCTTTGGAATTTTGCATTCAGATGGGTATGTCTTTGCTTTCTCCTTTCCCTTTTGCTTCTCTTCTTTTCTCAGCTATTGTAAGGCCTCCTTGGACAGCCATTTTGCCTTTTTGCATTTCCTCTTGGGGATGGTTTTGATGACTCCTCCTGTACAATGTTGCTAAATTCAGCACTCACCACAGGACTGGAAAAGGTCAATTTTCACTCCAGTTCCAAAGAAAGGCAGTGCCAGGGAATGTTCAAACTACTGCATAGTTGCACTCATCTCAAACGCTAACAAAGTAATCCTCAAAATTCCCCAAGCTAGGCCTCAACAGTATGTAAACCGAGAACTTCCAGATATTCAAGCTGGGTTTAGAAAAGGCAGAGGAACCAGAGATCAAATTGCCAACATCTTTTGGATCATAGAAAAAAAGCAAGAAGCAAGAGAATTCCAGAAAAACATCTACTTCTGCTTCATTGACTATGCTAAAGCCTTTCACTGTGGATCACCACAAACTGTGGAAAATTCTTCAAGAGATGGGAATACCAGACTACCTGACCTGCTTCTTGAGAAATCTGTGTGCAGGTCAAGAAGCAATAGTTAGAACTGGACATGGAAGGGAGTATGTCAAGGCTGTATATTGTCACCCTGCTTATTTAACTTCTATGCAGTGTACATAATGGTAAATGCCAGGCTAGATGAAGCACAAGCTGGAATGAAGACTGCCGGAAGAAATAGCAATAATCTCAGATACTCAGATGATACCACCCTTATGGCAGAAAGCAAAGAACTAAAGTACCTCTTAATGAAAGTGAAAGAGGAGAGTGAAAAAGCTGGCTTAAAAATCAACATTCAAAAAACTAAGATCATGGCATCACTTGGTGGCAAATAGATGGGGAAACAATGGAAACATTGACAGAGTTTATTTTCTTGGGCTCCAAAATCACTGTGGATGGTGACTGCAGCCATGAGATTCAAAGACACTTGCTCCTTTGGAAAAAAGCTATGACAAACCTAGACAGCATATTAAGAAGCAGAGATATCACTTTGTCGACAAAGATCAGTGTAGTCAAAGCTATGGTTTTTCCAGGAGTCATGTAGGGATGTGAGAGCTGGACCATAGAGAAGGCTGAGTGCCAAAGAATTGATGCATTCCAATGGTGATGCTGGACAACGCTCTTCAGAGTCCCTTGGATGCAGGAAGATCAAACCAGGCAATTCTAAAGCAAATCAACCCTGAATATTCATTGGAAGAACTGTTGCTGAGGCTCCAACACTTCTGCCACCTGATGCAAAGAGCTGACTTAGAAAAGACCCTGATGCTGGGAAAGATTGAGGGCAGGAAGAGAAACAGGAGACTGAGGATAGGATTATTGGATGGCATCACTGACTCAATGGACATGAGTTGGAGCAAACTCCAGGAGATAGTAAAAGACAGGGGAGCCTGGCATGCTGCAATTCATGGAGTTGCAAAGAGTTGGACAGGTCTTAGCAACTGAACAGCAATGTTGAGCAAGAAATTGAGGATATAAACAATCAAGAAACAGAATTTGGCCCCAGGTAGCTGAGGTGCATATGAAAGGATTGAATTCAGTGAGCCCAGAGATGGACCTAACAGAAGCAGAAGATATCAGGAAGAGGTGGCAAGTATACACAGAACTGTACAAAAAAGATCTTCATGTCCCAGATAATCACGATGGTGTATTCACTACCTAGAGCCAGACATCCTGGAATGTGAAGTCAAGTGGGCCTTAGAAAGCATCACTACGAACAAAGCTAGTGGAGGTGATGAAATTCCAGTTGAGCTATTTCAAATCCTGAAAGATGATGCTGTGAAAGTGCTGCACTCAATATGCCAGCAAATTTGGAAAACTCAGCAGTGGCCACAGGACTGGAAAAGGTCAGTTTTCATTCCAATCCCAGAGAAAGGCAATGCCAAAGAATGCTCAAACTACTGCACAATTGCACTCATCTCACATGCTAGTAATGCTATGCTATGCTATGCTAAGTCACTTCAGTCGTGTCTGACTCTGTGCAACCCCATAGACGGTAGCCTACCAGACTCCCCCGTCCCTGGGATTCTCCAGGCAAGAACACTGGAGTGGGTTGCCATTTCCTTCTCCAATGCATGAAAGTGAAAAGTGAAAGTGAAGTCGCCTAGTCGTGTCTGACTCTTAGCGACCCCATGGACTGCAGCCTACCAGGCTCCTCCATCCATGGGATTTTCCAGGCAATACTACTGGAGTGGGGTGCCATTGCCTTCTCCGACATGCAAGTAAAGTAATGCTCAAAATTCTCCAAGCCAGGCTTCAGCAATATGTGAACCCTGAACTTCCTGATGTTCAGGCTGGTTTGAGAAAAGGCAGAGGAACCAGAGATCAAATTGCCAACATCCGCTGGATCATGGAAAAAGCAAGAGAGTTCCAGAAAAACATCTATTTCTGCTTTATTGACTATGCCAAAGCCTCTGACTGTGTGGATCACAAGAAACTGTGGAAAATT
>NW_011494840.1:269145-274126 GCF_000754665.1 Bison bison bison | reverse complement strand
ACAGAGTTAGAACTGGACATGGAACAACAGACTGGTTTCAAATAGGAAAAGGAGTACATCAAGGCTATATATTGTCACCCTGCTTATTTAACTTCTATGCAGAGTACATCATGAGAAATGCTGGACTGGAAGAAACACAAGCTGAAGTCAAGATTGCTGGGAGAAATATCAATAACCTCAGATATGCAGATGACACCACCCTTATGCCAGAAAGTGAAGAGGAACTCAAAAGCCTCTTGATGAAAGTGAAAGTGGAGAGTGAAAAAGTTGGCTTAAAGAGATCATGGCATCCGGTCCCATCACTTCATGGGAAATAGATGGGGAAACAGTGTCAGACTTTCTTTTTCTAGGCTCCAAAATCACTGCAGATGGTGACTGCATCCATGAAATTAAAAGACGCTTACTCCTTGGAAGGAAAGTTATGACCAACCTAGATAGCATGTTGAAAAGCAGAGACATTACTTTGCCAACAAAGTCCGTGTAGTGAAGGCTATGGTTTTTCCTGTGGTCATGTATGGATGTGAGAGTTGGACTGTGAAGAAGGCTGAGCACTGAAGAATTGATGCTTTTGAACTGTGGTGTTGGAGAAGACTCTTGAGAGTCCCTTAGACTGCAAGGAGATCCAGCCAGTCCATTCTGAAGGAGATGAGCCCTGGGATTTCTTTGGAAGGAATGATGCTGAAGCTGAAACTCCAGTACTTTGGCCACCTCAGGCGAAGAGTTGACTCATTGGAAAAGACTCTGATGCTGGGAGGGAATGGGGGCCGGAGGAAAAGGGGACGACAGAGGATGAGATGGCTGGATGGCATCACCGACTCAATGGCCGTGAGTCTGAGTGAACTCCAGGAGTTGGTGAACTCAGGGAGGCCTGGCGTGCTGCAATTCATGGGGTCGCAAAGAGTCAGACACGACTGAGTGACTGAACTGAACTGATACATGGAAGAATGCTAAATTCCTTAGCTTGATATCTGGTTTTCCTTACTTATCAGTAATCTTTGATATTCAGACTGCTTGCCCCCTTTGTTTCAAACTTGTGTGTACTATAGCCTTGTGTATACAGAAACTGTATACACAACTGGATAGCTGGGTGTGTATAGAAACTGTTCCCAGGAGACAGGAGAGGGAGTCAGGCTGTAGCTTCCTCAGAACAGTTTCTCAGGGCTACTGAGATGTTATCTTCTGGGCTCAGAGTCCTTAACATTCCCACCAAATAAAATAAATCTCTACTTTCAGGTTGTCATTAATTTTTTTAGTTGATGGTGACATGGATTCCTTTTCTATTTTAATTAAGTTACTATTTTTATATGCAAAGGTCACTAGTCTATTGCTGCTATTCTTTGCCCAGTATTATCAGTTTAAAATAAATGTTTTTTTTCCTGTGAAATTGGTGCTCAACTCTTGTACAGAGGCCGTTTTCCCTCATTAATTAATGAAAATTAGTTGTTATTTGAAATTTGTTTTTTTAGCGGAGACAGTGATTTCACTTCCATAGATAAGCCAAGGCTATCTGGTGCTTCCCTTTCTTTGGGCTTTTATCTCTTGTCTCCTTGTCTCCCTGATTTTAAGTGTTCTTAACTGATTTGTCAAGATATGCCTGAAAGCAACAGAAATCTGGTTTTTACCTAAAATAAATGTTTTGCTAGTTTCCAAAAAATAGTTGAGAGGACTTCCAGATTGTGGTCTGGCTTCAAGACTGAAAGGAGCTTCAGGTCTCCACTCCATCCAAACAAGACGAAAAAAGCTGAGCAAGCTGAACAATCAGCAGATCTTATTAGATCTGTCAGAGAAATGAGGTCATAGGGCAACTGCAGTCCCCCAAATTGCAGAGATAGGTGAATATAGAGAATCACAAGTTCCATCATAATTCTTGGAACCAGAACTGGACTGGGAAAACCCAAACTGTTACTGATGAGTTGCTGGAGGACTCCAGGGGGACTCAGTAAATGGGGAGGGTCAGATATGTTTGTGAGTTTTACCTCTAGAAACTCAACACAGTAAATATGGGAGAAGAGCTCCTAGTGCTTCTGGCTGGAGAAGAGGAGGGACTGTTTAGACATACACCACAGGGCTCTGTTCTTTACAGCAAGGTAGAGCCTGGGGAAGAACTATTTAAATACAGATTAACTGACTTGGGGGAAAAGAAGCACCTCTCGGGGCTGGCCCCAGGCCACGCGATGACAGGACCGGGAGGAGAAGAGAGATTTGGGGCTAAAGTAGGGCTCCAAGGGGCTTCCCTGGTGGCTCAGACAGTGAAGAATCCGCCTGCAATGTGGGAGACCTAGGTTCCATCCCTGGGTTGGAAAGATCCCCTGGAGGAGAGCATGGAAACCCTCTCCAGTTTTCTTGCCTGGGAAATCCCATGGACAGAGGCGCCTGGTGGGCTACAATCCATGGGGTCACAAAGAGTCTGACATGACTGAGTGACTAAGCACAGAGCTGGGCGACAGAGATTCCTAACTCTAGCCATCTCTGGAAATCCAGTGCCTGCCTAGTCTAGCTAGCCGTCCTCTCCCCTTGAAGGAAGGGTGGCAGAGACTGAAAGTATTTTGGTGAAGTTCCCAGTACAGAGGCAGAGACTCCCTGGAGAGCTGAGACCTAATCACAGGGCTATGGAACGCCCCCTTCCCCAGTTACTAAGGCCTCTGTACAGCCGTTTCTTTTACCCAGCACAGCATGTCTAGCCATCAAGAAAAAATTGCAAGGCACATTAACAGGCAAAAAACATCATTGAAGTTCTTAAAATTTCATAGTGAAAACTGTTACCAGATATTTGAGGTATGGTGAAAGTCTGCAGCCCATAGCCTGTGAGAGATAAATGTAATTGGAAAAACATGTAAAAATAGCTTCATACGTTTAAATGAATGTGTAAAACATATGTGTATATATTAGTGAGTATATAACAGGTGAAGTTCATATATGTTCAAATTGAATAAAGCAAATCACGTCAGGTTCTTTGAGTTTGAGTGTTTGTAGAGGGAGAGTATCAGTCCCAAACAGTGCTTACTGTTGTTATGTCACAGCTAAAGAAACAGACCTTCAGGCTAGTACCACTCAGCTGAGCTTTAATCTTAGGTGAAAGTCCCTCAGTCGTGTCCGACTCTTGTGACCCCATGGTCTGTAATCTGCCAGGCTCCTCTCTAGTCCATGGAATTTTCCAGGCAAGAATACTGGAGTGGTTGCCATTTCCTGCTGCGGGGGATCTTCCTACCCAGGGATTGAAGCTGCATCTCCAATGTCTCCTGCATTGGCAGGTGGCTTCTTTACCACTGGAGCCACCTGGGAAGCCTCATCTTTATGGCAGACCTTGAATATTCATATTCAAGTTACTTTTAGAATTCACATGAAGTGAGGAGCATTATGCTGATTAGAGACATTTCATATTTGAATGTGTCCCCTGAAAATATTTAAAGTGGAGAGTGTAATTATTCTTTATGTTAAGCCTGGGTTTAGTATCTCTGTACTAAGTTTAATGAGGAAAAAGTTGGGAGGGGGGCTCTTCTAAGTTAAAAGGCATGTCAGAGACAACACAAGTGAATGGTCCTTGAGAGGATGCTTTTTTTGAAAAAGTCCTTTAAAAAAATTTTTTTTTGGAAGCACAGTTGTGGGAAGTAAAATAGGTAGCATTAGACGACATTGAGAACTTACTGTTAATTTGGTAGGTGTGGTAATTGTGATTATGGAGGGAAAATTCATAGTTTTTAAAGCTTCATTATGTTTTTAGGAGTGATGTCTTTTTGCCTGAAATTACTTTTAAGACACTTCAGCACACAAAAGATAAAAATATGGCAAAAAACTACCAATTGTTGAATCTGGGCATTGGGTATGTGGTTATTCACTGTGCTACTCTCTGTATTTAGAAAATTTTGATAATGAAAGTTAGGAAAAAAATTCTAGTTTTTGTATCTAAGAAGTAAATAAGCTATCAGCAAATAAGGAGGCTTATCTGGACTTAAAAAATGTTTAGTTCACTTTGATCTGCATTTTTTCCCCCTTCAGTTAGAAGACTATATTGTTAACTAGTTTTGACTGACAGTATGTATCTGGACATTTATGTAATCTCATACTGAATGTGTAGTTTTCAACATATATCATCTGTTCTGAACATACTTAGAGGTTGTGTAAACATACCGGGAGAACAAAAGAAGTTAAAAAAAACTTCAAATAAATTATTATTACAAAGACAGAGTGATTAAGGAATAAGTAAATTAGCTGTTGCCTCCTCATGGTAGACCCTAGTCATTTTTGGATGCTGGATCAGAAAAAGGATTATCATGCAGCTGTTTAAGTACTGACTCAGCTGTTGTTAATAAAGCATCTGAAAAGGTAATAATGAGTGTGGTACTAATTTTACTTCTTCCTCATCCTATTTTTTTAAGAACATAGTAAAAAGAACTGCGGCAAACCGTGAAAGTGCACCAGAACCTCTAATACTGCTTCCTAAGTTGTATTTTATCCAAGGGTACCTGAAGGTGAAGGTGAAGTCGCTCACTCGTGTCCGACTCTTTGCGACCCCGTGGACTGTAGCCTACCAGGCTTCTACGTCCATGGGATTTTCCAGGCAAGAATACTGGAATGGGTTACCATTTCCTTCTCCAGGCGATCTTCCCGACCCAGGGATCAAACCCGGGTCTCCTGCATTGGAGGCAGATGCTTTAACCTCTGAGCCACCAGGGAAGCCCAAGGGTACCTGAAGAAGTGTTCATGTCACATGTGTTTTCTAAGCACCGGTTGTGTGTTAGGCACAGCTGCTGATTGTCATAGAGATTGAAGTTGTGTAAGGCACTAATGAATCCTGACCAGGGCTTTCTGTATTTAAGACTTTCCATAGTAGGGGATAGAAAAGGACTAGCGTTAATTTAAGCAAAATAGCATTTTTTTTTTTAAATCAGAAGAGGTGGGAGTCTTGCACAGCCAGTTCTTGGATCTGCCGCAGGGCTCAGTTCTGAACCTCTCCACTTCTGTTTGTGCTTACTCCTCTGCC
>NW_011494840.1:262816-269045 GCF_000754665.1 Bison bison bison | reverse complement strand
CAGCCAGTCTCCTGCTCTAGTTATTGACTGTAAGGGGATGGCTCCCCCTGGCACCTACCTTCAGAACTCCACACTGGCCTGTCCCCCTGCATGTGCTGTTCATTCACTGGCTCCAAGCTGACATGTCTTAACTTAATTCATCTTTCTCCTCCCCAGGCCTGCTCTTCGAACAGTCTTCCCCATCTTGCTGTGCCCTTGTGCTCAGTCCCAGAACTTTGGAGTTGTCCCCGCAATAGCTAAAATAGTCTTCCAGCTTTATTCTTGCCTCTATGGTCTGTTCTAACCCAGCTGCCAGAATGATCTATTTAAAAAGTCAAGTTAGGTAGTTAGATCCTGTCATGGCTATACTTGAAACCCTCCATTATTTTTGCCTGTCAGAGTAAAAACCAAAGCACTTATGGCGGTCCACGCCGCCCACTCAGGCTCTGAACATACTAACCAGCCTCTGCCCTGGTGCCTTTTCTCTCTTTGGAATGTTCTTCCTCCAGGTGTGCATGTGGGCCTGGCCTCCACACCTTGGTTAGATTAGGTCTTCATTCAGTATGTACTTAATTTTGTTTAATAGTTGTCTTCCTTTCTAGAATGTAGAAGTCAGGCATTTTTTGTCTTTCTTATTCACTGCCTAGGATACTTCCTGGCGCATAAGTGTTTGGTAAGTATTTGTTGAGTGAGTAAGGAACCGAGCAAGGGGAGGCACGTGCTCGGCTTGAGAATGCTGTATCTGCCAGTTTAAGACATTATTTATGAAACGGTACGAGCAACATCTGCAAAGCTAATTTGTCTCAGTGGTCTTGGAGGTATTTCATGCAGTATCTTAAGTGTTTGATGAAGATCACTGTGATTTTGGTGATTCTTTTTTATGGAAAATAAGGCCTCACCCAATATCTGTCTTTCTTTTTTTAGCTTATGTAAAACTTTGTTTAGTCAGGTTTGTAAAAGCCACTGGCTTTGAATACTGGAATCACATATTATTTTTGTATGTTTTAGGTTGTTTTAGTAGAGCTTCAGCACTGCAAATAGAACGCTCTAGGTGTGTTGGCAAAAATGCTTTAACACAGGAAATTAGGTCCTTGTGAAAGACCTGGGAGGGGCGGGAAAGTCAGTCCCAGATCACAGCAGAACTGATGCACCAGGGAGCTTCACGCCCAAAGGCTGTCCTTGGGCTGTTGAGTGTCAGAAAACAAGCAGCTAGCTGTGATCCTGGGATTAGAAAGCTGCAGCTACCCTCCTACATGTACCAGCTGGTACTGGAGTGTGGGGTCTTCCCGTCATCCGTGAAAACTGATACTTCTCACCCAGGACTCGACTGGAGACCAGACATTCTACCATCTGGTTTTCTTGCAGAAAAACAGTGAGAAAGGCAGGAAGATAGTCTCCACCTCACTTTGGCTTTCAGGTATTGATTGCATAAGTGAAAGTTGCTCAGTTGTCTGACTCTTTGTGACCCCACGGACTATACAGTCCATGGAATTCTCCAGGCCAGAATACTGGGTAGCCTTTCCCTTCTCCAGGGGATCTTCCCAACCCAGGGATCAAACCCAGGTCTCCCGCATTGCAGGTGGATTCTTTACCATCTGAGCCACCAGGGAATCCCAAGAATACTGGAGTGGGTAGCCTCTTCCTTCTCCAGAGGATCTTCCTGACCCAGGAATCGAACCGGGGTCTCCTGCATTGCAGATGGAGTCTTTACCAAGTGAGCTGTTGATTGCATGAGTGCATCTAATTGCTAGAAACTCATTTTCATTCAAAAGGCTAACTGCAAAGGAATCTGAGAAATAAAGCTTTTTTAGCTCTCTGTCCTCTGGCACACCACAAGTTGGGTCGAGTGGCCGTGGTGTAAGCACGTCAATACTGTCTCCATGGCTTCTGTTTCAGCTGGTCTCAGAGTGAGCAGCGCACCCACAGCCTGACCTGGGAAAACGAGCCCAGCCTGGCAGACAGCTTAGCGCCTTGCCTTCGCTCTCTGTGTCCCTGGGCCCGGGGCCTGGGGCCTGGGGCCTGGCTCTCCTCACACGCTCTCCCCTCCTCCCCACTCTCCTCACCTGATCCATCGGCCTGCGCCTCGGCAGCTCTCGGGCTGGCTTCCTGAAGGTGGTGTCTCTTGGAGTCATCATCCGGGAGTCCGGGGCTGTGTCCCGCTGTGGGGGTTTAGTTGTGGAGGCAGCAGGCTGTGGGGCCAGTAGTGGGCTCTTCTCCACAGCCAGGAGGGGGCAGGCTCACCAGGAGGGAAGTGTGGTGTGTAGGTGATATTTTTTAACGCATGACCCAGGGGAGCGTTAGATAGCAGACAGAGAGGTGGTTCGCTGTGGACGGAAGAAGAATCAGAAAGACTGTGGAGCAGTTGATGAGGAGGGAGACTGAAAGGGTCTGAAGTGGGAGCGACAGCAGGTGAAGTCTTTGGCGGAGGGTGAGGACAGCGGGGTATTGAAGGAGGTTGAAGAGTGTTCTCTGCACAGCATACTGGCTAATAGTACTTTATAGTAGTTTAAAAAGTATTTTAAACTAAGCTGGCTCCTCACTGAGGAGTGTTTGCTTTCTAACTCTCGTGGTTTCAGAGTCTTGCTGTCAGAGCTCTTGGCGCACACTCTTACTTGCTGAGGGTGGATCTCTGTGGAAGGCGGGCAGGGCTGGCTTGCTTCCCCCGTGGGCACCCAGCCTGTCGCTGAGGAGCCTGTTCATGAAAAGTTTCATTAAATGGAGGTGGTGCAAATGTATCACACTTTCCTACTGCGCTTTTCAACACTCATTAAATTGAACATGTTAAATATGCTGTTGGTCATTACTAGGCTTTTATGATTTGCTCCTTCATTTAGGGGTGGGATTGTCTATCATTGTCACAGGTTTCTCATGACCAGTTGTTGAGTCCTTCCAGGCAATATTCATTCCTCAGAGTTCGGTGCAAGCCACACTGTTCACCCCTAAATGCTCTAAGTCCATATGTAAGTGATAGGTAAGCACTTTGCACAGATTTTCAGTCTCTCATCTACATTTTTTTGTAACTAAAATTATAGAAAGTTTAGCGATAGAAGAGTCCTTTCAGGTATCTGGTCTAATCTCCTATTAGAGATTGATTAACTAATTAATAGATTAAATGCTTTGCATCAACCTGTTAACAGGGAGAGGATATGACAGTGAACCAGTTTCTACTTTGTGAGGCCGGAGTAGCAGATGGTCTTCTGGACAGCTGGAATGTGTTAGTCACCCTTGACATTTACATAAGGTATCACTCAGATTTTCAGCTTTTTCATTCTCTTCAAATTCAGCTGTTGTACATAATGAGAAGGGAGATAAATTCTGGGTTTTTATGCTTAAACAAATTATATCCGTGTAATGGCAGAATATTAAGAAAAAATTAATAAAATGAGGAATGATTGCATATTATATATTTACTCAACAAGTTTATTTGAACATAGATTTGGCAATAGCAGTAATGCAGACATGCTTTAAAACTTGGAGTGCTGTTTGTTGTATTAAAAGCACATGTTATCTCATGGAATCCATCAAGAATAGTTTAAAAGGGAGGTAGTTGTAAATATTGAATCTCTTTCTGCTTGAGAGGAATTTTGCATAGAGAAAGTACTAGAATATTTATAAAAATGTAAACAAAAGAGGACTTCCCTGGTGGAACAGTGGATAAGAATCCCCCCGCAAATGCAGGGGACACAGTTCGATCTCTGGTCCGGGAAGATTCCCTTAGGCCACAGCTGCTGAGCCCGTGTGCTGCAGCTGCTGAAGCCCAGGGCCTGGGACCTGTGCTCACAACAGGAGAGGCCCCCGCTCTGCACCACCAGAGAAAGCCTGCACGCAGTGACAAAGACCTAGCCCAGCCAAAAATAAATAAAATAAAATCAAGGAAAGCGGTAACACACTTGCTCAAACTTCTGAACTTTTAAGCTGAGTTTCTGAATGATGCTCAATCACCTGAACAAAGTGAGAAATAGGGTTGACAAGGCTTAAACTTTAGGACAGTCTGATGAAGCAAGTATCTAAAATTAAGCTTCATCTTCTCCTTTTATCTTATACTGTCCTGATGACCAGTGGAGCCTTAAACGACTATCACAGTTTAACTTCTTTGCCAAAGTACATTAGCATTTGAAAAACGTCATGGGAATGCTGTATTTGTAGATTTTTTAGTTCTCTAAGAATCTTCTTAGTTTTTTAGTGTCTATGATATTTTGAGTTTATTTACATATTTATTCTTCTAAGGGATTCTTGCCCACAGTAGTAGATATAATGGTCATCTGAATTTAATTCACCCTTTCCAGTCCATTTTTGTTCACTGATTCCTAAAATGTCGATGTTCACTCTTGCCATCTCCTGTTTGACCACTTCCAATTTGCCTTGATTCATGCACCTAACATTTCCACGTTCCTATGCAGTATTGCTCTTTACAGCATCGGACTTTGCTTCCATCACCAGTCACATCCACAACTGGATGTTGTTTTTGCTTTGGCTCTGTCTCTTCATTCTTTCTGGAGTTACTTCTCCACTGATCTCCAGTAGCATATTGGACACCTACCAGCCTGGGGAGTTCATCTTTCAGTGTCCTGTCTTTTTGCCTTTTCATACTGCTCATGGGGTTCTCTAGGCAAGAATACTGAGGTGGTTTGCCATTCCCTCTCCAGTGGACCAAGTTTTGTCAGAACTCTCCACCATGACCTGTTCGTCTTGGGTGGCCCTACAGGGCATGGCTCATAGTTTCATTGAGTTAGATAAGACTGTGGTCCATGTGCTCAGATTGGTTAGTTTTCTGTGATTGTGGTTTTCAGTCTGTCTGCCCTCAGATGGAGAAGGGTATGAGGCTTATGGAAGCTTCCTGATGGGAGAGACTGACTGAGGGGGAAACTGGTCTTGTTCTGATGGGCGGGGCCAGGCTCAGTAAATCTTTAATCCAATTTTCTGTTGATGGATGGGGCTGTGTTCCCTCCCTGTTGTTTGACCTGAGACCAGACTGTGGTGGTGGTGATCTTCTTCACAAGGTCCCATGCATGCACTGCTGCACTCAGTGCCCACAAGCCTGCAGCAGGCCACCGCAACCCACATCTCTGCCAGAGGCTCCTGGACACCGACAGGCAAGCCTGGCTCAGTCTCTTGAGGGGTCACTGCTCCTTTCTCCTGGGTCCTGGTGTGCACACAAGGTTTTGTTTGTGCCCTCCAAGAATCTGTTTCCCTAGTCCTGTGTAAGTTCTGTAATCAAATCCTTCGAAGGAGGACTGGCCTCCAAATAACAAATAGCTGAGAAAAGAAGAGAAGCTAAAGGCAAAGGAGAAAAGGAAAGATATATCCATTTGAATGCAGTTCTGAAGAATAGCAAGGAGAGATAAGAAAGCCTTCCTCAGAGATCAGGGCAAAGAAATAGAGGAAAACAATAGAATGGGAAAGACTAGAAATCTCTTCAAGAAAATTAGAGATACCAAGGGAACATTTCATGCAAAGGTGGGCACAATAAAGGACAGAAATGGGAGGGACCTAACAGAAGCAGAAGAGATGACAAGAGTACACAGAACTATTTTAAAAAGATCTTAATGACCTAGATTACCATGATGGTGTGATCACTCACCTAGAGCCAGACATCCTGGAATGCAAACCATTGGGATTTAGGAAGCATCACTACAAACAAAGCTAGTGGGTGTGATGGAATTCCAGTTGAGCTATTTCAAATCCTAAAAGATGATGCTGTAAAAGTGCTGCACTCAGTATGCCAGCAAATTTGGAAAACTCAGTAGTGGCTACAAGACTGGAAAAGGTCAGTTTTTATTCCAATCCCAAAGAAAGGCAATGCCAAAGAATGTTCAAACTACCGCACAGTTATACTCATCTCACATGCTAGCAAAGTAATGCTCAAAATTCTGCAAGCCAGGCTTTAACAGTATGTGAACCATGAACTTCCAGGTGTTCAAGCTGGTTTTACAAAAGGCAGGGGAACCAGAGATCGATCACATTGCCAACATCTGTTGGATCATCGCAAAAGCAAGAGAGTTCCAGAAAAACATCTACTACTGCTTTATTGATAATGCTAAAGCTTTTAACTGTGTAGATCACAACAAACTGTGGAAAATTCTTCATGAGATGGGAATACCAGACCACCTGACCTGTATGCAGGTCAAGAAGCAACAGTTAGAACCCAGGCATGGAACAACAGACTGGTTCCGAATTGGCAAAGGAATAGGTCAAGGCAGTATATTGTCACCTTGCTTATTTAACTTCTATGCAGAGTACATCATGCAGG
>NW_011494840.1:261679-262043 GCF_000754665.1 Bison bison bison | reverse complement strand
GTCAAAGCTATGGTTTTTCCAGTAGTCATGTATGGATGTGAGAGTTGGACTATAAAGAAAGCTGAGTGTGGAAGAATTGATGCTTTTAAACTGTGGGGTTGGAAAAGACTCTTGAGAGTCCCTTGGACTGCAGGGAGATCCAGCCAGTCCATCCTAAAGGAAATTAGTCCTGAATATTCATTGGAAGTACTGATGTTGAAGCTGAAACTCCACTACTTTGGCCACCTGATGTGAAGAACTGACTCATTGGAAAAGACCGTGATTTGGGAAAGACTGAAGGTGGACGGAGAAGGGGATAACAGAAGGTGAGATGGTGGAATGACATCATCAACTCAGTGGACATGAGTTTGAGTAAGCTCCGGGT
>NW_011494840.1:260890-261579 GCF_000754665.1 Bison bison bison | reverse complement strand
ATTCCTTCCAAAGAAATCCCAGGGCTGATCTCCTTCAGAATGGACTGGTTGGATCTCCTTGCAGTCCAAGGGACTCTCAAGAGTCTTCTCCAACACCACAGTTCAAAAGCATCAATTCTTCAGCGCTCAGCTGCCTTCACAGTCCAACTCTCACATCCATACATGACCACAGGAAAAACCATAGCCTTGACTAGATGAACCTTTGTTGGCAAAGTAACGTCTCTGCTTTTGAATATGCTATCTAGGTTGGTCATAACTTTCCTTCCAAGGAATAAGCGTCTTTTAATTTCATGGCTGCAGTCACCATCTGTAGTGATTTTGGAGCCCAGAAAAATAAAGTCTGACACTGTTTTCACTGTTTCCCCATCTATTTCCCACGAAGTGGTGGGACCAGATGCCATGATCTTCGTTTTCTGAATGTTGAGCTTTAAGCCAGCTTTTTCACTCTCCTCTTTCACTTTCATCAAGAGGCTTTTGAGTTCCTCTTCACTTTCTGCCATAAGGGTGGTGTCATCTGCATATCTGAGGTTATTGATATTTCTCCCGGCAATCTTGATTCCAGCTTGTGTTTCTTCCACCCTTATGGCAGAAAGCAAAGAGGAACTAAAGAGCCTCTTGATGAAGGTGAAAGAGGAGAGTGAAAAAGTTGACTTAAAACTCAGCATTCAGAAAACTAAGATCGTGGCATC
>NW_011494840.1:252138-260790 GCF_000754665.1 Bison bison bison | reverse complement strand
GATTTGGTGGTGGACAGGGAAGCCTGGCGTGCTGCAGTCCATGGGGTCACAAACAGTTGGATATGACTGAGCAACTGAACTGAACATACTTATTCCCTTTTCCTAAGTTTAATAAAATATAATAAAAATAATGTAGTTATGTATTTCCTAACTTTTGGTCTGCCTTTACCCTTGAGAGGCATCCTAGTTCCTTAGCTCAGAGCACGGGCTCTCCATTGAAATCAGCTGTCTCATTGTTATCTCTGGGGTTTGTTTTCTCTTCTTTTCCTTCTTCCCTCTCTCCCTCCCTTTCCTCCCTCCTCCCCTGTTTCTTCCTTGTGGTGCGTGTTTAAACTTTTAAGCCTCAGTGTCACCACATGTCAAAGGGTGATGCCTGAGTCAGGGAGTTGTGAGGATTAAGTGAGCTTGTGAAGTGTTCTGTACAAAGTAAGGACTTGAAAATTATGTCAGGTCTTTTTGTTTTTTAGCACTCAGTCATTTTTACAACTTTGAAGGAAGCATTTGTGAATTGTGTTTTGTCTGGTAAACAGTGATATTGAGCACAGCCTGGGACTACCTCCACTCAAGAATACTTTTTGGAAGGCTCAGGAAAAGAAGGTAGTGATGTTTCTTTCTAGTTTTTACCCTTTGTCTGCTGGTCTCCTAGAGCGGGCGTAGGACAGGAGCTCTCCCTGCCCTGTCCTGCAGGAGCCTCCGCTCTAAGGGGATTGGCAGACCCTGAGCACAGAGAGTCCCTTAGACTGCAAGGAGATCCAGCCAGTCCATCCTAAAGGAAACCAACACTGAGTGTTCATTGGAAGGACTGATGTTGAAACTGAAGCTCCAATACTTTGGCCACCTGATGCGAAGAGCTGACTCACTGGAAAAGACCCTGATGCTGGGAAAGATTGAAGGCAGGAGGAAGGGGGACGACAGAGGACGAGATGTTGGATGGCATCACCTACTCAGTGGACATGAGTTTGGGTAAACTCTGGGAGTTGGTGAACAGGGAATCCTGGCGTGCTGCAGTCCATGGGGGCGCAGACATTTGGACACAGCGACTGAACAGCAGCAAGAAGCAGCACAGAGCGGAGGGCCTGCCTCAGGGAGCCAGGAAGGGAGAGTAGAGCAGAGCAGAGCAGGGAGGGGAGCACTGTCAGTCTGGGGAGGGAGGGGCGTCTAGGGAGAGGGTCAGGGTCAGCAGGGGTGCTGATGCCCTGGGCCTCCTCTGCCCCGGGAGGCCTGCCCCGCGGGGGTGCCTGAGGCTGCGGCACTGGCCTGCATGCTCAGGGAGGAGGTTGGGGTGGGGAGCCCCAGAGGGGCTTCAGGAGGGCAGTGATCGCGGCACTGGGGCAGCACGGGGCTGCAGAGGGCGTTTGGACCTGGGGCGGGAAGGCTGTTCCTCCAGCTCTGGGAGGGAGCCTTAAGCCGACCCGCTGCCCTGTGGGCCTCGCCAGGTCGTCCGAGGGCGCCTGGGCCTTCTCAGCGCCTTTGCTGAGTCCGTTGCTGGTCTCGTTTTTTGTGTCAGGTTCTTTTGGATCAAATGCTTTGTTTTCACATGGATTCCGACAACTTTAGGAGGAGAATTATTTACAACTTATTTCGCAACCTGTGGGATAATGTTAATACAGGTGTAAATGGCCTTGAAACAAAGGCTTGGTTGCCATTTTATTTGCCAGGGTTATTTTGTTACGTTTAAGGAGTTTCAGTTAACTGATAAACTGATGACATTGACAGAAACTTTTCTGGGGAGACCTGTTTATTTTTGAAAAATATACATTTTTTTTAAATGCATTTTTACTCTTACTCCAAGGAGTGCTGTTGCTTCTCTGGAAGTGAATATACCAAGTATCTTTGAGTTCAATACATGTGGACATTGAAATTGGCATTGTGTGGTATTTGTGGCATCTCTCTGCCCTCTGCTGGTGAAAATGTATTGTTGCGCTGAACTCTGTGGCTTCAGTCACATTATTATTTATTTCTTTGAATGAAATAATACCCTATATCAAGAGTGGCCAGAAAAAACTTACATTTGGGGACAAACATCTTTATTGTTTGGAGGGACTCTGCTCTCCTTATGGAAGTCGGGTGCAATGAATTATTCTGCTTCAAAGGCCTGTAGTGCTGTGGGTGAGAAATAGACCTCCTCTGTCCACAATACTGATGATTATGCTTTTTGTCATTTAATTGCTTTACTTTGGCTGTGCTGGTTCTTCACTGCTGTTTGGGCTTTCCCCTGTTGTGGCGAGCGGGGGCTGCTCTGTGTGGTGCGGGCCTCCCAGTGCAGAGCGCAGGGGCCCGGCCCAGCCGGCAGCGGCTGCAGTGCGGGCTCAGTGGTCGTGGTGTTTGGGATCTTCCCAGACCAGGGACTGGACTGGTGTCCCCTGCACTGGCAGGCAGATTCTTTACTGCTGAGCTGACAGGGAAGCTCTGATGATTATTTTTATATTGCTTGTGTTTGTATTCTTTTCTGAACTTTTCTGCCAGCTCCAGATCTGCTTTGTCCAGTGTGGTGGCCACTAGTGAGTGACCAAGTGAAGTCACTCAGTCGTGTCTGACTCTTTGCAACCCCATGGACTGTAGCCTACCATGCTCCTCCACCCATGGGATTTTCCAGGCAAGAGTACTGGAGTGGATTGCCATTTCCTTCTCCACCACTAGCCATATGCTATTTAATTGAACTTAAATATTCAGTTCCTTAGTCTTACTGACTGCATATCAAGGCCCTAAAGCCACATGTAATGCTGATAGCTACTGTGTTGGACAATGAAGATTAAAGAATGTTTTTGTATTGCAGAAAGTTCAATTGACAGTGCTGTTCTGATTTGTAAATTTTAAATAACAAGGATTGTCATTTTCATGAAGTCTTTGTTCTTACATTTACAATGAATTTCTTTCCTTGGGATATACCCTTTTCACATGAAAACAGTTTATCAGGGAAGAATCCCAGTTAATTGAGGGAATATGTTTAGGAGGATTTTAGTTCATTAAGTTTTTTTTTTTGTACCCTGTAATTACTGCAGTTTTATTACCAAATGATTACTGTGCAGTTTCCTCAATGTAGAACATTGAGCATTTCTAGTGTTTTGTCTGTTTTAAAGATTGCTGCTGCTGCTAAGTCACTAAAGTCATGTCCGACTCTGTGCGACCCCATAGACGGCAGCCCACCAGGCTCTCCCATCCCTGGGATTCTCCAGGCAAGAACACTGGAGTGGGTTGCCATTTCCTTCTCCAATGCATGAAAGTGAAAAGTGAAAGTGAAGTCGCTCAGTCGTGTCCTACTCTTAGCGACCCCATGGACTGCAGCCTACTTAGGCTCCTCCATCCGTGGGATTTTCCAGGCAAGAGTACTGGAGTGGGGTGCCATTGCCTTTTCCAAGTTAGGTTAAAAATACTGGTCATATTTCCTCTGTGCCATTTAATTGAGATGATAGCTTCTTTTCCCATAGAAAGCTGTAAATTAGAGCATATGTAGAGAAACTAAGGCTTTGTGACAGTGTGAATCATGCTTAATATATGTTTTATTAAGGAGTGGAGTTTTATGGTGTGTGTGTCCCATAGTTTGTGTAATCAGTCACACTTTGAAAGGAACTTTAGGCTGTTTCTGGTTTTGACTCTTACAGATAATGCTGTACATTTGTGTAAGGTTTCATTTCTCTGGCGGGTGCTCAGTAGTGCAGTTGGTGAGTTGTATGGTTATTGCATGTTTGGCTCATTGCAAAACTGTTAGACTTTTCCAAAATGGCTGTGTTATGTAATATTTGTACCAGCAGTGTGTGAGTGATCCGCATCTCCACAGCTGTGACAGCATATGGCATTGCTGCTTTTTGTTTTTTTAATCTTAGCCATTCTGTTCGGTGTGTAGCAATGGTGACAGTGGTACTGGTTTGCGTTTCCCTCATGGCTAATGATGTTGAACAGCTTTTCACGTGCTTATTTGCCACGTGTGTATCCTCTTCAGTGATCTGTTCATGTCTTTCATTTTCTAATTTAATGTTTTTTTTTTTTTACTGTTGACTTTTTAAAAATAGATTTTTTAGAATAGTTTTAGGTTCACAGCAAAACTGAGTAGAAGATAAAGATTTTTCCATATGCTTGAAGAAGTGGTTGGCAAGAGGTCAGGTGAATGTGCAGATGAGGCAAAACTTCGTAGCCCAATTTGTTCAACTTTTGAAGTGTTGGTTGTTTTGAACGTCATCATGGAGGAGAATTGGGTCCATTCTGTTGAGCAATGCCGGCTGCAGACGTCACAGTTTTCAGTGTATCTCGTTGGTTTGCTGAGCATACTTCTCAGATGTAATGATTTCTCTGGTATTCAGAAAGCTATGGTGTATCAGATGGGCAGCAGTCGCCCAGACAGTGGCCATGACCTTTCTTTGGTGCAAGTTTGGCTTCGAGAAGTGCTCTGGGGCTTCGTCTCAGTCCAACCACTGAGCTCGTTGTCGTTGGTTGTTGTATAAAATCCACTTTTTGTTGCCCATCACAGTCTGATCGAGAAATGGCTCATTGTTGTTGCATAGAATAAGAGAAGAGGACACTTTAGGACAACTGTTTTTTGGGTTTGTGGTCAGCTCGTTGAGGCACCCGCTTATTGAGGTTTTGCACCTTTACAATTTGCTTCAAAAGCTGAATGACCGTAGAATGGTAGGCATCGAGTTCCTCGCCAGCTTCTTGTGTGGATGTAAGAGAATCAGATTCAGTAAGCTTGTCAGTTGGTTGTTGTCAGCTTTTGATGGGCGGCCACTGCGCCCATCTTCAAGGCTCTTGTCTCCTTTACAGAACCAGCACTGCTCTGTACGTTCTTTAGCGGTTCCTGGGCCAGATGCATCGTTGAAGTTGCAAGTTGTCTCTGCTGCTTTACAACCCATTTTGAACTCGAATAAGAAAATCACTTGAATTTGTTTATTGACTAACATTATTTCTCTAAGTCTAAAATAAATATAAAATACACAGCAAGTAATAAGTCATTAGCAAAAAACATAAAGCGAGAAATGCGCATTAAAGTGTATATAACATAACTACATTTATTTAAGAATATATTCCAATATATTGTGACAATCAAGTGACATAGTTCAACAGTGAAAAACCTCAATTACTTTTGCACAACCTAATAAATATTTCTAAAATTTCAATTTCTGATTGTTGTTGGAATGTAGAAATAAAATAGGTTTTTTTCCCCCATATTTATCTTATATCCCACATCCTTGCTAAACCTCACATACTTGTTTTAGTAGCTTTTTATAGGTTCTGTTAGATCTTCTATCTAGATGATTGTCATCCTCAAGTAAAGACAGTTTTTACTTCCTCTGTAATTTTGTTGCCTTAATTTTCCTTTTTAGAACCTTCAGTATAATAGAAATGGAGAGAATGAACTTGCTTATCTTATTCATGATGTTACATTAAATGTGGGAGTGTTCAGACTTTCACCCCTAAGAATGATATTAGCTTTTCATTTTTCATAGATGTTTTTAATCAAGTTGAGGAAATTTCCTTCTTGCCTAGTTTGCTGAGGTTTTTTAAAAAATCAGAAATGAATGTTAGATTTTATCATGTGCTTTTTCTGCACTTTGAGATCATAATAGTTTTTTCTTTTATATTTATTTAACAGAAGTATATTGATTTTACTATAATTATAGTAAACCATAAACTAGTAAATTATAAATCACTGATTTTACATGTTAACCTAACCTTATATTTCTGGGCCCCATCACTCTTGGTCTTGATCTGTTATCTTTTTCATGTATTCCAGAATTTTAATTGATAAAGTTTTGTTGAGAATTTTTGCAAATATTCATGCAGAGTGTTTATCTGCAAGTTTCATTTAATTCTGATGCCCTCTGCTTTTGCTGTCAGGGTTATGTTGGCTTCATAGAATCAATTGGGAAATAGTACCCCTTCACCCACTTTTCCCCAGTTTCCTGAAGAGTTTACATAGAATTTGTATCATGCTTTAACTATTTGGTAGATTTCCCTAGTGAAGCTCTCTGGTTCTGGAACTTTTTGCGGTTGGTTGTGGTTGCTGTTGGAAGATTTTCAACTGTTGATCAATTTCCTTGGTAAATAGAGCTATTCAAATTATCTTTTCCTAGAGAAAGAGCTCATTTATGTCTTTCAAGGAATTGGTGAAGTTAATAGCATACAGTTGCTCATAATAGGCCTTTGTTTCTAATACCTGTAAGATCTGTAGTTAACATCACCTCCCTCATTGCTGATATTGGTCATTAGTGTTTTCTCTTATTTCTAATTAGTTTCTCTAGAGGTTTATTAATTTTATTAATATCCTCAAATAATCATCTTTGCTTTCTTTGCTTTTCTTTGTTGTTTTTCTATTTTCCATTTCACTGATTTCTGTCCTAATCTTTATGTCACTCTTGTTTTTGAAAGATACTTAGCCAGGAAAAGTTGTGGGAAGTATTTTACTTGCAGTACTTTTCAGAGGCTTCACTGTCTTCTAGTTTGCATTGCCTCAGATTAGAAATCTGTCCTCACTGTATTTGTTTCTTTGTACATATTTTTTTTAATTTAAATTTATTTATTTTAATTAGAGGCTAATTACTTTACAGTATTGTATTGGTTTTGCCATACATCAACATGTATCCGCCACGGGTGTACACATGTTCCCAATCCTGAACCCCCCTCGCACCTCTCTCCCCATACCATCCCTCTGGGTCATCCCAGTGCACCAGCCCCAAGCATCCTGTATCCTGCATCGAACCTGGACTGGCGATTCATTTCTTATATGATATTATACATGTTTCAATGACATTCTCCCAAATCATCCCCCACCCCCAACCTCCCACAGAGTCCTAAAGACTGTTCTATACATCTGTGTCTCTTTTGCTGTCTCTCATACAGGGTTATTACCATCTTTCTAAATTCCATATATATGCATTAGTATACTGTATTGGTGTTTTTCTTTCTGGCTTAATTCACTCTGTATAATCGGCTCCAGTTTCATCCACCTCATTAGAACTGATTCCAATGTATTCTTTTTAATGGCTGAGTAATACTCCATTGTGTATATGTACCACAGCTTTCTTATCCATTCATCTGCTGATGGACATCTAGGTTGCTTCCATGTCCTGGCTATTGTAAACAGTGCTGCGATGAACATTGAGGTTCACATGTCTCTTTCCCTTCTGGTTTCCTCAGTGTGTATGCCCAGCAGTGGGATTGCTGGGTCATAAGGCAGTTCTATTTCCAGTTTTTTAAGGAATCTCCACACTGTTCTCCATAGTGGCTGTACTACTTTGCATTCCCACCAACAGTGTAAGAGGGTTCCCTTTTCTCCACACCCTCTCCAGCATTTATTATTTGTAGACTTTTGGATCGCAGCTATTCTGACTGGTGTGAAATGGTACCTCATAGTGGTTTTGATTTGCATTTCTCTGATAATGAGTGATGTTGAGCATCTTTTCATGTGTTTGTTAGCCATGTTTCATGTGTTTGTATGTCTTCTTTGGAGAAATGTCTATTTAGTTCTTTGGCCCATTTTTTGATTGGGTCGTTTATTTTTCTGGAATCGAGCTGTAGGAGTTGCTTGTATATTTTTGAGATTAGTTGTTTGTCAGTTGCTTCATTTGCTATTTGTAGTAGAGCCTGAAGTCAGGCAGGTTGATTCCTCCAGTTCCATTCTTCTTTCTCAAGATTGCTTTGGCTATTCGAGGTTTTTTGTATTTCCATACAAATTGTGAAATTATTTGTTCTAGCTCTGTGAAGAATACCATTGGTAGCTTGATAGGGATTGCATTGAATCTATAGATTGCTTTGGGTAGTATACTCATTTTCACTATATTGATTCTTCTGATCCATGAACATGGTATATTTCTCCATCTATTAGTGTCCTCTTTGATTTCTTTCACCAGTGTTTTATAGTTTTCTATATATAGGTCTTTAGTTTCTTTAGGTAGATACATTCCTAAGTATTTTATTCTTTTCATTGCAATGGTGAATGGGATTATTTCCTTAATTTCTCTTTCTATTTTCTCATTATTAGTGTATAGGAATGCAAGGGATTTCTGTGTGTTGATTTTATATCCTGCAACTTTACTATATTCATTGATTAGCTCTAGTAATTTTCAGGTGGAGTCTTTAGGGTTTTCTATGTAGAGGATCATGTCATCTGCAAACAGTGAGAGTTTTACTTCTTTTCCAATTTGGATTCCTTTTATTTCTTTTTCTGCTCTGATTGCTGTGGCCAGAACTTCCAAAACTGTGTTGAATAGTAGTGGTGAAAGTGGGCACCCTTGTCTTGTTCCTGACTTTAGGGGAAATGCTTTCATTTTTCACTGTTGAGGATAATGTTTGCTGTGGGTTTGTCATATATAGCTTTTATTATGTTGAGGTATGTTCCTTCTGTTCCTGCTTTCTGGAGAGTTTTTATCATAAATGGATGTTGAATTTTGTCAAAGGCTTTCTCTGCATCTATTGAGATAATCATATGGCTTTTATTTTTCAATTTGTTAATGTGGTGTATTACATTGATTGATTGCGGATATTGAAGAATCCTTGCATCCCTGGGATGCAAGGATACACCTTGCCCACTTGGTCATGGTGTATGATCTTTTTAATGTGTTGTTGGATTCTGATTGCTAGAATTTTGTTAAGGATTTTTGCATCTATGTTCATCAGTGATATTGGCCTGTAGTTTTCTTTTTTTGTAGCATCTTTGTT
>NW_011494840.1:251901-252038 GCF_000754665.1 Bison bison bison | reverse complement strand
TTTTATCATAAATGGATGTTGAATTTTGTCAAAGGCTTTCTCTGCATCTATTGAGATAATCATATGGCTTTTATTTTTCAATTTGTTAATGTGGTGTATTACATTGATTGATTGCGGATATTGAAGAATCCTTGCAT
>NW_011494840.1:243040-251801 GCF_000754665.1 Bison bison bison | reverse complement strand
AGTTTTCTTTTTTTGTAGCATCTTTGTTCGGTTTTGGTATTAGGGTGATGGTGGCCTCATAGAATGAGTTTGGAAGTTTACCTTCCTCTGCAATTTTCTGGAAGAGTTTGAGTAGGATAGGTGTTAACTCTTCTCTAAATTTTTGGTAGAATTCAGCTGTGAAGCTGTCTGGACCTGGGCTTTTGTTTGCTGGAAGATTTCTGATTATGCTTTCAATTTCCATGCTTGTGATGGGTCTGTTAAGATTTTCTATTTCTTCCTGGTCCAGTTTTGGAAAGTTGTACTTTTCTAAGACTTTGTCCATTTTTTCCACGTTGTCCATTTTATTGGCATATAATTGCTGATAGTAGTCTCTTATGATCCTTTGTATTTCTGTGTTGTCTGTTGTGATCTCTCCATTTTCATTTCTAATTTTATTGATTTCGATTTTTCTCCCTTTGTTTCTTGATGAGTCTGGCTAATGGTTTGTCAATTTTATTTATCTTTTCAAAGAACCAGCTTTTGGCTTTGTTGATTTTTGCTATGGTCTCCTTTGTTTCTTTTGCATTTATTTCTGCCCTAATTTTTAAGATTTCTTTCCTTCTATTAACCCTGGGGTTCTTCATTTCTTCCTTTTCTAGTTGCTTTAGGTGTAGAGTTAGGTTATTTATTTGACTTTTTTCTTGTTTCTTGAGGTATGCCTGTATTGCTATGAACTTTCTCCTTAGCACTGCTTTTACAGTGTCCCATAGGTTTTGGGTTGTTGTGTTTTCATTTTCATTCATTTCTATGTATATTTTGATTTCTTTTTTGATTTTTTTCTGTGATTTGTTGGTTATTCAGCAGCGTGTCGTTCAGCCTCCATATGTTGAAATTTTTAATAGTTTTTCTCCTGTAATTGAGATCTAATCTTACTGCATTGTGGTCAAAAAAGATGCTTGGAATGATTTCATTTTTTTTGAATTTACCAAGGCTAGATTTATGGCCCAGGATGTGATCTATCCTGGAGAAGGTTCCGTGTGCGCTTGAGAGAAAAAGGTGAAATGTCCAAAAGATATCAGTTAGGTCTAACTGGTCTATTGTATCATTTAAAGTTGTGTTTCTTTGTTAATTTTCTGTTTAGTTGATCTATCCATAGGTGTGAGTGGGGTATTAAAGTCTCCCACTATTATTGTGTTTTTGCTCATTTCCCCTTTCATACTTGTTAGCATTTGTCTTACGTATTGCGGCGCTCCTGTGTTGGGTGCATATATATTTATAATTGTTATATCTTCTTCTTGGATTGATCCTTTGACCATTACGTAGTGTCCTTCTTTGTCTCTTTTCACAGCCTTTGTTTTAAAGTCTATTTTATCTGATATGAGTATTGCTACTCCTGCTTTCTTTTGATCTCTATTTGCATGGAATATCTTTTTCCAGCCCTTCACTTTCAGTCTGTATGTGTCCCCTGTTTTGAGGTGGGTCTCCTGTAGACAACATATGTAGGGGTCTTGTTTTTGTATCTATTCAGCCAGTCTTTGTCTTTTGGTTGGGGCATTCAGCCAGTTTATGTTTAAGGTAATTATTGATAAGTATGATCCCATTGCCATTTACTTTATTGTTTTGGGTTCGAGTTTATATACCGTTTTTGTGTCTCCTGTCTAGAGAATATCCTTTAGCATTTGTTGGAGAGCTGGTTTGGTGGTGCTGAATTCTCTCAGCTTTTGCTTGTCTGTAAAGCTTTTGATTTCTCCCTCATATTTGAATGAGATCCTTGCTGGGTACAGTAATCTGGGCTGTAGATTATTTTCTTTCATCACTTTAAGTATATCTTGCCATTCCCTCCTGGCTTGAAGAGTTTCTATTGAAAGATCAGCTGTTATCCTTCTGGGAATCCCCTTGTGTGTTATTTGTTGTTTTTCCCTTGCTGCTTTTAATATTTGTTCTTTGTTTTTGATCTTTGTTAACTTGATTAATATGTGTCTTGGGTTGTTTCACCTTGGGTTTATCCTGTTTGGGACTCTCTGGGTTTCCTGGACTTGGGTGATTATTTCCTTCCCCATTTTAGGGAAGTTTTCAACTATTATCTCCTCAAGTATTTTCTCATGGTCTTTCTTTTTGTTGTCTTCTTCTGGGACTCCTATGATTCGAATGTTGGGGCGTTTAGTATTGTCCTGGAGGTCTCTGAGATTGTCCTCATTTCTTTTAATTCATTTTTCTTTTTTCCTCTCTGATTCATTTATTTCTACCATTCTATCTTCTACTTCACTAATCCTGTCTTCTGGCTCCGTTATTCTACTATTTGTTGCCTCCAGAGTGTTTTTGATGTCATTTATTTCATTATTCAATATATATTGACTCTTTTTTATTTCTTCTAGGTCCTTGTTAAACCTTTCTTGCATCTTCTCAATCCTTGTCTCCAGGCTATTTATCTGTGATTCCATTTTGATTTCAAAATTTTCGATCATTTTCACTATCATTATTCGGAATTCTTTATCAGGTAGATTCCCTGTCTCTTCCTCTTTTATTTGGTTTGGTGGGCATTATCCTATTCCTTTACCTGCTGGGTATTCCTCTGTCTCTTCATCTTGTTTATATTGCTGATTTTGGGGTGGCCTTTCTGTATTCTGGCAGTTGGAGGAGTTCTCTTTATTATGGAGTTTCCTCACTGTGGGTAGGGTTATATCAGTGACTTGTCAAGGTTTCTTGGTTAGGGAAGCTTGTGTCGGTGTTCTCGTGGGTGGAACTGGATTTCTTTTCTCTGGAGTGCAATGAAGTGTCTAGTAATGAGTTATGAGATGTCAGTGGTTTTGGAGTAACTTTGGGCAGCCTGTATATTGAAGCTCAGGGCTGTGTTCCTGTGTTGCTGGAGAATTTGTGTGGTATGTCTTGCTCTGGAACTTGTTGGCCCTTGGGTGGTGCTTGGGTTAAGCGTAGGTATGGAGGCATTTGATGAGGTCCTGGCGATTAATGGAGTCAGGAGTTCTCTGATGGTCTCAGGATTTGGACTTAAGCCTCCTGCTTCTGGTTTTCAGTCTTATTTTTACAGTAGTCTCAAGACTTCTCCCTCTATACAGCACCGTTGATAAAACATGTAGGTTAAAGATGAAAAGTTTCTCCACAGTGAGGGACACCCAGAGAGGTTCACAGAGTTACATGGAGAAGAGAAGAGGGAGAAGGGAGTTAGAGGTGACCCGAATGAGATGAGGTGGAATCAAAAGAGGAGAGAGCAAGCTAGCCAGTAATCACTTCCTTATGTGTGCTCCACAGTCTGGACCACTCAAGAGATGTTCATGGAGTTATACAGAGAAGAGAAGAGGGAAGAAGGAGACAGAGGTGGCCAGGAGGATAAAAGTGGGGAATGAAAAGGAGAGAGACAGATCCAGCCAGTAATCAGTTCCCTGAGTGTTCTCCATCATCTGGAATACCCAGAGATTCAGAGAGTTGGGTAGAGAAGAGAAGGGGTAGGGAGGAGACAGAGGCGACCTGGTGGAGAAAAAGGAGAGTCCAAATAGGGAGAGAGCAGTCAAGCCAGTAATCTCTCTCCCAAGTAAAAATGGGTACTGAAGATTGGGTTCTTAAAGGTACAAAATTGATAACAAATACCAAAAAGCAAAGAATTAAAATTCTAGAGTAGAGGTTGGATTTTCAAAAATACAATATTAAAGAAAAGAAGAAGAAAAAAACAGAGACAAAATTATTAAAATATATATTTATGAAGTTTGATTTAAAGTCTTTTTTTTTTTGAAAAGTAATAGGTTATAAAAATGAAAATTAAAGGAGTAATAGAGGACTTAAAAATTAAAAAAAGTTAAAAAAGAAAGAAAAAAAAGAAAAGAATGATCGTAAAAATGGTAAAAATGTATCTAGGACTTTCTCTGGTGGTGTTGTGGGCAGTGTGGGGTCAGTTCATTTTTGGATAGTTCCTTGGTCCGGCTTATATTTTTCGAGATCTATAGGCCCCTTCCTATGTAGTCGGTACTAACCACAGGGTTTTAATCTGTTGCACCTGTCACTTCCAAGGCGGTTACCTCGGTTTTAGCTTCTTCTGTTTGCTGGTCTCTTCAGTGTCTGATTTCCGCCCTGATACTTTTGTCTTAGGCTCACTTGTTCAGTCGCGCTGTGGGGAGGGAGGGACACTGCCAACAAATAATACTGGCGTGTGCTCGTAGTGTCTCAGCCACACTGGGCCTGCCCCCGCTCACGGTCCACACTGCTCAGCCTCTAGGTTGGTCTGCCGGTAACCGTCCGAGGCCGGCCCTGAGCTGCATGCACCTCCCGGGTCTGAGCCTCTCAGGTTCAGGCACTCGGGTAGTCCTCAGAGGCGCAGACTCTGTTGGGCCTGCGTTTTGTGCCCTTCCCAGCTTCGAGCAGCTCAGATGATGAGGTATTTGGCGAGCACGGTCACTGCGACTTATCGCCTCTCCCATCCCTGCTGCTCGGTTTTCTGGGGGTACAACTGGCACACCTTCTCAGGTGGATGACTGTCCAGAACCCCAAGAAGTCTTAGTAAGCAAAGAAGCCTGTTTGCAGTTTGGTAGATAATGTCTCTCTGGGGCTGCGATAGCCCCCTTCCGGCTCTGGCTGCCTGTCACCCGAGGGGGATGGTCTGCAGCCGGCTAGTTCTGTTCCTCCCTTTGTTCTGTGCTGGGGCCTGGCAGTGCCTTAGGGCTTTTCCCGTGGTAGGTATCCCACAGTCTGGTTTGCTAGCTCAAATTAGTTCACTCTGATTACCCTCGGGGGCATTCAGGCCCCTGGTTTGCTAGCCCAAATTAGTGCACTCTGATTACCCTCGGGGGCATTTAGGCCCGATCCTTACTCTAAGCAATGCAGCCCGCGCCTCCCTGCCCAGCCCCGCTTGCTAGTGGCAGGCGCAGGTGTCTGCGCTGTTTCTCTGCTGGGTGGGTTACTGTTGGGCTTAATCTGTGGGTTTTAATTATTAACTTTTTTTTCCTGCCTATTGTGTTGCCCTCTGTGCTTCCAAGGCTGGGCACAGACTCGGCAGTGAGAGTGTTTCCTGGTGTTTGGAAACTTCTCTCTTTTTAAGACTCCCTTCCTGGTACGGAGCTCTGTCCCTACCTCTTTTGTCTCTTTTTTGTCTTTTATATTTTTCCTGCCTCCTTTCCAAGACAATGGGCTGCTTTTCTGGGTGCCTGATGTCCTCTGCCGGCATTCCGAACTTGTTTTGTGGAATTTACTCAGCGTTTAAATGTTCTTTTGATGAATTTGTGGGGGAGAAAGTGGTCTCCCCATCCTATTCCTCCGCCATCTTAGGACCGCCTCTACATAATGTATTTTTTTCCCTCCCCTGCTTTTAAGATTTTTCTTTTCGTTCCTAGTTTTAAGCAATTATACTGTGATGTACCGTTGAGTGACTTTTTTAAAAGTTTCTTGTGTTTGAGGTTCTTTGAGGTTCTTAGTTCTGCACATTTATAGTTTTCACAAAATTTGAGCATATTTCTTCAGTCGTTTCTTTAATCTTTTTAAATTTTTCCTGTTAACTTCCTTTCTTAATTCAGGAATTCTGATTTAATTAGGGGTACTGCCCTGGTGGTCCAGTTGTTAGCAATCTACCTTGCAGTGCAGGGGACACAGGTTTGATCCCTGGTTGGGGAACTAAGATCCCATGTGCCCCAGAGCAGCTAAGCCTGCACCACAGCTACCGAGCAGGCACGCCACAGCTGGTGCAACTGTAGCTGTGTGTGTGTACATGAATATATATTTCTCTCCCTATCCAGTTCCATGCCTCTACTTAATTTGTTCATTTTTTTCTGTAACTTCTTGGATGTATGGAAATCATGGGTAATAATGATGTTTTTAATGTCTTTGCCTACTAATCCTGTCATTATGTAATTTTGGGGTCAGTTTCAACTGATTGACTTTTCTCCTGTCTGTAGATAGTATTTTCCTGCTTCTTAGCCTGCCTAATAATTTTTTATTGAATGCTAGATTCTGTGAATTTTGCTTCTTGATTCTGAATTCAGTTATTTGGAAATAGTCAGTCCTTTCAGATCTTGCTTTTATTGTTTTTTTAGGAGAAGCTGGCCTGGAGAATCCCAGGGATGGGGGAGCCTGGTAGGCTGCCATCTATGGCGTTGCACAGAGTTGGACACGACTGAAGCGAGTTAGCAGCAGCAGCAGAGTAGCATTTACTCTAGAGTTAGTTTTTCCGATGGATGAGGCAAGATTCTTCTGAGTTCCACGTCTGATGCTCCATGAGTGTTGAGGTCTTTGGTCTGGTGGCTGGGCACAGACTCGATTCCTGTTTTGAGCTTTACGGTTATTCCCTCTGTCTTGTTGCCCCTAGTTGTTCTGGGGTGTTCTTCCTCTGCCCTCTGGTTTCCTCATGTTTGTGCATTAATAGTGCTTGGCTGCATACTTGAAGGTGGCCTTTCACAGACCTAGGGTGTCCTCTGTGTGCATCCCTCCACTTCTGTTCTCTGCCGTGGAAAGTCTGGTAACCTTGGTCTCTGGCTCCTAGCTCCATCATCTCCACAGGGAGACCCCCGGGTGGCTTCTGGGTTGGTTTTCCATCCGCCGTGGCATGGCGGGGACTCTCCCCAGGCGGGACGCTCTTGGTCCTCAGTCTCTCCGTTCCCAGTCTCTTCAGGAAAGTTGTCTTACATAGTTTGTCTGGATTTTAAGGTTTTTTAAAAATCAGTAGGGTAAATTCAGTGGCCATTCCTTCATGTTGGCTAGAAATGGAACTCTGTGTAGTACTTTAGTAGAAAAGGGGCAGGGAAAGAAAATTACTTTTAAAAACTTTAGTTTCTTTTTACTGAAACTTTAACTTTCCCTAGGAGAAGGCAATGGCACCCCACACCAGTACTCTTGCCTGGAAAATCCCATGGATGGAGGAGCCTGGTAGGCTGCAGTCCATGGGGTTGCTGAGGGTCAGACACGACTGAGCAACTTCACTTTCACTTTTCACTTTCGTGCATTGGAGAAGGAAATGGCAACTCACTCCATTGTTCTTACCTGGAGAATCCCAGGGACAGGGGAGCCTGGTGGGCTGCTGTCTCTGGGGTCGCACAGAGTCGGACACGACTGAAGTGACTTAGCAGCAGCAGCAGCAGGCTTCTTGGAGAGAATAGTTGTACTGAGTTTATTCAAAGCATTTGTTTTCATGTAAGACTTAGAGCTGCTGGCACAACACTGGAGGAGATGGCAGAACGACTGCTGTCGAAGCTGCCCTGCAGCCCCAGGGTTCATTGCAGCCCGGCCTTGCTGACTGGCGATGCCACAGAGCGATCCGCCCAGCCAGTCCTTGTCCCCTGCAGGCTGACTGAACGTGTAGAGGAAGTCCCCTATGATAAGCTCTTCAGATATAAATGTGATGTTATGTTGCTGACTGCTGATAACACAGATTTTTGTCAAGTCAAATTAAAACATGATTATACTCTACAGCATATTATTATATATTTCATATTTCACAGATCATCTCATTCTATTTTGTACTATTGAAAACATCTGTGTATGTAATTAGAGCATGCAGTTCTCAAACGGGTACAGACTTTGGCTTAGTCTTTGCATTGATTCTTCACGCTAAAAATGCAGACAAGACTCATATGTTCCACGGTGATATTTGTTGAAATCTTGATACATCAATGTTTCATTGGTTTATTACTGATACCAGACATTAAGTGGGCTTAATCAGCCATCTCCATTATTTGTGAACTTGAAAGACAAGAAGGTAGTTGAACTTCATAGCTAACTCTGATTATCATGTTAGCCAACAGTTTCTGCTTTCCCCATATCAAAGCTTTTGGTTTAATATGTAAAATAATATGTGAAAAATATAAAGACACTATTAAAATTCATTTTTTCACTTAATGTTGAAAGTTGGTGTTAATTGAGCTGGTATCAGAAGAAGGTGGAGAAAAAGCATTTTTTGTTCCTGTGTAGTTAACAGGTAATAATAGCAAACTGAATAATTGAGTATTCATTATGCCTCTTCTTAAGCTATGGTTTCATTCATTTCACTGGCCTGTTCGTAACTGTTCAGTGAGTCCTTGCTGCTGACAGCGTAGCATCACATTTAGGAGCCCAGACTCTGCAGTGCCCTCGGCTGTATTTTCACTGTTGCTCTCATCCTTTGTGTTTTGTTAGATGCTGTTGACCAAAGCTCCCGTGTGCCTTCACTCTCCTTTCGTGTGGTTTTTAATCCTATTGGAATTGTGCCAGGGCCTTTGTGCTTTCTGTTTTCTCTATCCGGAACGCTTTTTGCCAGGTATCTGCTTGTCTCCTTGTCTTGGGGCTCTGCTGAAATGCCACCTCATCAGTGTTGTGTTCCCTACCGCTTGTATTGAAAATAGCATCCTGTCTTTTTTCTAAGTGCTTGCTGTTCTCCGTACTTGCTTATTTTTTTATTCCTCCATAACCTTTATCATAAGCTGACATCCTAAACATTTTCTGACTTATTTCTGTCTCTCTCTTGCTTCACTGGAACATGCAGTGTATGAAGGCAGGGACTTTCATCTGTTCTGTTTTCCTACTGGATTCCTACCATCTAGAAAGTTTTGGGCACGTAATAAGCATTCAGCACATTTTTGATGACAGTGAGTTAATGAGTGACTGACTGAACGATTAACCATCTGAGTCTCTGCTCACCTGAGTCTCATCCATCTTCCCAGGCCCACTCCAGGTTACACTCATGGCACATTCATGAAGCCTTCTCCAACTGTTACTGCTCATCTGATCTTTTACTCCTTTGAACTTGTGGTATTTTCATATTGGTATAAGAGAATTTTTTAATAGATATAATTGCATGTGATTGGTGTAGGCTCTAGGATGGTAAGATTTG
>NW_011494840.1:231837-242940 GCF_000754665.1 Bison bison bison | reverse complement strand
ATTTGATCACTTGAAATGTTTAAGGGGTGACAAGATGGCCTTGTCCGTAAAGGCGGCTGAAGGTGATATGTGCCAGGTGCTGTAATTTCAGGGGACCCTACAGGATGTGGGTGAAATTGCCCCGTGTAGCAGTTTTGGAAACTGGTGTTTGGAGGGGCCGTCTTACTTGCCTGTAGTTCTGTATCTTACTGTCCTGGAAGTTCAGACGCAGATCTTTCTGCAGCAGAGCCGTGAGGTTGCCTTAGTCAGTGACTGCTCCGGGACCCTGGCCCACTGCAGTGGCGTGCGGTGTGGTGGTTTGGCCTGTTTACCAAGGAATGAAGGCCGGGATGGTGAGGAGCAGCAGCGCTTGGTTAGGGCGAGAGAAAACTTAAGCAGTTTTGGATAATGGTGCAGTTAGAAACACCCAAAGGGAAACAGAGGCGCCGAGATTCTGATCCTGTTCAGATCTTGGCCTGGTGTTAGGTCAAGATTTTGGCAACAGCGTTGGTGGATCTTATTTTGATTTCTTTTAAGAAACGTTTATTGTTGGGGTTTATTGCTTTAGTTTTTGTCTTAATATGATCCAAATGATCTTACTTTAAAATTAAAATGAAAAATCTTACCCTCTGAAGACTGGCCTAAAGGTTAATACCTAGCATGTTTAATTGGGTTATAAATTAATGAAGAATTAATACTTACCAAGATCTGACTGTGTGTCAGATACTGTGTGTCATGCAGAGTATCCCTCACTTGATGTTTCCTGCCTATTCCTGTTCACCATCTATTTTCAGCACCTTTTCACTGATAGGGTAGCCACAGCAGTGCACTGCTACTTTGTTTGCTTTTCTGTGCACTTAAGTATTTTCGTAACTAAAATTAAAAAAAAATTGTATAACCCTGTTTTTATTTAATGCTTTTGTATTAATAGACAAAGGGGAAAAGTTTGCCATACTGCCAGATGGCGCCCACTGTTAATTAAGATGCCCACACCGTCCTCTGAATTATTTTATGTTGGGAGTATTGTTAGAATTTTGGCATGAATGAATAATAATAATGGACTGTAGATTTCAGGAATGAGAGAAAAAGTGGAATAGTTGAGTTGCTACTGTATAGGTATAGGGTATATTCAGTAGATCAGGGTTCAATATGGGCTTCCCTGGTGGCTCAGACAGTAAAGAATCTGCCTGCAAAAAAAAAAAAAGAATCTGCCTGCAATGTGGGACACCCAAGTTTGGTCCTTGGGTCACGAAGATCCTCTGGAGAAGGAGAAGGGAATGGCAACCCTCTCCAGTGTTCTTGCTTGGAGGATTCCATGGACAGAGCAGCCTGCAGTTCATGGGGTCGCAAAGAGTTGGACACGACTGAGCAACTGGAGTGAAGTGAATATTCAGTATAGTTTCTAGAGTTTAATTATTGGGAATTAGAATAATATTAGAATAAAACTGATGATTAGGAATCTAACTGTGTATTTTACCAGATATATTTGTCTTTCCTTGTTTTGGGTTTTCCTGTGATCTTAGCAGTAGTTGGCTTTTATTGGCTGCTTTTGACATTAATGGTTTCTTTTGTTATAAGTTAAGTTTTGATAACAGAGTAAATTTAGTTGTACTGGAATTTAGATTTATTAGATATTGTTAATTTTTATCACATTAACATGCAACATTTTGAGCTTGATTTTAATTTGACAAAATGAGTAAACCATCTCTGAACGTGTCCATTTTTAGCCATTCTCTAGAATTTTTTGAAATTATCTATGACAGAGCATATGATTTATTATTTTGATAACAAAAGCATGTTGAACTTAAATTAGTAATACCAAATAAAAATTTATATTAAACATTTTTTAAGTTAAAAGGAATGATAGTGAGTTTTTTCCCCTGGTTTTATTGTGGAACAGTTGGCATACACTGCTGTGTGAGTATAAGTTGTGCAGCGTGATGATTTGTCTTACAGACATTGAGCAGTGATTACCACAGTAAGTTTTGTTAACATCCATCGTCTCATGCAGATAAAAGTGAATGTGCGTGGAGGTGTGCTTGTTGTACCTTGTGGTGGGAACTCTTACTCTACTCTTCAGCAGTGTTCCCGTCATACAGCACTGTTAACTGTCATTGTCATGTTGTACACACACCTCTAGTGCTTTCTGTCTTACAGCTAAACGCTTCAGTCTTTTGACCACCTTCATCTGTTTATGTTGTTTATTGGGAAAGAAGAAGCTATATGACTTGCCACTTGCTGATTTTCACAGAGCAGATTTTGTAAGAGAAATGACTAAAGCAGAGTATTTTATTATTGCTCCCTCCTCTCCACAAACTCTTTCTAGTATTTCTGCCTTTTTCTTGGTCAGTGCTACTAGGGAAAATCAATATATACAGTCTTCTCCTATTTCAGTTTAAATTTCTTTGTTCAGTGATAAGCTGGGGATATTGGTGTGGCTCAGATGGTAAAGAATTTGCCTGCAATGCAGAAGACCCCGCTTCAATCCGTGGGTTGGAAGATCCCCCTGGAGAAGAGAGTGGCAGCCCACTCCGGTATTCTTGCCTGGGGAATTCCATGGACAGAGGAGCCTGGTGGGCTATAGTCCTTGGGGTCACAGAGAGTCAGACACGACCGGAAGACTAACACTTTCAGCCTTACTTCACTTTTAAGCTTGTAGGGAAGTTGCCCATAGGCCCAGATTAACCTTGTATTTCTGATAAGTCTGATCCATTTTTCTTAATGATTTGTTTTTTCACAAGGCCTTTGAGTTAGAGAATTTTTAAATTTTGTCTCTGCTGTGAAATATGTATCTAAATCTTTTTGTGGTTTTCAGAGAGTTTATGCTGAAAGAAAGATTAGAAGTAACTTAACTAGATGCTAAAACTCAAAATGTAATAATTAAGTGGTTAGGAGAAGTCTTAAAAATATTTTGTTGTTAATGGAAATGAATCTAGCAAAAGATGGGGCTAGGGAAATAGGTGAAGCTGAAGTGCGTTGCTAGGTAATGTTTAGGGGAATTAAACTTTGTCTGCTGGGTTCATAAATCTGAGAGGCAGTGTTTGGGGTTAGGAAGCTGTTTCTGAGGACGTTGTACAATGTAGCCCTCCGGGTAGTGCTTGGTGAGCTCCTGAACAGGGGTGGAGGTACAGTTGAGATGAGGTTAAAGTTGCGGGTTTGAAAAATAACTGTGACTAAAATGGGGAGTTCCCTGGTGTCTTAGTGGCTAGGATTCTGGGCTTTCACTGCTGTGGCCTCAGTGTAGTCCTGGTTGGGAATAACTCTGCAAGTTGTGCAATGCAGCCAAAAAAAATAAAACAGCAGCAACAGAAAAACTAAAATGATCAAAACTTTTGTTTGATTGAATGGTGATGGAGGCTGAAAGCGAGGAGTAAGAATGACGTGTTTCTGAAGTCATCAGGTGGATAGTGTTGCCGCCAGCTGACTTGGCAGAGTCAGGAGGAGCGGAGGGACAGGGGCCAGACGTGGGAGAGGGGGCTCCGTGGAGAGACCAACTCCGTCTTGGACATGGCACTGTGGTAGCCTGGTTGGTTATTAAGAATCTGATGCTTAGAGAAGAGATTGGTGTTAGAGATACACCACATTTCTTCCTTTATGAAAAGGACTTTCTTATGTTTCTTATCTTGAGAAGTGTCTAATAAATAATGTGTACCTTTAGTGTGCTTTTTCTCCTTAAATAGGTTATTTTGTATCATATAGTCATTGAAATAGCATGATTTAAGGAAATTGAAGATTCTGAAGCCAAAATCATGGCCTGTATCAATAGTAAATGAAATGAGCCAGGAAGGGTGTTTGTAGTGATCATTTGAATATGGGAGATGGTGGTATTTTTATTTTCAGAGAAGAAACTTAGATTCAGAGAAGTCGTATAAATACAGGGATACATTTTTTCTAAATTTTTTTTACTACAGTTGTCTATTGAGTGGTCATGCATAAATTTCTGTTTCATTTATTCATTTCTACAAGTGAAAGCATTTGATGAAACAAGGGCAACTATTGATGTAGTACTTTCCATCATCTTTTATCTAGTCTCCAAATGTTAACATTTTACCACATTTGCTCCTTTTTTTCCTACATAAACAGACATGTTATATTTTTTATGAACTATGTGAGAACAAGTTATAAACAAAACGCTCCTATACCCCTAGCTTCAGTGTTTACTTTCTAAAAACAAGGAATTTTTTAAAGTCATAAATTATCAAAATCAGGAAATTATTATTGATATAATTCTGTCACCTATCCCATAGGCCTTACTCAGATCTCATCGATTGTCCCAGTAATATCAGGGGTGAATTTTCCATTTGTCAGGATTGACAGATACAAATATAGGAAAATGTCACATAATTAAGGAAACCTTTGGGTTGAAATCAGAGTGTTTGCAAACACAGCCAGCTTTCTTAAGATAATGACCTATGTGAGTATGTTTGTCTGCTCTGTATCCTGCAGTTATCTTTTTTGGAAAGAGTAGGGGGTAGATTACCATTTTGTTTTTGCCTTGTAACTACCCCTTCCAGTGCCTAATGGAAAAACAGTGCATTTCCAAAACATTCTTTGGTGGAATCCTTTCATTAATTTTCTTACCTAGCTTTATCTTTTTCTGTCTTGTCTTTCATATTTACTAGGCATGTGCTGGGCACTACAATAAAATGCTGGATATAAATACACACACACACAGATTGTGCTTGATTCATTCCTAGAGACTGTTGTTGTTCAGTCACTCAGTTGTGTCCGACTCTTTGCGACCCCATGGACTGCAGCACGCTAGGTTTCCCTGCCCTTCATCTCCCAGACTTTGCTCAAACTCATGTCCATTGACTCCGTGATGCCATCCAGCCATCTCATCCTCTGTTGTCCCCTTCTCCCACCTTCAGTCTTTCCCAGCATCGGAGTTTTCCAATGAGACAGCTTTTCACATCAGGTGGCCAAAGTATTGGAGCTTCAGCTTCAGCATCAGTCCTTCGGGTGAATATTCAGGGTTGATTTCCTTTGGGATGGACTGGTTGGATCTCCTTGCAGTCCAAGGAACTCTCAAGAGTCTTCTCCAACACCACAGTTCAAAAGCATCAATTCTTCAATGCTCAGCCTTCTTTATGGTCCAGCTCTCGCATCCCTACATGCCTACTGGAAAAACCATAGCCTTGATTACAAGAACCTTTGTTGGCAAAGTGATGTCTCTGCTTTTAACCATTTTATAGTACATGTTTTATTACTGTATTTGATGTAGGGATGTAAAAGTGGCCCTTCATAGACAGTGTTAAAAACAAACACAAAAGCCTCCTTGGCGTGTCTTAGGCATGCCTTCAGCACTTTTGAAATGTGCGGCGGGGTGGGCCTTCAACTGGGGGAGCGTGCTGTCCTCCTCAGTCCTGTGGCCCGCGGCCCCCTCGCCGCCATCGTGGGCCCAGGTGTCTGCAGGGTTTGTTCCCCTGCCTCCTTCCAGTCTCTGGTCAAGCACACCGTCTCCTGACCAAGTGACAGTGACGTGCCTGGCCATTTCCCCCAGTCCTCCCAGTCCACTTCTGCTTTGTTTTTCTCTCTAATGTCTGCTGCCCCTGGCACACTGTTCCTCTCACATGTTAGTTCGCTGTGTAGTGCTTTCCACTGGCGTGTAGACTCCCAAGAGGGCAGGAGTTCACCGGTTTTGTTCACCACTGACTCCTCAGAGCCTTGCACAGTAGTGCCTTGAGATGGTCAGCACTCCACAAATGCTTGTTGGGTAAATGCATGTACTGCTATTCTGAGTGTAAGAGACTTAAAAAAAATTCTGAGGGAATTATTTAAATATTGCAACTTAAGTGCCATCTTTCTGAATAGAAAAGTTTTAAAATTTCTTTATTCTAGAGATTTTCTTTCAAAAGCTTTGTTTTCTGTTACGTTATTGGTTTGGGTCTATATAAGAGTCTTACCAAATTAAGATTCTGAACAGTGATGACTGCAGTGTGTTAAAGATCAGTTATTTTTTTGAAAAATAAAACTATACACCCTCCTCTTTTTTTTTTTTACTATTTACTGTCAGTCTTATTTCAGACAAATTTTAGGAGAAAAAATAAATTACCTAAGACAGAATATTGCTGTGAGTTCATTTTTAAGTGACTACAATTGCTTGGCGTGTATTAATGCTTTATATTCTAGTCTCCTGGAAATGATTGATTAAAATACCACACAGAACCTTTCTTCTAATCAGCATTGTAATGACTCTTTCAGTTTTGGAAAGTTGTGCAGAAATTCTGTCAGATGTTATCACTACCTGTCATGTTGTAACATTCCTGATGCCACTTTGCAGAGAAATGTAAATGTGAGGTAGATCAACTGTAGACAAGTAGGTCATACCAAAGAATGTTACTTTCATATTAAAAAAAAAAGGGTATTTAAAAAAACATTTTATTTCCTTCCTAGTAAAACATTGGGAGAAGGCAGTGGCACCCCACTCCAGTACTCTTGCCTGGAAAATCCCATGGATGGAGGAGCCTGGTAGGCTGCAGTCCATGGGATTGAGAAGAGTCGGATACGACTGAGCGACTTCACTTTCACTTTTCACTTTCATGCATTGGAGAAGGAAATGGCAACCCACTCCAGTGTTCTTGCCTGGAGAATCCCAGGGGCGGGGGAGCCCGGTGGGCTGCCGACACGACTGAAGCGACTTAGCAGCAGCAGCAGCAGTAAAACATTGTATGTTAAAATATTTCGTATTTTAAAAAATAAACTAAAAAGGAAAACCTAGAGCAGAACGTTCTTTGACATAAATCACAGCAGTATTTTTCAGATCTCTCTCCTAAAGTAAAGGAAATAAAGGCAAAAACAAATGGGACCTAATTAAACTTAAAAGCTTTTGCACAGCAAAGGAAACCATCAACAAAATGAAAAGACAGCCTACAGAATGGGAAAAGATATTTGCAAATGATACAGCCGATAAAATATTAATATCCAATATGTGTAAACAATTCATACAACTCAACATCAGAAAAACAAGCAACCCAATTAAACTGAATAGACATTTTTCTGAAGAAGAAATGCAGATGGCCAACAGGCACATGAAAAAATGCTCAAGGTTGCTAATCGTCAGAGAAACACATATCAAAACCACAGTGAGAGATCACCCCACACCTGTCAGAATGGTCATCATCTAAAAGAACGCAAATAACAAATGTTGGCAAGGATGTTGAGAAAAGGAAACCCTTGGTGAGAATGTCAATTGGTGCAGCCACTATGAAAAACTACAAAATGGAAATGCCTTAAACAACTAAGAATAGAACTGCCATATGACCCAGCAATTCTCCTCTCGGGTTGTGTGTGCTTAGTCACTTTAGTCATGTCCAACTCTCTGTGACCCTGTGGACCGTGGCCTGCCAGGCTCCTCCGTCCATGGGATTCTCCAGCCAAGAACACTGGAGTGGGTTGCCATCTCTTTCTCCAGGGACTCTTGGGATATATATATCTAAAAAGACAAAAACCACTAATTCAAAACCTTGATGTCATAGCAACATTATTTACATTTGCAGAGCTGTGGAAGCAACCTGAGTGCCCAATAACAGTTGATTGGATTAAGATGATGTGGTGTATTTATACAATGGAACATTACTCAGACATAAAAAAGAATAATACCACTTGCAGCAGCATGGATGATTTGGAGGGTATTATGCTAAGTGATGGAGAAGGCACTGGCGACCCACTCCAGTACTCTTGCCTGGAGAATCCCATGGACGGAGGAGCCTGGTGGGCTGCCGTCTATGGGGTCGCACGGAGTTGGACACAACTGAAGTGACTTAGCAGCAGCAGCAGTAGCGTGCTAAGTGAAAGAGGTCTGACAGAGAAAGACAAATACTGTATAATGTCACTTATATGTGGAATCTAAGAAATACAACAAACTAGTGAATATAATAATAAAGAAGCAGATGTACAGGTAAAGAGAATGAGCTGGTGTTTCCCAGTGGAAATGGGGAGAGGCACAATAGGGGAAGGGGAATTGGAGTCAAAAGTATTAGGTATGAGATGAACTACATGGAGATAGTAGAGGAGGAGCCTGGCGAGCTGCAGTCCATGGAGTCACAAAGAGTCAGGCATGACTTAGCGACTGAAGGACAAACAAAAGAGCTTCAAGAATGTATTGTACAGCATGGGGAATATAGCCAGCATTTTGTAATAACTGTAAATGGAGTAAATGGAGTGTAGCCTTTAAAAATTACATAAAAATAATTTTTTAAAAAGTGAACTAAATGTTTTGTTGAGTATGTTTTCTGGAAGAAACTGGAACTTTGAAATAACTGCTGTTGAAATAGTAATGATGGAGCATCTGTGTACACTTTTGGGTTTAATTATGAAACCATCTAAACGGGAGCTGTGTCCATGTCTTCTTGGCCAGCGTTTCTGTGTCTCTGACAGGACTCCACATCATCCACTCCACACATGCACTGAGATCATCCTCTAGCACTTGGCAGTTTCAGCTCACTAGTTCTGCTACTGGCTGTCATGCTTTCTTTTCTGGTAAAGAAAAAGCAGTAAAAGGAACACATGATATTTCATTCTCATATTTAAAGAAATGTATAAAAAATTTTAAAGCAGCTTTGGTGAGATATAATTTACATGTTGTAAAGTTCATTTATTTTAAGTATGTAATTCAGTGATTTTTAATGTGTTGGCAGACTTCTGCAACTGTCACTGCTATAAAATTTCAGGACACTTCTGTCATTCCAGAAAGATCCCTCATGCCTATTTGCAGTCCCCCTGGCCCCTTACTCATTGTTTTGCAAGTTAGTAGTTTGGTTTTTACTGTGGAAAACATGTCTTCATGAAGCAGCAAAAGGTAGTTGATGCTCTGGGGTGAAGAGCTGAGGGCTTCACGGTGGTGCAGGGGAAAGGGCTCTTTGCTTGTTTCGGTTTGGTCCCAGCTGTGTTTGGTGTGAGTGCTTCCTTTCGGGGCCCCTTTACTGCTGGCCATGTCCCCCCTTCCCCAGGAGCCCACTGCCCTGGTGCTGCCCTGTGAGCCACCTTCCCGCCCCAGAGGGTTCTGCCCCCTGCCTCGCCTCTGCTCCCCCTTGATCAAAATTCTCTGTCCATTGCAGTTTCCTTCTTCAGCAAATAAAACTAAACCAAATCCAGTTCTTACTGCCTGTAAGCTTAGGTATAATGAGGAAAGAAATGAACTTATAATAATATGGGAAGGATTGATACTTCTGGAGAGGTGAAGAGATTATTTGCATCTTTAAATCTGTATTACTAGCTTCAACAGTAAATGACTTAGCATTTCAACCAGTGACAGTGGAGAGTAAAACCAGGCATCCAGTGGAAAGGAATTTTGTTTCGAAGGATGGAATTATCGTGGTAGGAGATGCAGAGTATTCACAAGTGTGTTCTGGAATCTGCTCATGGAATAGTCTTAGCTCGCTCTCTCCTCTGATTGCTAGTTTTTTGTGTTTTTTTTTTTGTTTTTTGTTTTTGATTCTACATTTCTCAGTCCCCAAAATACAGTGTGGGAATATTATCTACTTCCTATGGCATCTGGTCCCATCACTTCAAGGCAAATAGATGGGGAAAAAATGGAAACAGTGACAAACTTTATTTTCTTGGGCTCCAGAATCACTGTGGACCATAACTGCAGCCATGAAATTAAAAGATGCTTGCTCCTTGGAAGAAAACCTAGACAGTGTATTAGCAGAGAAATTGCTTTACTGACAAAGGTCCGTCTAGTCAAAGCCATGGTTTTTCCAGGAGTCATGTATGGATGTGAGAGTTGGACGATAAGGAAGGCTGAGTGCCAAAGAATTGATGCTTTCTAACTGTGGTGCTGAAGAAAACTCTTGAGAGTCCCTTGGGCAGCAAGGAGATCCAACCCGTCAATCCTAAAGGAAATCAACCCCGGATATTCATTGGAAGGACTGATGCTGAAGCTGAAGCTCTAGTACTTTGGCCACCTGATGCAGAGTCAACTCATTGGAGAAGACCCTGATGCTGGTAAAGATTGAAGGCAGCAGGAGAAGGGTTGAGATGAGATGGTTGGATGGCATCACTGCCTCGATGGAATGAGTCTGAGCAAGCTCTGGGAGATAGTGAAGGACAGGGAAGCCTGGTGTGCAGGAAGCATGGGATTGCAAAGAGTTGAACACGACTGAGAGACTGAACAACAGCAACATTTATTAGGATTAAATCAGGCATTGTTTCTGGAATAGAATGAATAATGTTTTGCATATTCAGTAAGATGCTAGTTTCCTGTTAAATAATTCCTTGTGTGTTTGGCAGCAGTAACTCAGGTGACTCAAGTTCTTAGGTGTCATTTGTAAGCTAGACACTGTCTGCAGTTTTATAGCACACAAAGATCAATAAAATGAAGTCCCTGTGCTCAAAGAGATCACTGTGTCACAGAAGAGATAGCTGAAGCAATTAACTGTAAATCACTGTGATAAATGTTATTAAAAAAGTGTTGGGGGAATTGGAGGAGGCTTTATGGAAGGATTAAGTCTTGAAAGAAATTTTTTATTTATAAAAAAGATTCAAAGAGATTTTTCTGTTTGCTAGTCTCTCATGGTAATCAGAAATTTGAGAAATTTCTTTTCAGAAGAGCATATGATTTCATTTTATTTCTCAAATACTGCGATATCTACAAGGCAAGTATAATGAATTTTCAGTAAAATTCCTGTTCTTTTTAAAAATATATGTATGTTTTTACATTATTTGGATACCAAATGACTTATCATTCAACAAACCTCATTTTTCCCAGTTTCTACAGGGTTTCTTTTCTTAAAACTGTATTTTTTGGGCTCCAAAATCACTGCAGATGGTGATTGCAGCCATGAAATGAAAAGATGCTTACTCCTTGGAAGGAAAATTATGACCAACCTAGATGGCATATTCAAAAGCAGAGACGTTACTTTGCCAACAAAGGTCCGTCTAGTCAAGGCTATGGTTTTTACAGTAGTCCTGTATGGATGTGAGAGTTGGACTGTGAAGAAAGCTGAGTGCTTTTGATGCTTTTGAAGTGTGGTGTTGGAGAAGACTCTTGAGAGTCGCTTGGACTGCAAGGAGGTCCAACCAGTCCATTCTGAAGGAGACCAGTCCTGGGTGTTCTTTGGAAGGAATGATGCTGAAGCTGAAACTCCAGTACTTTGGCCACCTGATGCAAAGAGTTGACTC
>NW_011494840.1:218807-231737 GCF_000754665.1 Bison bison bison | reverse complement strand
TTGACTCACTGGAAAAGACTCTGATGCTGGGAGGGATTGAGGGCAGGAGGAGAAGGGGACAACAGAGGATGAGATGGCTGGATGGCATCACCGACTCGATGGACGTGAGTTTGAGTGAACTCCGGGAGTTGGTGATGGACAGGGAGGCCTGGCGTGCTGCGATTCATGGGGTCACAAAGAGTCGGACACAACTGAGCAACTGAACTGAACTGAACTGAAAGCTAGTAGTCACTTCTGTCATACAAATGTTAGGTGCATATGTATTACAACTGAGAAAAATTAAATCCGTAGTTAAATAAAGAAACTTAGCGGTAATCAGGTGCTGCGGTATTGTGTTTGTTGGCCATAGTTTTACAGCACAGGTGAAACTCTTCAAGGTGCATGGGGCACTGTGCATTTTACCAGAAGGCACCTTGTCTTTATACCTTGTCCAGACCACACCTCGGAGAAGGCAATGGCACCCCATTCCAGTACTCTTGCTTGGAAAATCCCATGGACAGAAGAGCCTGGTAGGCTGCAGTCCATGGGGTCGCTAAGAGTCTGACACGACTGAGCGACTTCACTTTCACTTTCTGCTTTCATGCATTGGAGAAGGAAATGGCAACCCACTCCAGTGTTCTTGCCTGGAGAATCCCATGGACGGAGAAGCCTGGTAGGCTGCAGTCCATGGGATCGCAGAGTTGGACATGACTGAAGCAACTTAGCAGCAGCAGCAGCAGCAGCAGCAGCAGCAGAGACCATTGTAATCGGACTTCTGTTTCAGTGACCACCTCAAATGCAGCTGTCTCTGCGAAGCCTGTGCTGATAGACCTGCCCTTTATTCATCTTTTCCTCTTTGCTTTTCCCTTTCCTTTTCCTACATCATTTGCACATACACTGTAACTGTTGAATGACTTACACTTACACTTACACTAAAGTGCAAGCTCTTTGATGGAGGAATCTGTGTTTTGTTTCCTTCATTTAATACCTTGGTAAAGTAGACAGTACATATTTGGTGATTTAAATTGAATCTAGAAAACTAAGGTTCCATCAAAATGTACTTTATTATTCTTAAATACCTCTTTTACAGTTTTGGCTCTGAAATGAGGAATAAATCTTTAGCATGTTCTGATTCCTGCTGCCAATGTGCACATATAATGTGTACAATGAATTAGATCGATTACAAGCTTAGCTGCTATAACTCAGTCAGTTCAGTCGCTCAGTCATGTCCGACTCTTTGCAACCCCATGGACTGCAGAACACCACGCCTCTCTGTCCATCACCAGCTCCTGAATTCACCCAAAGTCATGTTCATCGAGTCGGTGATGCCATCCAGCCATCTTGTCCTCTGTTGTGAACAGCATGAAAAGGCTGTAACTGAAAGGCACTCAGGTACTCTGACTTCAGCAGGATAGAAGTTTGTTTCCTCAGGTTAGTATGGAGATGAACTACTATTGATGGTTTTGTCCTCTTCACCATGAAGTTTTCATATCTGGATCCAAGGCAGCAGCTTCCCTTCTCACCATTTTCTCAGCTCATGGGAAAGGGGAAGAGGCCCGAGACACACAGGCCCAGTCTGGGCCAGTTTTCCCATGGGTAATGGCAAAACACATCGTTTCAGTTCACATTCCATTGGCCACACTTGCTACAGAGGAGACTGAGAAATGTATTCTCTATCAATGTAGCCTTGTTTGTAGGTAAAACTTAGGGGCTTTTTCTTTTTTTTTTAAAGGAAGAATGGCAAAAGGATATTAAAAAGAACAGTTTCTGCCTCACAGGTTTTGCTTTTGTTTCTGCTTTTAAATAAATCATGGATTGCTTCAGGTATTAAAGGACTTGTGTTTGACCAAGTCATCAGACTTAGCTGATATTTTACTGTGCTGCCTGCTCGCTTACTCTGCTGCCCCTTACTCTAGGTGACGCAGGCCACACAGTGCCTCCTGGTGAGAGCTGTGCCATTCACTTCAGTAGATGTGACTAGTCACAAATGGAGAAACAGCAGGTATCTGTTGTGGTGTCTTGTCTGAGACAAGCTATCGTGGGCTATAGACATTTATAAGAAGGAGAATGGAGGTGTGGGGTCGTAAGGAAAGGCTTCATGGAGAATATGGGACTCTGGAGGCCTTGAAGATGAGGTAGGACTTGTGTGGTCACAAGCAGAACATTCTAGGCAAGGGAGGTGGTGTGCAGGAAAGTTTCAAGACTGGGTAACTGAGGTGTATTCAAGGGAAAGCAGTGAGTCTCTTCTGCTTTCTGACTAACCGATTGGCTCCCTGAATGTGTAAGTAAGTTGGAGTAGTGCAAAATAAAGTTGGATCCAGATTATAGATATGTTAAAGATGTGGAGCTGGGGACTGAAAGGGAGGAAGGGTTTAACAGGATAATAGAATTCAAAATGGGTAAATGCCTCCCCCACCTGGTAATGGAATTCGGAAGGAACAGTTCTTTGTCTTTCCCTGCCTTCCAGCCGTGAGGTTACCCGTGCCTTCTCAGTTAACACATCTGCCCTAGCCCCATTCTTCTTGACTTCTCGGAAAGTTTTGACACGTCGACTATCTTTTTTTTTAAACGCAGTCCTTCTCTGGTTTTTCACTGCTTTTCTTTTTTTAAACTTCTTATTGGAGTATGGTTAATTTGCCGTGTTGTATTAGTTTCAGGTGCAGTAAAATGAGTCAGTTACAGTCGCGAAGTTGTGTCTGGCTCTTTGCGACCCCATGCGCTGTAGCACACCAGACTTCCTGGAGTTTGCTCACGTCCATTGATTGGGTGATGCCATCCAACCAATACGCACACCCACTCTCTTTTAGACTCTTCTCCTGTGTAGGTCGTTACAGAGCAGTGGCCCGTGCTCCCTATGCTGTATAGTAGGTCCTCGCTTATCTGCTTTATGTACATGGTGTGTGTGTGTCAAGTTGCCACCCCCTGCCCATAACCATAAGTTTGTTTTCCACATCCGTGACTCTACTTTGTTTTGTAAATAAGTTCATTTGTATCATTTTTCTACATTCTGCAAAAGTGATATCATATGATATTTGTCTTTCTCTAACTCCTGTAGGTCCGTCCATGTTGGTGCAAATGACATTATTTGATTCTTTTTATGGCTAAGTAATATTCCTCCGTATATATGTAACACATCTTTTTTTATCTATTCCTCTGTTGATGGATATTTAGGTTGCTTCCTTCTCCCAGCTGTTGTAAATAGTGCTGCAGTGAACAGTGGGGTATCTTTTTGAATTGTTGTTTCCTTTGGATATGCCCAAGAGTGGGATTGCTGGGTCATACGGTAGTTCTGTTTTTATCTATTTTTAGTTTCTTGAGGAACCTCCATACTGCTCTTTATAATGGTTGTACCAATTTTACATTCCCACCAGCAACGTAGGATGGTTCCCTTTTCTCCACAGCCTCTGCAGCATTTATTGTTTGTAGACTTTTTGATGATAACCATTCTGACTGGTATGAAGTGGTATCTCATTGTAGTTTTGATTAGTATTTCTCTAATAATGAGCAATATTAGCCATCTGTATGTCTCAAAGAAAGACTCTTAAAGCAGCCAAGGAGAAAAGGATGGTCGCCTGCAGAGGAACCCTCACTTGTTCAGTTGCTCAGTCGTGTCTGACTCTACGATCCCATGGATTGCAGCATGCCAGGCTTCCCTTTAAGCCTTCACCGTCTCTTGGAGTTTGAAACAAACTCTGTAGGCCAGGAGAGTGGAATGACATTCTCAGAACACTGAAAGAGAAAAACTGTCAGTCAGGACTGCTCTACCCAGGAAAGTTACCCTTCAAATATGAAGGAGAAATGCAGGCTTTCCCAGACAGGGAAAAGCTGAGGGAGTTTATGACCAGCAGACCTGCCTTATAAGAGATGTTGGAGTGAACTCTTCTACCTGAAATGGAAACGCAAATGTACACAAAACTTTGAGTAAGGTGGCAAATATAAAATTGTGACTATATCAGAATAGTTTGTCAAACCATTATAGCATAAAGCTTAAAGGAAAAGAAAGCAGTAAAAATAACTATAGCTTCTTCAGTTTAGTAACAGAATCACAAGATGAAAAGACACAAGATAAAGCATAAAATGGGAAGAGGAAAGGGACAGAACACATGTGAGCAAATGCAGATCCTCTCAGCAAGAATAAGGACTGTTTTATCTATGAGACATTTTATACAAAAAGTAGTCTGGATCTTGCTGTTGTCCCTGTGGCCTGTGAATGGCAGCACTGGTGTCTCGGGTTGCTTGTCAGGTTGCAGAGTCGCAGGCACTGTCCGGGGCCACCAGATTCCATTGTGTCCCCCACGACATGCACGCGCCTTAGAGTTTGAGAGACACTGATCTGAAACTGACGCTGCAGTTCTTTAACTTTTCTTGTTTTGAAACTTAGCTGCTGAAATAATTAGACCCTCCAGCTGTTCATCTATTTGTGTTTGCCTGTATCTGTCTTTTTGTTTACCTTAGATTTTTACGTAGACTTCAGAGGAGACTGTCCTGTTATGTATGAGTGATGGAGAGTAGCCGGGGGAGGCAGCTGTGGCTGGAGGGGTCACCAAAGTCGCCCAGAGTAGGTGGCATGTGACGGAGCGAGCCTGGCACCTCACAGCCTGCAGGAAGCATTAGGGGCAGAGGTGGCAACATGTGCAAAAGCAGGGAAGGCCAGGCGCACTTGGACGAGGACTGAGGTCTTCTCCGTGGGGGCTGGGGTCGGCCCCTCCGTTGTCGCGTGAGGCCTTTATTATATGGCTCCTCTGTCAGCTCCTGAAAGGTCCCCAATTCCCTGACACCCTGCCCTCTGCTCTGCCAGACTCCCTGACCACCCTCACCTTCTTCAGCCTTTGCTGAGACGTGTCTTGGCGTACTCTGTGTCAGTGGCTCCGGCCAGCGTTTAAGCTTTGTTTCAAGATTGGCCCCCACTGTGAGACCTGCTTGCCTTCCCATAGCCTTGTCTCCTTGCCCCTGAAGAATGCCGGAGCATGTAGCCCCTGAAGGATGCCGGAGCGTGTAGCCCCTTCTCCACGGAATCTTCCCGACCCAGGGATCGAACCTGGATTTCCTGTGTTGCCGGCAGATTCTTTACCCTCTGAGCCACCAGAGAAGCCTTTATATATATCACCTTGTGCTAAAATTGATTACAAATGTCCTATTTAACCACGTTGATATGTTATGTGCAGTCTGTTCATTTTCATTGTTGTATAATTTTCTGTGGTATGGAGATAATCGTACTGGTGAACATTTAAGTTGTCAATCTTTTCAGAAATCATGCTACTGTAAATACTCTGGTTACGCAGCTTCTTGAGTATATGTATGAGTTTCTTTGTAGTGTTTTTCAGCCTTGCTTGACTCTGGTCCAGAGAAACAGCATTTTATAATGTGACCTGATTTTTGTGTGTATGTGTATCTGTACATATATATGTATATTACTGATTTTTTAAAGGTTTTAACAAAGTTATATTTACTCTTCATCTGATGCACTTATACCATTTTCCTTCTAAAAATAAATTCTGGTTGAGATTAAATTAATGAGTTGTGACCTACTGTTTAAAATATTGCTAAAGGGTGTGTTGTGTATGTGTGAATTTCTCTGTGTACATAGACATGTCATATTGTTTAAAATAAACATGCATAAATTGAGAAACATATGTGTAAGCACATGTGTTTATGTTTTGTGTGTTTATGAGTAGATTGTTGGTTGGAAGGGTTTATTCATCTGACTAGATTTGACCAATTTAAAAAAAAATGGTTGCATCTATTTAAATTGGTATCGTCTCCTGACTGTGAGAACTTAGCCTTTTATCATTGTGTCAGTGGTCTTTTAAAGCATTTAGTTGGCACAGAATTGGTAAGTACTCATTGAATTTGTTGTTGTTCAGTCGCTAAGTTGTGTCCGACTCTTTGTGACCCAGTGGACTGTAGCCCTCCAGGCTCCTCTGTCCATGAGGATTTCCAGTCAAAAAGACTGGAGTGGGTTGCCATTTTCCTTCTCTGGGGGTATCTTCCCAACCCAGGAATTGAGCCTGCACCTCCTGCATTGGCAGGTGGATTCTTCACCACTAAGCCACTGGGGAAGCTTGTTTGGTGAATGAAAAGAAGGATTTCATTTTGATAATTGAATGACTGCCATGTTAAGCAACTACTATTTTATCAAGGCAATTTTAGGTAAACTTACAGGGCTAATTTTATAGAGTGCATGTTCCGTTTGTAACTTTGGTTAGACTTTTAAAGTATTTTTAGGGGTTCTTGATTATATTGTTCAGTTATGATAGTTTATGTTCTAAAGAAAGATCCATTGACAAAATTACATTATTATTTCAATATGTAAAAAATGATTGGGGCTAAAGTTTCCCATAAATGATAACCAGGTTTGTTTTTTTTTTCTTTCTTGTAGGAATCAATAAAATGGTTTTTATAGCCTTAAATTAATAAGATTTAAATACCATCTAACATTTAATTATATCTAGCTTTTGCTCAATAGTAATATAGCGTTTTTTTCATATTACTGCTAGCATTATTCTTGCATAAGGCTTTTATGCATTTGAATCCCTTTCTTTTGTTGTTATAAAAATGCACCACTGTATTGGGTACTGCAGTTTTGTACCTGCATAGAGAGTCGCATCGTATTATGCAAGTTCTTTCAGTCATAGCATCCACATTAGGAAATCGTGCTAAAGGTTTCCATTTGTATTTGGCTGAAATTCTGGCAGATTATTCACAGGGAAATCATTCTGTTTTCACAAAAATGAAGCCCTTCTTGGAGTCTGTTGAAGATTTCTATTTTCTCATCATGCTCTGGACCCACTGCCTTTATAGGAGTTACTTTTGAGGAAAGTTAAGATACAGTTGTTTTACAGACCAATATAGGAACTTCTCTAGAGGGAAAAAAGTGTCATATTTTGATCATCAGGATTTCTTAACCTGGCAGTAACTTGTGTTAAGTAGTGCTTTAAAACTTTAAAAATATTTTCCGTACACATCTCACCTAAGTATTGAGGGCAACCATTCTAACTCCTTTGAACAGATGAGAACCTTACAGCTCTGTTACTAGGTCCAGTGTAATCTGTGCAGCTCAGAAGTGGCTGAGCACATGGACAGCAGTGGTCTTTTGACTGCTAACTTATTTTGACACGGTTGGTAGTCGAATAGAGTCTTAAATAGAGCATGTCCCAGATGTTTGTCTGTTTATAGGTGTCATTTCTCAAATTTAAAAGTAAGATATTTTGACATAAATTGTATACACATAACCTCTCCCCTAAGGAATTTTTGGAGAATGTGTTTAGTGTTAACTACATTAAAATTTTTAGCCTTGGTGTTATTTTGTAGATTCTCATCTTTAGATAAAAAGTATGTACTTAAACAGAAAAAAATCCTAAATTTTTTAAAAAGCTTGATTTTTATTAATATCTCTTACTGTATTTTTCATAATCAAGTCATTTAGAGAAATCTTATATATGAGCTTCTGAATATTTGATATAATTTCCAGATATTACTTTTATTTTCCATTTTACTTTAATTGTACGAGCAGTATGTGAAGATAATCATAAGAAGATTTAAAATTATCAAGAAGTAGTACAGTCAGAGGTACAGCTAGTAGTACTAGAAGAATAGTACAGCTAAGGCTTGTATCTTACATATTTAGGTGAGTTTCTCTATGGTGTTTGAATCAGTTTTTTGACCCAAAGACTTAACATTTTGTAACACACCTCAGTTCATCTGTAACTTCTTAATCTCAGGGTTATATCTGGGATTTATTCATGTTGATAAAAGACTTCTTGAGGCAGTCCTTTTTTAGTCTTATAATTATTAATGGTATTAATTGACAAAAATGTTCCCCTCCTCAAGGTGTTGATTACAAAGTAGAAGTTATTGTAGTTTTAAAGGGCATTTCCCCCCAGTTACCAGTGAGAGAGTACATATTTTTATGTGTTTGTTGGCCATACATTTCTTTTTCTGTGAATTACCCATTTGTGTCTTTTTTGTCCATTTTTCTATTTAGGTTCATTGTCTGTTTTTTTTTTTTTTAACTAATTCTGTTTCATTTTAAAAAACCTCTTTGATTTTTACTTGTTGGTGGTCTTTTAAACAATACCCTAAACATTTAATAAAGGACTTACCTTTACTGTGGGCTGTTACTACTCCTGAATCAAATATGCTAGTGAAAAAACTGTTCACATAAAGTAGTTTTAAATTCTTAGATTTTGGGGGAAGTTCCTAGGAAGGCAAAAGTAGTAAACTCCTTAAAGTTCTTGAAGGTTGAAGGTTGATTTATAGCCTTTTAGCACAACCAACAGAGAAGGCAACGGCACCCCACTCCAGTACTCTTGCCTGGAAAATCCCATGGATGGAGGAGCCTGGTGGGCTGCAGTCCATGGGGTCGCTAATCGGACACGACTGAGCGACTTCCCTTTCATTTTTCACTTTCCTGCATTGGAGAAGGAAATGGCAACCCACTCCAGTGTCCTTGCCTGGAGAATCCCAGGGACAGGGGAGCCTGGTGGGCTGCCGTCTATGGGGTCGCACAGAGTCGGACACGACTGAAGCGACTTAGCAGCAGCAGCAGCAGCACAACCAAGACAAGTCTTCTTAGCGAGCTGCTGCTGTGCCATTTGAAAATTTGAGCCCGTGAATTCTGTAGCCCTTCGTTATGATTGTATAAAGAACCAGAATGCTTCTTATATGCTGTTACGATATTTTTTTAGTTTTTAATGCTAGCTTTTCTTTGTTTCTTCTCTGTAATCAGGTCCTCGTTGGGCTTCCTGGAATATTGGTGTGTTTATTTGCATCAGATGTGCTGGCATCCATAGGAATCTTGGGGTTCATATATCCAGGGTCAAGTCAGTCAACCTAGACCAATGGACACCAGAACAGATCCAGGTAAACATTACCCTACAGAGAAATTATTTAAAATAGATTTAAGAGCTTTACTCCTTCTTGCATCTAAGGATTAACAACGTACAGTAGTATATTGAAATATGGTGTATGCCACAAATAAAATTTGAGCGTTGACTTGGACTGTCAGTTCACAGATGTTTATTTTTTCTTGGTTCTGTAGTAAAGTCAGTTTTTAATGTAGTTTTCTAAAATGTTGATTTTGAAGTATTTAAAAAAAAAATTCTTTTCCTGTGCTGATGAGATTTCGGGTATAATTCCGTAGTCTGTTTTGCTTTGCAGTCAGTAGAGGGCGCCTGAGTAAAGACGAAGAGCAAACCGCCTGTCTGCAGCGCGAAGGGGAAGGAACGGCTTCCTTCTGTGCAGGAGTGGGTGTTCTCCACTCTCAGACAAGTCACAGGAGCTGGAAGACAGCCCATTTAGCCAGTGTTCTTCTCGTGACTGGGCTTGTTTGGAGCGGTTTAGTTTTTTAGAGATAAATTTATACTTTTAAGGACTTGCCATTTTTCCAGTGACAGTATTAAATTTTCAAAATCATACTTTCTAATCCTTTAGGTTAATTGCTAATGTAAAAATGATTATTTCTACTGGTTATATTTATAGTTCACAGTGAAATTGCATGTCTTTTTCTTATGCCCTTTTCAAATTACTTATAGTCAGTATGAAACATAAATATACAAGTGTATGTAGTTGAACCTCAGGGATACACACATATACCTCACAATCATAAAATAAATATAACACACAAATTGACATGGATATGTGAAGTAAGGGTAGAAAGAATAGAATGCTGGGAGAGAGTGATCATTAAAAAATGTATATAGACTTGGTTAAAGAAAGTACAGCTTCTATACTGAAGACATTTATACCAAAGTAAATACTAGATGTAGCAAAAATTTAAATATTAAAAAACTAAACCTCAAAAATACTCAAAGGAAAAAAATAGAATAGAGATCTTCAGGCCATAAAGTCAAGCATAATTAATTAGTTTAGTCTTAGGTTAGTTTTTTAACTTTTTGTTGGCTAGAATATAAAAGGAAATATGAAACTGTCTTTTCAAGATCCTTGAGAGAATTTACTTAAGGAAGCAGAGCTTTTTGAACATTTCATTTTAAGGCAGTTTTCTTAGTAACATCTCTGTAGTAACTATGGTTACAGATTTTCATGAGATTGTTTCTTAAGTTGTCATCAAGAGAACATGAAGTGTAGCTTGAAAATGTCACTTGAGTTTATAATGGTTGTGAAGATGCAGAACACTCAAGACCAAATGTGTTGCCTTTTTAATGGTTCATTTCAAACCAAGGAGAAAACATGGAATCCCTAGACACTTAAATTCTCCAGAAATATTATTTTTTTCAACTAGGCTGTTGAAAGGAGCTGAGTAGCAGGTTCTTTGAGGTGGACAGCTGTTCTTTTCTAGTAGTTTAGGGCATAACTTCCCAACCAGAGCACTGTAGTTTACTGGTTTTCTGGGGGATATGTTATAAAGCAAGATACTGTTTACTAAATATGTAAGGATCTTGAAAGCAATTACTAAGTAGTGTACAGTCTTTGAAGTTATGTTTGAACACTTATTTGTATGTCAGCTTCTTCAAATAAGAATTACTGTTTTTGAATGCCAGACTTTTGACGAGTACTTCTCATAGGGACGTGCTGTGTCTTCATAAGCCTCGGGGCGCCTCCTGCAGTTGAGGAGGGTGAGGTTAGAGTGCATGCCTGCGAAGTCAAGTTGAGAAGACAGTGAGGCTCACTTTAAAGAAAAGAAGGGTGGGTCAGCCTAGTCACAAGAACAGGTGAGCCCGCTGGTATTCTTGTGTGGGCCTTGTCAGTGCTTGCAGGCAGAGCCAGAGTTGTTCTTTAAAATCAGTTCTGGACTGCTGTGTGCTGAAAAAGTGGTTGGCAAAGACCCCGAGGCTCCATACTGAGGAGCGCAAGCTTTGTTTTAAGGCAGCTGGTTCCTGAGAGGCCATAGACCAAGGTGACTGAGAAGGCTTTCTGTGGAGTCAGACTCCGGGTAGCGCGGGGCAGTCCTGGCAGGGCGCCTTGCCTCAGGTGCCGCAGTGCCTGTGTCTGAGGGCAGGCCGTCCCAGTGCCCTCTGGCGGGGCTGTGCAGTAATATGGGTGATACGGGCAAAACGTTTATAACACTGGTAGGCTCACTGGGTATTGAAGCATAGTTGATTTATGGTATTGTGCTCTTTTCAGACTGGCACATCTTGAACACTCCCGTCATGCTGGCTTGTCAGTTACTAGTAGGATTAGTCTGTTTTGTTCGCTGTGCAAGATCCTCAATATTGCTGCTTGGAGGATCTTTCCAGTCTCTTTTTTTTCCTTTGGCCGCTGCCCTATGGCCTATGGGATCTTAATCCAACTTTGGCTTTTTTTTTTTTTATTAAAAAAAAAAGTATATAAAAAATGAGGTATAATTACGGAGCAAATACAGATAAAAGTGAGTTTTATGTACCTCGGGAAAGGTCTATACAGTCGTTCACTTGTGTCCTTGGGGACTGGCCCAGGACCCCTTCACATATTGAAATCTGTGGGTTCTCAGGTCCTTTACCTAAAATGGTGGAGTTCGAGGATCTGATATTATATATCCATCATGTATGTAGTGTCTGTGGGGGTCAGTTTTTAGGGCATCTGTCATAGCTGTGTTAGAATTGCTGTATGTTTACTTTTAAAAGAAAATAATTTATCTACCAAAACTTAGTGTGGAAATAGTTATTCACCTTAAATTATAATAATAAATTGTTTTGAATGGTGGTTCATAGATGAAATGTCTTTGATCTTGGGTTTATTTTTGGGTACTTCTCAAATTTTTGGAAAGGATCAGTGTGTTATAAAATAAAAGCCATCGTATTTATAAAGTATTCTTTTTAGTTTTGTACTGGTTCATTAATCCCAAGTCTTGATTACCTTTTCCCCTCATTATTTAAAAATTCTTAATTATTCATTTTTCATTGTCTGTATTGAAGGAATTAAAATGAAGAATACACTAAACAGCAAGGCCCTAGTATAACACTATACTCAATATCCTGTAAGAAACCACAATGGAAAAGAATATGAAAAAGAATGTGTGTTTGTGTGTGTGTGTGTGTGTGTGTGTGTGTGTGTAACTGAGTCACTCACTTTGCTGTGTACCAGAAAATAACACTGTAAATCAACTGTACTTTCATTAAAAAATGCAATTAAAAAAAAGAAATGAGGATTAGAAAAGAATAGAGTTTCTTGGCTCACTTTGTAGAGAGTTGTGTAAATTGTGCTGCCTAATAAAACATCCCTAGTGAGACTTTGTCTGCATTGGAAAGTATACTCCGTGCATTTGGTGTTTTTATTGGTAACTTTAGACCACTTTTCATGGTAACTTTTGGACCACTTTTCGTGGTAACTTTTGGTAACATTTTTCATACTTTATAATCTGTAAGTGTTTTAGTAATATTCTCTCACAAGTTCTTTGTTTCGGACTTACTGGTGACGTTTGTTGATAAGGTGTCAGTACTTGGCATTTTGCAGGGTGGAACACCAAGCACACACAACTGCAGTGTATTCATTTATCAAATACGTCCAGTCTTCTTAGGCTCGGTACGCTTGCCTTCAGCGTTCTGTAGGCACTTTCCTTCCGTGTCTTTATACCTTGCCCCTTTGTGCTATGGCTTTGACCACACTTTGGCCCAGAGGGAGAGGTCTTTGAACTGAGCTCTCCTCACATCATTGTTTACTCTTGCATCAGAAGAACAGAGGCTTTCCTCGCTCTCGCTTTCTGTCCATCCTCCTCTAGCCATCTCTGCTCTGACTTGAGCAGCTGGCTCTATTGTTCTAGGCGCAGAGTGGGGGAAGGTACTGGTGCTAGTTGCTCTGCCTTTGTTTCCATTCTCAGCTTCCTTTCTGCTTTTGTACCTAATTAAAGAAGTTATATTCATTGGAGGCATCTTTAAATGCTTTCCTCCTCTTTGAAATCTGCTGTCTTGCCCCCTGCCTCCACAAAAGTTTGCTTTGTACCCTTTGACCCTCGACAGACAGCCCTCAACCCCACGATGCTGGTTCACTCACTTGTTCACCTGCGAGCGTTCACCG
>NW_011494840.1:213976-218678 GCF_000754665.1 Bison bison bison | reverse complement strand
CCCACGTGGTCCTGCTTCCCTGACACTCCTCACTGCCTTCTTGAAGCTTTTTCTGTGTAAGAGAATCTACAGTTACTATCCCTCATCCTCTGTTTTGTTTCATTATTTAGTCGCTGTGTTTTTCTCTTTTTTTAAAACTTTTTTTCTGCTTTTCCCTCCTTTTGGAGACTTTATGCAGTTTTGCCTTCAGCCTTTTTGCTCGTTTGTCTTGCTCCAAGGGAAAACTCAGTTACTCTCATGGGTTCAGTTGTTATTTTTCTGTGCACATGATTTTCCCCTCTTTCTAGTAGTGACCTCTTTAAAGTATCAGTTCTTTTAGATTTTCTGTTTGAAACCTTTGGTATTCATGAATTTATCACACCTTAAGAAACCTTGGATATCCTTCAGTTCAGCTTCAGTTCAGTCGCTCAGTTGTGTCCCACTCTTTGTGACCCCATGGACTGCAGCACACCAGGCCTCCCCATCCACCACCAACTCCCAGAGCCTGCTCAAACTCATGTCCATTGAGTCGGTGATGCCATCCAGCAATCTCCGCCTCTGTCGTTCCCTTCTCCTGACTTCAGTCTTTCTCAGCATCAGGGTCTTTTTCAATGTGAATATCCTTAGCGTGGTAATTGGTAATTTTTCCAAGTATGTTTGGTGAGGCTGGAGTTAGCCCGATAGGTTGATTCCGTGGCACTGGAATTTCAGCATGGCTGTACATCATCTATTCATATTTGTGTTTCAAGAACTCTTGTGAAATAATTAAAAATCTTGTTGCTTTGTGAAAAATGCTTTTCATAAAACAAAGAAAGCCAGCTGCTAATACTATGATAGACTTTAAGAGAAAGGAATAGATACAACCAGGCATGGAGTTTTTTTTTGCTAGATAACATGATACATTTGAGTAGAATACAGAGCAGAATATCATTAACCGTTGTTCTTTAACACTATCAATGAAGCCTAGGTGTTTTATACAGAAACAGGAAAAAAGGATTTATTAAACTGTTTCAGTGTTTCAATATGGGAAACTTTGGCCACAGTCATAGGAGTTAATGTGTACACTTAGAAATGTTAAGATTGGTAGGTGTCTGTTTACCTGCCGCGTGATACATCTAAAATGCAAACGGTCATCTGGTTGTCTGGACTGGCTTTCTTTCCTGTGCCTTTGTTTCCCATCAGTTCTTAGTTTTTTCATTGCTTCTGTTGCTTTCCATTTGTTGTCCTTTTCTCCCTGTGTTCCTTTATACTTGTAAAGTTCCAAAAATATAGCCGCCATAGGAATTCTGACTTAAGCTAGTGTGTATGGGGTTCCAAGGTGATACATGCTGAAACTAGAAGGCAGTACTTTTCAGAGTTCAGACTGTTCCAAACTGAAAAGAATCGCCTTTGGAGAACAGTGAGCTCGCCATCACTGGGCCGGATGTGCACTTGGAGATGTAGGTGGGGTTCAAGCCTTGGATGGCAGGTGAGGAGCAGTTTCAGTGACTGAAGTCTCTTCCATTTTTGGGATTCTTGGGTGGTATGCTCAAATCTTCTTTGATTGCCACAACAGTTCAAAATCACGATAACAGATGTGATTCAACTTTTTCCAAGAGTCAAATTCTACCCTAAAGGATAAGACTTTTCTGAAATCTCCAATAATTCAAAAGAATATGACAGGATTCTTGGGTTAAGTCAAAAAGACAGGTTCTAAAAATGTTTTGGATAAACTTTTTTGCTCTTCTTATTTTCTTTCATAAGGAGAAAATCACCAGCTAAATGCATAGAGATTTCTCTGATAACCTTGTCATTCCCAAAGAAACCTATAGTAAGGTAACTTGTGCAGCCTTTACTTTAATTTATGTCATAACATTAACCTGCTTGTCTTCATTTAAATTTTTGGTTTTTCTTAGAAAAGGATTTTCCCTAAGGAAGCGAAAATCGTGGATTTCTGTTGATCTTCATCAGTAAGCTTTACTGTGTTCTGTCAGCTCAGCTTGCATTCCTAATCTGGCCAAATCAGAGAGAATAGGCAAAAGGGGCTTGATAGTTACTTTAACTACTTCTTTGAAGCTGGAACGACAACTGAAACGACAGGCACTTCTCATGTTGTGGTCATGTTGTGTGCATCTGCAGTGGTAAAATAGGTGTGTACACGATTTCAGAGGTGGGACGTGATAGAGGCTAGGGTGGAAGTGGCTGAGCACACTGAGGAGGTTTTCTCTTCTTTGACTTTCTGACATAGTATGTTTTGGATGAAGTTATAATAAATTTTATTCCTTGAAAGCGTATTGATTTTGTGAAATAAAATGACTTGCAGTTGATGAAACCAGTCTGCTCTGAGCTCCCTCTTCAGTCTTTAATAAAATGGAAACCTGGAACTAGAGTATTGTGGACAGCTGAACCTTAAGTTTCACTTGAATCATGAGGTTGTACAGGTTGGTTTTACTGGGACAGAATCCAAGAATGTATCAGATCAATACAGGCCCTTTCTCTGGGCCTGGTCTTAGCTGTTAGTGAGTAATTAAATTGTCAGTTCATTGCAAAAAAAATGACATTATGACACCACTTTAAGTCTTCAGATGCAGGTGAAATCAGTTATTACGTTTTCCTGGGAGCTCTGCAGGGGAGAAAGATGCATTAATAAGACATTATTAACACTAATTGTACCTGTTTTTCTTTTTTTTTTTTTTTTTAGTAAGGCTATCAGAAAATGTAAAACCCTGTAACTGGCTCATTTCCTGTTTCACAGTGGTGATTAGATGTCTTGTTTGCCTGGAGCCACTGCAGCTCTCTTTTGCTAGATGGTTGCGTGATCTGTCTTTTTTAGTACTTCAATGTTTGACCTGTCTCTGTCTTGAAACATAGGAGATTTCTTTTAGACAGGAAATGCCTGCATGTGATATGTTCTTTTAGCATGTAGTTTCAAAGTTTTTATTTCAGTGACATTCAAAATTTTTTTTTTATTCCAGTAACTTTTTAAAAATGAAGTTTTTAGTATCCTGTTTCCTTGTTTGAGTTTCCTGTTTCATTGACCCTCTTACCTGTATTTAGGTCTTCATTGCCTGACACTAATATTTGTCACTTTCTCTTAGATACTTTTCATTACTTTTTACTTCCATTAAGTTTTCTTTTTTTCTTCTTTTGCCTGTCCAGAGTTCTACCATTACTTGCTGTGTTTATTTGTTTTGATCTTCTATTTAATTTGATATCCAGTTTTGAATTTTTAAAAAACTTCTAATTCTTTCCTGAGTTATTGTTTTAATTCTGTGTGTTTCTGATTTCTGATTTAGTTGCTCTTTAATAACATCATGTGTCTTTGGACTCATTTATATGTTCTTTGTTATCTTGTATTTATGGCTTTCAGTTTGTTCTGATTAGTAGTCTGTGGCTTTGATCTGTTTTCTGGGCATGTTTGTTCTTGTGTGGCTTCACTGTTAGAGACACTGTTCCACATCTTTTTTTTTTTTTTACTTTACAATATTGTATTGGTTTTGCCATATATCAAAATGAATCTGCCGCAGGTATACATGTGTTCCCCATCCTGAACCCTCCTCCCTCCTCCCTCCCCATACCATCCCTCTGGGTCGTCCCAGTGCACCAGCCCCAAGCATCCTCTTCTGACAACTTTGTATGAGATTTGACCTTGATTATTTTCTGTTGATCATTTTTATGTGACATTGGTTTTTCATTACCTTTAAAAGGCATTAATATTCAAAATAGCTTTTCTAACTACACAGACCTGTCTCTTCAGTTGTTTTCAGGTGTTTAAAACATAAAGCCACTTGTTTTCTCCCACTTTTTTCTGAACCTTCTGTTCCTTTATCTCCATGATTCCTGTCCTCCTCCATTTTGAATCATTTCCCAGGAGTTTCTGCTCAATGTGGGGCCCTGTCCTGACGGAGATTTGGTGGTTCTTGTGGGGTCTCTCCGCATTCCCAGCTTCTTGCGCTTCCTTGCTGTTGGGGTGGGTGAAATCCCTCAGCTTCATGTGCCATCTTCCTCTTGGTTCACAGTAATTTCCAGTTGGTACGTCTCCACTGTCTTAGTCTTCTGTTCTCAGACCCACTCAACACCTCATTAGGTGTTGTGGGCATATCTGCTGGTCATTATGCCTCATCCCTACCTAATGGCATCTTGGGATTTGTGGGTTTCTTCCATTACTACCATGCCAGAGAGTGCTCAAACTACCGCACAATTGCACTCATCTCACACGCTAGTAAAGTAATGCTTAAAATTCTCCAAGCCAGGCTGCAGCAATACGTGAAACATGAACTTCCAGATATTCAAGCTGGTTTTAGAAAAGGCAGAGGAACCAGAGATCAAATTGCCAACATCCACTGGGTCATCAAAAAAGCAAGACAGTTCCAGAAAAACATCTATTTCTGCTTTATTGACTATGCCAAAGCCTTTGACTGTGTGGATTGCAATAAACTGTGGAAAATTCTGAAAGAGATGGGAATACCAGACCACCTGACCTGCCTCTTGAGAAACCTATATGCAGGTCAGGAAGCAACAGTCAGAACTGGACATGGAACAATAGACTGGTTCCAAATAGGAAAAAGAGTACGTCAAGGCTGTATATTGTCACCCTGCTTATTTACCTTATATGCAGAGTACATCATGAGAAATGCTGGGCTGGAGGAAGCCCAACCTGGAATCAAGATTGCCAGGAGAAATATCAATAACCTCAGATATGCAGATGACACCACCCTTATGGCAGAAAGTGAAGAACTAAAGA
>NW_011494840.1:198535-213876 GCF_000754665.1 Bison bison bison | reverse complement strand
CTGGAGGAAGCCCAACCTGGAATCAAGATTGCCAGGAGAAATATCAATAACCTCAGATATGCAGATGACACCACCCTTATGGCAGAAAGTGAAGAAGAACTAAAAAGCCTCTTGATGAAAGTGAAAGAGGAGAGTGAAAAAGTTGGCTTAAAGCTCAACATTCATAAAACTTAGATCGTGGCATCTGGTCCCATTACTTCATGGCAAACAGATGGGGAAACAGTGGAAACTGGCTGACTTATTTTTGGGGGCTCCAAAATCACTGCAGATGGTGATTGCAGCCATGAAATTAAAAGACACTTACTCCTTGGAAGGAAAGTTATGACCAACCTAGACAGCATATTCAAAAGCAGAGACATTACTTTGCCAACAAAGGTCCATCTAGTCAAGGCTGTGGTTTTTCCAGTGGTCACGTATGGATGTGAAAGTTGGACTGTGAAGAAAGCTGAGTGCCGAAGAATTGATGCTTTTGAATTGTGGTGTTGGAGAAGACTCTCGAGAGTCCCTTGGACTGCAAGGAGATCCAACCAGTCCATCCTAAAGGAGATCAGTCCTGGGTGTTCATTGATAGGACTGATGTTGAAGCTGAAACTCCAATACTTTGGCCACCTGATGTGAAGTGCTGACTCATTTCAAAAGACCCTGATGCTGGGAAAGATTGAGGGCAGGAGGAGAAGGGGATGACAGAGGATGAGATGGCTGGATGGCATCACCGACTCAATGGACATGGGTTTGGGTGGACTCCGGGAGTTGGTGATAGACAGGGAGGCCTGGCATGTTGCGTTTCATGGGGTCACAAAGAGTCAGACATGACTGTGACTGAACTGAACTGAACTCCATTACTACATTTCACTGTAAATATTGTGCGTGGGTTTTGGTTTCTTTAATCTAGTACTTCTTCCTGTGTTTTTGGTTTTTTGCTAAGGAGCTTCTTGCATCTTCAAAAACTATCAGTGCTGTTACAGCATCCCCATGACAAGCAATATTTAGTAGAGTAAAATTGTCATTAAAACAGTTAATTTGAAGCACTCCATGATTTAACCACATTTCACCTGTGTGTATTAGAACATTGTTTAACCTCTCAAAATTTTGTGTTTTGCTGTGCTTAGTTGCTCAGTCGTGTCTGACTCTTTGCGACCCTGTAGATAGTAGCCTGCCAGGCTCCTTTGTCCATGGGGATTCTCTGGACAAGAATACTGGAGTGGGTTGCTATGCCCTCTTCTAGGGGATCTTCCCAACCAGGGATTGAACCCAGGTCTCCTGCATTGCAGGCAGATTCTTTACCGTCTGAGTTGTGGAGAATCCCAAGAATACTGGAATAGGTATCCTATCCCTTCTCCAGGAGATCTTTCTGACCCAGGAATTGAACCAGGGTCTCCTGCATTGCAGGCAGATTCTTTACCAGCTGTGCTACCAGGGAAGCCCCTCAAGGTTTTGACCCTTAGATAAATTTCTATAGTGTTGTATAGAATCAGACACATAATAAGCTTTCATTACACAATTCTTGGTACATACTTATTCAAGAGATCCCAGGTCAAGCAACTTTGTTTCTTATTTTATGGGAGGAGTGCTCATTATAGCTCCATCAAGCTGATGAAATGTCTCAAACTGTGGCCTCATGTACATACTGAACTTTTTAAGTTGACTGAGATTCAACTTACACTGACTTCTTGCCAGGGTCATGATATGGTCTGTGTCCTCAGAAGCAGAGCGAGGTGGCAGCACATTGCTGGGTTTATCTTTTACCTGCAGGTGCAGAGGGAAATAAATATGACACTGTCTATAACAACATGTGATCTGTGAAATTCAGTGGAGGGTTTGCATTTTAAACAATCCATTGGAGGAAATTTTTTAAAAAACCCTTTTTTTGAATTTGAATGTGCAAGATTGTGATTTTTCTGTTGATTTTCTTCATTGTTTTTGAGGTTAAACTTTCAACAATATCAGTAATAGAATTTCCTTTTCCTTGTGACTGGCTGTAGTTCTTGCATCAAAGCAGTGAACAAAATGGTGAGATGTTACTTAGTGGAAGTCACTCCTTGATCCCGTTAATTCTGTGCTGGCTACTCTAGGTGGACTGAGAGTATAGCCAAAGGAATCGCAGGCTACCTGAAGATAAGGACATATATCCCAGAGTGGGTGCTCACGCAGGGCAGGAATTTGTTGGGGGGCAGTGAATGAATCCACTGAATTCATTATCTGGGAACACGATTGTTTTGTTTGTTTCGTCACACACAGCAGTTCAGAGTTGCTGCTTGGTGTGACTGGAGAGTGCCTGAGACCAGCAGGTGTGGTGGAAGTCCTGGCCTGGTACTCTGTAGGCTTGGGCTTAGGGTTAGGCTTGCTGGCTCAGAGATCCTCAGCACGCAGAGCATCTTCAGCATGTTCCTTAGGAGTGGCTCCTTTTTTCTGTTTTAAAAAAGTATTACCAGTATCCAGTGATATTGCAAGTTCTAAACATGTCTTTTATTTATTAAAAAAATTTTTTTTTAATTTAAATTTATTTATTTTAATTGGAGGCTAATTACTTTACAATATTGTATTGGTTTTGCCATACATTAACACGAATCTGCCACGGGTGTACACGTGTTGCCCATCCTGAACCCCCCTCCCAACTCCCTCCCTGTACCATCCATCCCTCTGGGTCGTCCCAGGGCACCAGCCCTGAGCAACCAGTATCATGCATTGAACCTGGACTGGCGATTTGCTAAACATGTCTTTTAAATGTCTCATTACTGTTTTTGACATTGACCTTTGTTTATCGGTTTCTAAAAGCATACAACAGTGTGCAGAGGGACTTCTAGGCAGGAAGACAGAAAAGTATGTTGTGTTTGAGAAGGTGAAGTAGAAGAGACTGGTGCGGTTATAGGGGCAGAGGTGAAAGTTGCAGGCTGGGGCTGGTTTGGCCTTGGTCCTGTGAGGGGTGGCTTATGGAGGGACAGCCTCGGGAGCTTGTAATGAGGTCTAAGTTGAAGAGCAGTGTCTAATATCATTTTCTTCTAAGAACGTGAGTCCTTACATGTTCCTGCAGTGGCCTCAGCAGTGGGTGACTGAATCTTGAGCTAAAGCAGTGGTGACAAGGTTGATTCCGGGTAAACGTGCACAGACATGAAAGCGAGAGTCCCTAGTCTTCTGATAGAAGAGGCGAGAGTCCAGATGCCGCCTGCTGGGCCTGAACACCTAGGACCGGAGTAGTGGTTTATTCCTGGACTTCAGGTGGTGTGAATTGCAGAGTAAGCGGAGATGATAAAAGACTGTCATACGAAACTTTTCCAGTTTTGTCACAACAGTGTTTAATTTTACTGCTTAAAAGAAAAGGAATTCATTTTCTGAATTTGTTAGTAGCCAGCCAGTGCTGCAACATATGAATCGTGATCTGAGAAGATCTAGAAATTGTGAAAATTAAGAAAACTGGTACCTCTGATTCCACATCATCATTTAACAATTTTAAGTTTTAAATATGTGTGGTTTACTTACTTTGTTCTTAAAAACAAAGAAACAGAAAGAGATCAGCTCTCCATAAATACAATTTTATGAAAACTGAAGGAATGGACTCTGTATTAAATATTTCCAAAGAGTTCCTGAGACCAAAACTGGTGGCCCTTCTTTTCCAGCAGCTGGAACCCCAAAGATCTTGAAACCAGTCCTGAAAAGCTTGCTTCTATGCAGGAAATCCTGGTGGCTTTTGAGAGGAAGATAGAAAACTATTCTGGAAAATTGCAAGTGGTAGTAGAGGTGAGTCACGGACATGAAGAATCACCAGGGACTGCAAGGGCTCACTTGCTTTGTTTAATTATGAGGTTTAATAAAATATATATATATGTATGTTCAGCTAGGGAAATTTGGAATTTTTAGTCTTTGTGTTCTAAATATGAATAGAAAATAGTAGAGCAAGTAATGTTCCCTCTCCCACACAGAACCAAACACGTTGAAATCCTAAGCAAAAACAAGTAATTTGAAATTTCACTGATACCATCTTAAGCAACAGTCATGAAAGTATTGATCCTGGGAAAACATGTGGTAAATAAACGCTGTGTTTATGTTCTGAATGTACTTTGAGTGTCAGGCGTTCTTGGGTGGGGTTTTAAGCGTGTCCATTGTACTCACTGAACGTCTGTGATGGCTGTTCTCTTGGTGGAGGTGCAGCGCCCAGTGAGGGCGAGCTCCTCGCTCTGCGGGTGCCCTGGCTGAGCGCCCTCCGGATAAGACCTTATCTGGGGTCAGTGCAGGACTGCTGCGGCCCCTCACGGTTTTGTTGTGTTGGGGAGCGGCGAGCAGGTGGGCCTGGTGTAAAGGTCTGAGGCACACACGTGTGAGCGAGTGCTCCCTCCTCTCTGCACCCGCAGCCACCCGGCTTCCCGCTGTCTGTTCAGTCCAGTTGCTTGGCTGCATCCGACTCTGCGACCCATGGACTGCCGCACGCCAGGATTCCCTGTCTATCACCAACTCCCGGAGTTCACTCAGACTCACGTCCATCGAGTCAGTGATGCCATCCAGCCATCTCATCCTCTGTCGTCCCCTTCTCCTCTTGCCCCCAATCCCTCCCAGCATCAGTCTTTTCCAATGAGTCAACTCTTCGCATGAGGTGGCCAAAGTACTGGAGTTTCAGCTTTAGCATCATTCCTTCCAAAGAACACCCAGGGCTGGTCTCCTTCAGAATGGACTGATTGGATCTCCTTGCAGTCCAAGGGACTCTCAAGAGTCTTCTCCAACACCATAGGAAGAACCTTAGTTTTCAGTTTCTTGTATATTCTTCCTGAAGTATTTTATATCATTTAACCTTTTTACTTCCAGATTTAACATAGATGTGTAGCATCCTTCCATGACACAGTAATGTTTAAGATTCTGTTGATTATTTTAATGTTTTGCATTTGTGGCATTGGGAATTTGGAAGATCTAATTGCCACGTTGTAAACTAATCATTTGCAACAAAGCTATTAGTAATTTCAGTCCTTTATTTTGTTGCTGTTATTCTGTTTTCCACTTACTCCATTTTTAAAAAATAGCCAGTAAACCCCAAAGGACAAGTCAGTACACACTTAAAAATTTATGAAAACTACACAAAAAGCTTCCTGAGTGGACTTTGACTTTAAAGGGTTGTTGCCTGGGTACTTCTCAGGATCTGAGGGAGAAAATGCAGGGAACATTCCAGGGACAGATAGGGAAAAGGGAGCATGCACAGGATGAAGCAGTGGGGAGGCCCATGAGCTCTAGCTCTTAAACACAGACCCTGGTCCTGGGCTGGACTAGGCGGGTCTTCCCCACCCCGGAATCGAACGGGGTCTGCTGCATTGCAGGCATGTTCTTGACCAGCTGAGCTATTGGGGAAGCCCCTAGCTTTAGCTGGGCTTGGACAAATAGGAGCTGGGTCCTGGAGTAGTCATATCCCTTTGTTGAACTCCACAAAGAGCTCTGCTTTTCAGGATTTTGGAAGACTAAAGGAAAGAAAAAGTTTGATGAGTTTTATTCTCAGGAGAATATATCATTGAGTTGGAACTTCAGTGGCCTGTCGTTTATCTTGCCTTTTATGTTTATTTCCTGATACTGACCATGACGATGTAAACTTGGGCACACTTTGTTCCTGTTGCCTTTTATCTTAGCATTTATTTCACAGCCCCTTTTTCAGTAAAACTGTCTTTGTGTGCTACTTCATGTTTTTCCACTGGAGATGCTCCATTGATGTGAAAAACATATACAGTAGTGTTACACAAAAATAAAAATTTCCTACTACGTTGGTTTGGTTACTTATTGATACTGTCTTTTAAAAAGTCTATTCCCACTTTTTTTGGTGTGTTTTTTTGTATGTTTACTAAATTACACAAATCTAATTAAATGCCAATTAAAACTTGACAACCTAAATTTTCTTTAGTCTCTGTAAAATGTTAAAAATATCTTTTAGAATATTAGTTTTATTGTTTTTTTTACTGCAAAACTAAGGCTGGGTGATATAATATTGTCTACTTAGAAAGTTTCAGGAATAGAAATATATCATCTTCATTAGATTGTCTTGATAGTATGTTAGCCTGTAGATGCTTTTCAGCATTTTGATTCAAATAGTATTTTAAAAAATTGAATCTCAAATGATATGTGAGCCTTTGGTCAGATGTTGTAATATGTATTGGATTGTGTGGAGAAGCTAAAATCACACAGATTATAGATTGATGAAAAATACTTATAATAGTGGGTTTTGCTATTCTTAACTGAGTTTTATTATACCATTTCCAGGTGAAGTCTTCCTCTGCAATTATAATGGTAATAATTATGATTTTGGATGAAGGTGGTTTATCAAAAAGTACAGTATAAAATTTATCTTTCTAGGACCATATGATATATAAAAGGAGGACAGATTGAGTTTAACTGGCATAGTAAATAACATTAATTTTTAAATATGCCCTACCTAAATGGCATTTATCATAACTTCAGAGTATACATTTCACTTATCCTTTAATACATTAATATATTTTTCTTAAAGTAAAAATGAATGTTGACTTTGTATTTCATATAGTCTTACAATGATTTCTTTGTCAAGAATATCAATACATTTGTGGTTACTGGATGCTTGACTTGTTTTTTTAAAATCTAATTTTGAGATGAGCTGTAGTTTGCTGTTTAAATATCTATTTTAAAATATTTTTAAAGCTCTGTAACTGATTCCTTGAATTACGCAGTAGGGAACCTCTTTGGCCTTGTTTCCTCATCAGTAAAATGAAAACTGAGCCTCTAAAGCAGAGAGCCTGGTATTCTTAAGCCTTGCATGATTTAGTTCCCTGTTCCACTGGCTGCAGCCTGGGGTGTCTAGACGGCTGATGGCTGATGTGGGTTCTGTCAGAAGTTAAATGCTTCTGGAAAGTCTTAGACCTGTCACTTAACATTTTGCAGTTTCAGTTTCCTTTCCTGCCAAATTAGGGTAGTAATATCTAGATTAGGATTTTAAAAAATTTTAAATGGCATATATATAAGCAATTTATATATTGTAATATGTATTCAATTTATATATTATACAATATGTATAATTTATAATAATACATATATTTATATATGTTAATAAGGTATTGAGGCTAATGCTTGCTGCTATAGCTGTTAGGCTGTTTCATTATTTCCTTCTGCTGATTACCAGAGTTTACTCTTTAAGGCCAGTGGAATAAATTTTAATGTGTATAGTAGGGCCCTAACCCATAGTGTCTTGAAACTTTGAGGACAACTAGTTTGTACTGCACTCTCATCACCTCCTGAGATTGCCTCCTGTGTTTAACCATCTCCAGTGACTGAACCAGTTTCATCTCCGCTAATCCTTACATCACAGACTTTCCTCCCACCCTACTCTGTTCTACTTTTCAGAAACTTAGAAATTATCTGAGCTTACTAGTGCCTTCCCTCTTCTTTTACAGTGATCTCTCTGTATCTGTGATGTTATTGAATCCTTATTTCCCCCAGGCCCAGCTAACACACACACACACACGCTGTGCACGCACGCATGCACACCAGCATCAAGTCACTTTTCAGCAGTGGTCTCCTCTAGGAAAGGCTCTTTATATTCATATCACTCTTGCTTTCAGATTTTTATAACTCTTTTTTTCCTTCCTGTCTAATTGTGATAGATAGCATCCCTAGAACAAAATTAAATAATTCGCTATAGTGTACACTCATGCTGTGTGCCGTGTGCTTAGTTGCTCAGTTGTGTCCGACTCCTTGCGGCCACATAGATTGTAGCCTGCCGGACTCCTCTGTGCACGGGATTCTCCAGGCAGGAATACTGGAGTGGGTTGCCATGCCCTCCTCCAGGGGATCTTCCCAACCCAGGGATTAAACCCAGGTCTCCCTCAGTGCTGGAGAACTGTTTACCATCTGAGCCACCAGAGAAGCCCAGGAGTACTGGAGTGGATATCCTATCCCTTCTCCAGCGAATCTTACTGACCTAGGAGTTGAACCAGGGTCTCCTGCATTGAAGGTGGATTCTTTACCAAGTGAGGTACCCGGGAAGCCCAATGTAGACTTATGTCTTGTGCTATGTCACTTTGGTCGTATCTGACTCTTTGTGACCCCATGGATTATAGCCTGCCAGGCTCTTCTGTCCATGGTATTCTCCAGACAGGAATACTAGAGTGGGTTGCCATGCCCTTCTCCAGGGCGTCTTCCCGACCTAGGGATGGAACCTACCTCTTGTGTCTCCTGCATTGGCAGGCGGGTTCTTTACCACTAGCACCACCTGGGAAGCCCCACACTTACACCTATTCCTAATTATTTTTTATTTTACCAAAATAAAATGTTAATGACTTATATTAGATAAAGAGAATATGTATAATATTTGCATAAAATCTGTAGAGTCATATTTATTGAATGTAGGATTGTATCACTGGTTGTAAGAAGCACTTACATTTTATTAGACTAATTAGGAAAAATAGGTTAACAAGACTAGGTCAATTGTAAGATGCATTTTTACTCCATGAATACTATAATATGAAGAAAAATGTAACTTTGGATCAATGAGATATGACATGTATAGCAGATACTGTTTTTAGTCTTACTAAATTTTTTGTTAAAATTTTTATGTACTCTTGTTCCCGTGTTAGAAACTTTGTTTTCTTATTTTTGTAGTTTCTGTGAGCTGTATCTTTTTGTTTCATTGCAGATATTATGCAACCTTTTCTTGGTCTCCTTCTTTCCAGGTGTTTTACATTGCTATATGTAAAATAGGTAGCCAGTGGGAATCTCCTCTGTGACTGCAGGGAGCTCAAACTGGTGCTCTGTTACAACCTGGGGGAGTGGGATGGGGTGGGAGGTGGGAGGGAGGTTCAAAAGGGAGGGGACATGTGTATACCTATGGCTGATTCATGTTGAGGTATGGCAGAAACCAGCACAATATTGCAAAGTAATTATCCTCCAATTAAAAATAAATAAATTTAAAAAATACATTGCAAAATAAGAAAGAAAATAATCACTTAACCAGTTTAATTATCTTATGTCTCCTTAGCAGTGGTTCTTGCTCTTGGGATTGATAGATTTTTTAGGGAGAGTCCTATGAGCTCATGAACTTGTATGTGAAATTTAACCATTAGGCAGTTTTTTTGGTAGGGGAAGGAGAATCCAAAGCTTTTAGCAGAATCTTCAAGAAGCTAATAACCCTTAAAGAAGTTAGTAATCTTAAAAGAAGTGAATCCACTTCTGTAGAGTTCCAGGACACCAGCATTTCTCTCGCTGCTTTCCATGTGGTCTGGAATGTAAATTATGAAAACTTCAGAGTATTTTGAAGCTCAAGACAAAGAAAATTTGATGTTGAGTTTTTGGGCTTAGAAATGGCAGTGTTGTTCAAGTGATAACATTTAAAACATCAATCATGCCATAGACTGCCAGGGAACCCACTTTAAGGAAGTATAAGTATAAAAAAAGGTGGTATTGTAGTCATGGAAAAAGGCATTAGAAAATGGTGGATCTACATATATTAAAGAAATATGAATGGTTAAAACTATGCTTCTGTTTTGAATTTGAGTAATTTCATGGTTATGATTTAAATTATTATTATTTTTTTAAATTTTATTTTATTTTTAAACTTTACATAATTGTATTAGTTTTGCCAGATATCAAAATGAATCAGAATATATGTTGGAAATGATAAATATCTGGTGTTTGTATATATGCGTATGTATGTATATGTATGTGTATAGGAATTACTTTTTAATGTTTATATGAGTAATGAAAATATTTGATTTTTTTTTTTATTACAGTGCATGCAAGATATGGGAAATACTAAAGCAAGACTACTATATGAAGCCAATCTTCCAGAGAACTTTCGAAGACCACAGACAGATCAGTATCCTTTAACATTGCTTTGTTTTGGGTTTTAAAAGAATCAGCTCATTTTTTTTTTTCCTTCATTTTTATAGTTTATATTTTAACTTTGTTAGGAACATGTGAATTTTATCATACTGTTCATAAAAAATAGAGATTGATTTGCCCTGACCTGTGCTTTATATGTGGTAAGTTTTTAACTCTGTTGCTGCTGTGCTGTGCTCAGTCGTGTCCGACTTTTTGTAACTCCATGGGCTGTATCGCACCAGGCTCCTCTGTCCATGGGAGTCTCCAGGCAAGAGTACTCAAGTGGGTTGCCATGTCTCCTCCAGGGGATCTTCCTGACTCAGGGGTTGAACTTGTGTCTCTGATGTCTCCTGCATTGGCAGGTGGGTTCTTTACCACCTCGCCACCTGGTTTTTAATAGGAATCTGGTAATATGATTTACATAGTATTTTTATATAATTAAGTATAAAATATTATATCCTATTCTTGATTGATATCCAGCTCTTGATTGGAACATATAGGTTATCACTTTAGATTGGTATTAGAGATTTGATTTATGAACATCTTAAGTATTTTTGTTTAAGCAAATCATTTCCAGAGGGGTTTCCTGAGATCACCTTCATGTGAAGCAGTGGATGAGACGAGTCCCATACTGAGTAGACGTGGGTGGTGACAGGGGTGTGGGCTCGGGTCCCTGACGACCTTCTCTGGGTCACAGGCTGCATGCCCACAGCTCTGTCTGCATCCACATCTTCCCTCACTGATGAGTAGGGTATTTCTTCACGGCATTTTAGTCAGAATATTTTCACATGTTAAAGAGAAATCATTTGATTTTATAGGATTTCTCAGACTCATATTGAAGTCTGAGAAACAGCTCATCAGAGTAAGACTATCTAATAAGACTGTCCGCCTGCAATGCAGAAGACCTGGGTTTGATCCCTGGGTTGGGAAGATCCCCTGGAGAAGGGAATGGGTACCCACTCTAGTATCCTTGCCTGGAGAGTTCCATGAACAGAGGAGCCTGGCAGGCTACAGTCCATGACATCTCAGAGTCAGACACAACTGAGCCCACACATACACACGTAATTTTATCCAAGGATGATTTTTGTGATTTTTGGCAATATAATGTAGTTTATTAAAGATCAGCTGTGTGCTCCCCATGTACTAGAACAATTTGTGTGATCATACAATGAAAAAAGTTCTTTCTCACAGAGATACAGGCCATTATATATATATATATATTTTTTTTTTTTTTTTTTTCACATTTGTGTAGAAACCTGTTGAGGTATATTCCAGAAGTTAGTGTTTGGCCTTTTCTGTTTCTGCTTCTCCTGCCTCCTTCCCACACATTTAGCAGTCTGATATCCCAGGTTATTTTTGTTATAACAAGATCCTAGGGTAAGAGTGGGTGGTGTATTTCAGGCATAAAAATTGTGTGAGCAGAAGTACGAAGGTGTGAGGACACTTGACATTTTAAAGTTCCGATGTAATAACATCTAAGTTTTGTGGGGCAAGTGGCAAAGGCAGCTCATTATTATTCCAGATTGTGAAAGGTTTTCAATGGCATCTAGAACTGCCTATAAATGGAATATAGAGCAGTGCTTCATTTAATTGACCCAAAGGATTGAAGGGCTTGCAATGCTGTGAGGCAGGAGAAACATTAGAAACGTCACCTTCTATCACGTGAAAGAGGGGTTGGAGGAGGTTGTGGAGTCAGCGGGGTCATGCAGAATCCTAGTGCAGCCCTGAAATGAGCAGTGATGAAGGTACTACTTATGTAGTGGGGTTCAGAGTGGGCAGGAGGGAGCTGGGGAGACTGGAAAGGAGTTGAGGAGCCAGGGACATTGGGAGTAGGTTAACATTGGCTCGCCTTCTGCAGAAGATACTGAGATGACCCTACGTTTTCTAGCTTGGCTAAGGTTCTGTGAGTGAGGTAGACTTACTCATCGGGGGAAGGAATTCAGTACCAGATGAAGGTTCAAAGGTTACAGGCGGAAGACGGTGAGACACTGCTTGGGCAGGATGAAGGGTCTGTGGGACACTTGTGGAGATGCCCGTCTGGAAGCTGGAGACGGGAGTCTGGACTCTGGAAGAGCAGAGGGTGCAGTGTAGACTGGAAAGCCCCTTCGTGTGTAGGTGATGGAAGAATGCTTGGGTGAGCTATGTTACCTGGGGCAGTGCCTCTGCTCTTTCTGAGGGTTTTATTCAGAATCCTGGAAATGCTTTTTCCTTCTCCTCTGGAAATGAGGGCATGGGACTGAACCCTGAGGAAGAGAGCATGGTGGAAGAATCCCACAGAGCAGACAATCTGTGTTCCATGTGGTGGTTACCACTGCTTGCTGGTTGTATTAATTTATTCCTTTTTCTGCTCTTCACCCCAAGTCTAAGTTGACATATAAAATGCCTCAAATTGAAGAAACTCCCTTTTCTGGATGGAAGTTTTACTGTGTGTCTATGTGTTGGGTGGTGGGGAAGGGGAGATTGGCTTGGTTTAAATTTGGTTTTTTGGACTTTTCTTGAATACCAGGTGATAAATTACTTGACAGTCTTGAAATTTGGAGTAGTACCCTTTATGTGGTATTTGGTGGATGAATGTAGCGTCAAGGTATCTCACTGATCACCATAATTGACAAAGGCCTGAAGGTGTGCAGGCAAAGATGGGACTCTGGCATCTGCTTACACTGCCCCTTTCTGGGCACCATGTGGTACACGTTGGTAGGAATACTATTTCTTAAGTAATTACCGTCCATTTTATGGTAAACCTAATAGAAGTAAAGAATTAATGGGATGGTGCTGTCCCGGTGGCTCAGTCAGTAAAGAATCTACCTGCAGTGCGAGGAGACTGCTGCAGTGCAGGAGACCTGCGTTTGATCCCTAGTTCGAGAAGATCCCCTGGAGAAGGAAATGGCAACCCTCTCCAGTTTTTGTGCCTGAAGAATCCCATAGACAGGAGCCTGGCAGGCTACAGTCCCCAGTCTCAAGAGTCGGACACGACTTATCGACTACACTACCAACACAGTGAGATGGTGAGTTTTTTTTCTGGTATTTTTTGTTGATATGTCCTTAGATATTTGATCCTTATCTAAATATTTCAGGAGAGATTTTTATCATGGATTGATCGGTATCTGATACTAGTAAGTCCTTGACCTTCGACACAGTGAAGGTACAGTGTTGGAAACAACTGCAGTAGCTTTCCTGCTCAGTGAGGGTTTGCTGTGGGCCAAGCCCTGAGTTTGGCACTTTATATACGGTATCTTTTTTAATTTTGGAAACAACTGAGAACATATTTTTATTCTTGGTAAGTGAGCGGGTGGGATGCTCAAAGAGGCTGTTAAGAAACTTTCCAAAGCCTCAAGACTTTCTCTCCTGTATAAGGACACTTGAATATTACTTAATGATGCTGGTCTGAGTAAAACCACTGTTGTCACATTTGAGCCGGCTTTTAAAAATAGGCTTGTAGTTTGGGATTCTTTGCAACTAAGATCATAAGGTCTAGGTGAAGATTGCAACTTTTGCATACCTGGTATGATTCAGGTCAGGCTCTTGGATTATGTGTTTCTTTGCTACTGTTAGTTCAAGCAGGTGTATTTGATTTTTCAAGCTAAATGTTACTTGTAAAATGTTTGAAGATTATGGTCATATTCATATGAGGTGCTTACCCCTTGCTGTTTCAGTTCAGTTCAGTCGCTCAGTTGTATCTGACTCTTTGCAACCCCATGGAAGGCAACATGCCAGGCCTCTTTGTCCATCACCAGCTCCCAGAGTCTACTCAAACTCATGTCCATTGAGTTGGTGATGCTATCCAACCACTTCATCCTCTGTCATCCCCTTCTCCTCCCACCTTCAATATTTCCCAGCATCAAGGTCTTTTCCAATGTCAGTTCTTCGCATCAAGTGGCCAAAGTATAGGAGTTTCAGCTTCAGCATCAGTCCTTCCAATGAATATTCAGGGTTGATTTCCTTTAGGATGGACTGGTTGGATCTCCTTTCAGTCCAAGGGGCTCTCAAGAGTCTCCTCCAACACCACAGTTCAGAAGCATCAATTCTTTGGCACTCAGCTTTCTTTATGGTCCAGTGCTCACATCCATACATGACCACTGGAAAAACCATAGCCTTGACTAGATGGACCTTTGTTGTTAGCAAAGTCTTGCTGTTTACAAAAAGATAATCTAAGGTTGTCAGAAGCTTAAAGAGGGATTTTGTCTAGACAGACTTGAGATAGATGATTCCTAATGATAACACCATAAGATGACATCTCTTGGATCATGAGACAAGCTTTTGTATCTAATGTAATACTGTAGTCTTAAAAAATTTTTTTTCTCTATACTTATTACAACTACATTGCTTTTATCACTTCTTTTAATTATGAAACACTGTGATTTGGAGCTTGTAATATGGAAGCTAGTTAAAGAAAACAAGTCCCCTTTTCTCTATTTCATGGATCATTCTAAAGCTCAGTGCTGTTTGAAAAGCCTAACATCTTTGCACTTTTACTGATTTAAATATAGTTGTCTCAAGGAATCAATCTCAAAAATATACAAGCAGCGCATGTAGCTCAACACCAGAAAAATAAATGACCCAATCAAAAAATGGGCCAAAGAACTAAACAGACATGTCTCCAAAGAAGACATACAGATGGCTGACAAACACATGAAAAGATGCTCAACATCACTCATTATCAGAGAAATGCAAATCAAAACCACAATGAGGTACCGTCTCATGCTGGTCAGAATGGCTGCTATCAAAAAGTCTACAAACAATAAATGCTGGAGAGGGTGTGGAGAAAAGGGAACCCTCTTACACTGTTGGTGGGAATGCAAACTAGTACAGCCACTATGGAGAACAGTGTGGAGATTCCTTCAAAAACTGGAAATAGAACTGCCTTATGACCCAGCAATCCCACTGCTGAGCATAGGGAAAGGGAAGTTGCTCAGTCGTGTCTGACTCTTTGCGACCCCCTGGACTGCAGCCTACCAGGCTCCTCTGTCCGTGGGATTTTCCAGGCAAGAGTACTGGAGTGGGGTGCCATGCCTTCTCTGATTGCTGGGCATAACACACCAAGGAAATCAGAATTGAAAGAGACACGTGTACCCCAATGTTCGTCGCAGCACTGTTTATAATAGCCAGGACATGGAAGCAACCTAGATGTCCATCAGCAGACGAATGGATAAGAAAGCTGTGGTACATACACAGAATGGAATACTACTCAGCATTAAAAAGAATGTAATTGAGTCAGTTCTAGTGAGGTGGTTGAAACTGGAGCCTATTATACAAAGTGAGGTGAGTCAGAAAGAAAAACACCAATACAGTATATTAACACATATATATGGAATTTAGAAAGATGATAACAATGACCCTAAACACGAGACAGCAAAAGAGACACAGATATAAAGAACAGACTTTTGGACTCTGTGGGAGAAGCCTAGGGTGGGATGATCTGAGAGAATAGCATTGAAACATGTATATTATCATATGTGAAACAGATCGCCAGTGCAGGTTCGATGCAAGAAACCGGTGCATTGGGACAACCGGAGAGGTGGGATGGGGAG
>NW_011494840.1:163327-198435 GCF_000754665.1 Bison bison bison | reverse complement strand
GAGGGAGGGGGGGTTTGAGATGGGACACATGTGTACACCTGTGGCTGATTCATGTCTGTGGATGGCAAAAACCACCACAATAGTGTAATTAGCCTCCAATTAATTGAAATTAATTAAAAAAATAAAATTTAGGATTAAGGAAAATATAGTTGTCTCATCCCTAGAAGCAAGTAGAACCAAACTGAGTGAAACTGGCATAGTAGGGGACGTGACTGTGCTCATAACAAGATTCGTCACTGTGAGCTTTACCGTTTACAAAAGTCAGGCAGAAGCTGCTGTCAAAGCGTAATTTCTCATGTGGCATGTGGGTAATTCTAGGTGGCGTGTGCAGGTGCATGACAAGCAATAAAGTTTTACATTAAGCTTTTCGTTATTAGGATATTTTGTCTTAATCTAAAAACATTAATTACCTCAGTTCCATGAGATCCAGTGTGCACCAGAGCTAATCAGCAGTGCGTCTCCTTGGAGCTTTTGAAAATTTTGCTGCTGTCAGTGGCGTGTGTCTGAAACTGGAAGATTTTGTTCTTGGGAGTAGATATTACTTTAATTGTCTTTTAAATAGCATCTTTAAAGAAAGGAAGAAATCTTAAGATAGAAATAAATACTTGTGGGGGAGGGCAAAAAAAAAAAAGAAATAAATACTTGTGGGAGAGGGCAAAAAAAAAAAAAGAAATAAATACTTGTGGAAAGATAGAACACACAGTGCTGTGACCATTTCTCTGGACTTGCCTGGTGCCGTCTGTCCGTGTTGAGGGTTTTGACAGTGAAGTGTGCTGTGCTGAATGGTTTGTGACTGTGGCAAGGAGGATCTTCTGGGGTGTTTAGTTGTTTGTTTACTAAATCCCAGATCAGCCCCCTAGGCTTACATTGTCAGTAATAATATTGCTTACCTTGATCTGAAAGTGCTACTGTTTGGTTTCTTTTTGTGGGAAAAAGAGGTGTCCTCTTGGTCTCTGTCAGTTTAAGTAAGTCCTTTGGTCTCAGATGGCACCTGGAGGCTGGAAAATGAAGATCAGTACTCCCCAGTCTCCAGATTTATTGGTTCTTTAGTGGCTACTTCTCATTCGCTTGTCTATTTAAAGCTGATGATAGGCAAGCCCTCCTAGTATTGATGATGCAGCAGTTGTCTGTTTCCTTCTCACCGTGGGCCTTGTGTTTAAAGACCTGTCAGAGCACGGTGGTTGATGATAAGAGCTGTGTGTCAGACAGCAGTCACTTGGTGCCACCCCCTGTCCTGAGGTCTTTCCACACCTGAGCATGTTTAATTCTTCCTGTGATCTTGGGAGGTGAGTCTTGGTATCATCTCTGTTTTAAAGGTGAGGAAGCTGAGACAAGTTACACAAGAATACAAGCTAACTTCACTTATTGCATGCTTACAGTTTGTTAGGAACTGCGCTGGGTGCTTTATATATATTATCCCCAATATTGTCAACAACTTTGTGAGATGGAGAATTCTTGCCGTTTTCACTTAGATAGGTATGAAGAGATCAAGCTTCAAGGTCACAATAACTGCCAGTTAAGTAGCAAGAACTGCTGGTACCAGAAATGAGGATATATGTTGGAGACCATCCTCTTTGAGAATTAGTACTATGGTCAGCATATAATGCAAAATTATTGTCAGATTTCTCTTGAAAATCCCTCACATTTGCTACAGTGCCAGTTTGCAGACACAGAGACCCTGTATAAATCCAGTCAAGGTGTCCTTAGCTCACTAGCATTGGAAAAGAATTGAGAATCCGTGACTGCAGGCCCAGGAGCCAATTCCTGACTCTAAAAAAGTTTTATTAGAACATAGCCCTCAGTTCAGTTCAGTTCAGTCTCTCAGTCATGTCCGACTCTTTGCGACCCCATGAATCGCAGCGCACCAGGCCTCCCTGTCCATCACCAACTGTTGGAATTCACTCAAACTCATGTCCGTCGAGTCGGTGATGCCATCCGTCCATCTCATCCTCTGTTGTCCCCTTTTCCTCCTGCCCCCAGCCCCTCCCAGCTTCAGAGTCTTAGCCTTACCTATTCATTTATCAGTTTTCTGTGGCTACATTGGAGCTAAAAATGCAGAAGTGAGTAATTGCAGCATAGAACAGCTGTCCCACGAAACCTAAAATATGTGCTATTTGGCCCTTTAAGAAAAAGTTTGCTGACCCCTGGAATAAATCACTGCTTCTTTAGGTGAATGAACAGTTAAGGGTTGGATTGCTTTTGAGACCTTGTACAAAAATACACAAGAACCGCGTCATACATTCTTGGTCTAAGAGGCATGTAGGACCTGAGAGCCCCCGAGGATGTGGCATGTTCCCTGAACCGCAGTGCTTACTCGGGTGACTCCCCTGGAGTTTTGAAAGTTCACTTGGTGGTGTGCTTTGTTTGCATTTTATGAAGTAGTGTTTTATGTTTAATTGTGAGGACTAGCCTAGTGCTTTGTCCTGCCTTAAGGATTTAATTTTTATTTTTTTATGTCCTTGACAAACAGATCAACTGTCATCTGATGTAGTTTTTTTTTTTTTTTTATGAATTATTTCTTTTTTTTTTAATTTTATTTTATTTTTAAACTTTACATAATTGTATTAGTTTTGCCAAATATCAAAATGAATCCATCACAGGTATACATGTGCTCCCCATCCTGAACCCTCCTCCCTCCTCCCTCCCCATACCATCCCTCTGGGTCGTCCCAGTGCACCAACCCCAAGCATCCAGTATCGTGCGTTGAACCAGGACTGGCATCTCGTTTCTTAAAATCGCTTACTGCTTAGAAAATTTCAGAGGTTTTTTAAAATCATAAACAGAAGTGAAACTCAGCTATATTTGAATTACTTACTTAAAATACACTAAGTAGAAATTAAGATATCATGTGTATCTGTTATTTCTGAAAATTCACATATTTCATCAGATATTAGTATTGTTTTTTACTCTAAAAGATTATATACTTAAAAGTTTGCCTTTTTCAAATTCAGTATTTCCAAAACTATTATAGTTTTCAATTAATTTTGGTTTTACAATGGTGGTTAAATAATTTTCGATACTGTTCTTAATGAATTTTCTCTCTAATATCAGGGTTTTCTTTGGTCATAAACAGTGATCTTTCCTTTAAGTGTTTCCTTATAACCACTTCATAAATGAGAGTATTATAATCTTTTCAAGCTTTAATATGTAGTAGATTTTAAATAATATCCAAAATAGACTGCTGTTTCTGTCATTAAGGAGGAAAAACATAAGTGTTACTCTCCTCTCAGGTGTTTAAATATAAAAATTATACTCTAAGAATTTAGACTTTAGTTAAGAAAGGCTGTATACATACTATGTAATATGTATATCTGGAAGTAAATATAATTGCTGTTTTAAAAATATTATAGAATTTTAAAAGCAGTAAACATATTTCACCCGGCTTCCCAGGCAGCGCGAGTGGTAAAGAACCCGCGTGTCAGTGCAGGAGGCATAAGAGATGACGCAGGTTCCATCTCTGGGTTGGGAAGATCCCCTGGAGGCAGGCATGACAACCCATTCCACTACTCTTGCCTGGAGAGCCCCATGGACAGAAGAGCCTGGCGGGCTACGGTCCATAGGGTTGCTAAAAAGTTGGACATGACTGAGCGACTAAGCAGTAAGAGCGTTAACTTGCCTGTTTTGCAGCCTGGCGGGCTACGGTCCATGGGGTTGCAAAGAGTTGGAAACAACTGAAGCGACTTAGCATGCACTTGGCACAAACGTATTTCATTTCATCCACTGTGAAAATGACATCAATCTAAGTAAATTCTTCTCTCTCCTGTTGTGGCAGTAAATAGTTGTCTTGACAGTAAAAGTTGCTCATATATCCACATTCATCCAAAGGGCCGGCTTTTTTGATTGTTTTCATTTTATCCTCTTAGAAAAACAGAAAATGCAATATTGAACATGGATTTAAAATCATGTGCGAACTTAGCATTTAGCTTATTTATATGTGAAATAGTTGGAATAAAGCAACGTTATTGTGTTTATGAAAATCTTGGGGTGTTATGGTAATTTTTTGGTACTGACTGCCAAAATGTTCACATATCTAACTAATGAGCCTTCTGACAGCTCTGGGGCCTTTGACTTGAAAGGGTCTTCAAGGCTACCACATTTGACCTTCTCTAGATAAAAAGGCATTTATTATCATTAGCAGAAATTAAATGACTAATTCACAAATGAATTTGTGGTGACCAGTAGCATCTGAAAAGGTGGATGCTAGACGTGCCTGGTTTCCAGTTATCACAATACTCCCTCTCTTGTACTGTAGAATACCAGAGAACTCCTTAAACTCTGTGCCTGGCTTTAGTTGTAAACATAAAAGACCTCTATAGGTTAAGAGGAGAAAAAGAGGCAATGTGAAGTGCCTTTCATATACACAGTTGATAGAGATCTGTCTTTAAAAATGGCTTTCAGTTATTCCGCTTGCTTGATAAATTGAACATTTAGTTTTCCTGTCTTACTTGCCTTCCCTGGCCCTTTGAGAGCTCTCTCTCAATGCCCACTGCATAGTGGTCTGTCAATTCTTGCTACTACCTGTGGCCTCAACTGTCAGTTTAAAGAGCTTTGTTAACTTCCAATAAGGAACAATTGACTGAAAATGTACTGTTTTACTGCTTCAGATTGCTTTTCTTTGAACAGAAGGCTGTCTTAACCTGGGGATCCACCAAGAGTCTGTATTTCAGTGTAGCTCATTTCCTTTGTAGTTCTGTGTATTTTATTTTATGCATTTAAAAGCACTATCTCAGAAAGGAGTCAAAGGGGTTCATGGTACTAAAAAATAAAAAAGTTCAGAGTCCTTGATGGAAGAAGTCCCATTTTAGTGGAACATGGTAAAACAGTGGTCGGTTGACTGGTAAGAGAAGTCATCTATATCAGCTGACCCAAAGCTCCTGAATCCCACTAGAAGTGATTCACCCATCAACAGATAAGGCTGGTCCACTCAACTTCAGAAAATTAAATAGTACTGACATTGGTTTTAGCTTCTTGACTTTTCCATTTCTAGAAAGCTTTGCAGGAAAAAATTGGTCACCATTCTTCTGATCCTCACTGATACAGTTAGAGGCAGCCGTGTGTGGCGGGAAAGGACATAAGTGTTGAAATCACAGTTGTCTACTCTTTCCAAGTTGCTGATTCTTCCTCTGTGATATGGAAATTATAATATGCACACAACTGCGTGGAGGAAAGACTAAAGGAAAACTGTGGATAGCGCACCAGCACGGCATCTGGTATGCTGTGGTTACCACATGAGTGTTAGTTTCTTTATTTAAACTGAAAGTCCAAAATGAACCTTAATTTAGTGTAGGGGCGGGGGTAAAAGGCTGCGGATTTTGGTGGAACTGAGAAATACGATGACTTTTCTGTTTAGAATTCAGCTGAGTGGTTTTGTTGAATCGGGAAGATTCCCTGAACGAGATAGATTCTTTGGCAGAAAGAAAAGTAGGTTAACAGAATTTAGTTGCGGAAATAGTGTGTGAGGAAAGTACAGACTGGGGAGTAGGAGTATTAAATGTAGAGTCTGGGCTTTGTGGAGTAAATAAAGGGGAGTGTACATGTCACTGAACTCATGCTTTTCCTTAAGTTATCTGTTTTCAGAGCAGTGGAATTTTTCATCAGAGATAAATATGAAAAGAAGAAATACTACGACAAAAATGCTATAGCTATTACAAATGTAAGTAAAATCTTCATCTCTATCACCAGTTGATATTTGATGAATGTATTTTGAAATTTTAACATGTGATATGGCTTGACTTATTTATTGTAAAAATGTCCTGGTTACATACTTTAAAAATTTGGACATTGGGAGTTTTTGTCACGTAGTGAGCTTTCACAAAGCAGAACTCTTGATTCAGAAAGGAGCATATTCTTAAGTAAGCATCTAATAACTGCTTAAATGGCATTTAAGTTAATTTATGAAATCTGTGTAAAGATACTAATTGAAAAATTGAGGAGAGAAAATTATTTTATTGGTTTGTGGAAATGAAAAGGCAAATCTGTCTTCTTCTAAGGGCGTTGGTGGATCTGACCAGATATGTTTATTAAAACACAGCTTTTTTTTTTTTTTCTTTTCCTGAACAGCTTTATCTCACTTTGGTCCAAAATAGAAAACACAATTGTTTGCACTGTATTTGCAAACAGTCAACAGGAAGTCTTGCATTAATTATTCTGATGAAATCATGGTGCTGCTCCTGTTTATCTGTACTTACCACAGCACCTTCCCAGGTGGTGCTAGTGGTAAGGAAGCTGCCTGCCAGTGCAGGAGGCATAAGAGACCAGGATCTCTGGGTGGGGAAGATCCCCTGGAGAGGGGCATGGCCACGCATTGCAGTGTTCTTGCCTGGAGAGCCCCCGTGGACAGAGTAGCCTGGTGGGCCACAGTCCGGAGTTGCAAATAGTCGGACAGCACTGAAGTGACTTAGCCTTCGTGAATCTCAGCACCAGATGGTCTTACTGGGAAAGTGCTTTGAAGCTTGAGTGCCTGAGGAGCAGGTGCTAATAGATAAAGCCTCTTTAACGTGAGGTGTTCAGTATCAGACAAGCTTTTGTTGACCTTGTTCCTACATAAAATGAGTCTGAAAACGTAGCCTTTTGATTGGTTATTATCAAGCATTTGTTCCCTAATAGTTGAGACCTTGCTGTAGTGATCAAATATGTTTTATTACTGTTTCTTTTTAAGTTTCTTTTTCTGATACATTTTCTTATCCCAGTTAAATACCATTTAAGGCTAGTTGTCCCTATTGTTGCAGTCCTTTTTTGGGGGGAGAGGGTCTTTGATTCCTAGATTAATCATAAAGCTATAAGCCATTAATTTTGTGGGTAAGTCATCTGTCAGGCAGTTTAGAGACTAATTTCATCTCATTTTGCAAATTGATTTTCCTTTTTGGTACATGTAGAGAAGCAATATACTAAAAAATTCAATCAAATATGTATATTTTGGATTAGAGGTACCCTTGATAGAGATTGGGCTGCATTTCTGGTGGATATAGAAAAGGAAATCCTTTGAAAGATAGGTAAAAATGGACAAAATAGAGATGTTGATAATGTCCATGTAATTAACTTTACCTCTAGCATTGTGGGGGAAACAAAGGACAAACTCTAAAATGTAAGTAATATATTTTCATTTGAAATTTTAAGAACTCATTTTAGAATCCAGGGTATGTAGGGGTTTTGGTGGCTGTCTTAGAATTCTACGACAGGTATGCAGAATAAACCTGCCCTCCCTGGTGTTCTTTCATGGATGAGTGATAGGGGACATTTGAAGAACTTTGAGTACAGAAAATTGTCTTGGGTACTTCCCTGGCGGTCCAGTTGTTAAGATTCTTTGTTCTCAGTGCAGTGGGCACAGATTTGATCCCAAGTTGCTGACCTAAGATTCCACATGCCACACATGGCCTGGCTGAAGCCATAAATAAGAAAGATTACAGTAAAAAAAAAAAGAAACCTGTCCTGTCGTCTGCCCTTCACTCCTCGTAACCAGTGGTGCATCACAGCTGGCAATATTGATGAGTTCTTAGGCAATTTAGGTCTGTTTTTTTTTTTGAATAACAGGTTTTTTAAAAGATTTTTTTTTAAGACCATTTTTTATGTAGACCATTTTTTAAATCTTTGTTGAATTTATTACAGTACTGCTTCTGTTTTATGTTCTGGGTTTTTTTTTTTTTTTTTGGCCCTGTGGTGTGCAGGATCTTATCTCCCTGACCGAGGATCAAACCCGAACCCTCTGCATTGGAAAGCAAAGTCTTAACCGCTGGATCACCAGGGAAATCCCTTTAGCAGGTCTTGAGTAGATGAGGTTGAGTTTTCACATATTGTTTGCTCTTTTCCAGCAGCAGCTCTTTTAATTTTGTGGCTGCAGTGATTTTGGAGCCCTAGAAATTAAAATCTGTCACTGTTTCCACATTTCTCCTTCTATTTGCCATGAAGTGATGCCGTGATCTTTGTTTTTTAAATGTTGCGTTTTAAGCCAGCTTTTTCACTCTCCTCTTTCACCTTCATCAAGAGGCTCTTTAGTTCCTCTTCACTTTCTGTCATTAGAGTGGTGTTATCTGCATATCTGAGGTTGTTATTTCTCCCAGCAATCTTGATTCCAGGTTGTAACTCCTCTAGCTGCATATCAGTTAAATAAGCAGGGTGGTAACATACAGCCTTGTCATACTCCTTTCTCAATTTTGAACCAGTCAGTTGTTCATGTGAGGTTCTAACTGTTGCTTCTTAACCCACATACAGGTTTCTCAGGAGACAGGTAAGATGATCTGGTATTCCCATCTCTTGAAGAATTTTCTACAGTTATGGTCCACACAGTCAAAGGCTTTAACGCAGTCAGTGAAACAGAAGTAAATGTTTTTCTGGAATTCCCTTGCTTTCTCTGTGATCCACCAGATATTGGCAATTTGATCTCTGGTCCCTCTGCCTTTTCTAAACCCAGCCTGTATATCTAGGAGTTTTGGATTCAAGTACTGCTGGAACCTAGCTTGAGGGATTTTGAGCATAACCGTACTGGAAGGGGAAGTGAGCGCAGTTGTCTAGTAGTGTGAACATTGTTTAGCACTGCCCTTCTTTGGGCATGCAGGCTGACTTTTCCAGTCCCATGGTGACTGCTGGGTTTCTCAAGTGTATTGACATTGACTGTAGTACTTCAACAACGTCATCTTTTAGGATTTGAAATAGCCCAGCTGCAATCCATCACCTTCACTAGCTTGATTGGTAGTAACGCTTCCTAAGGCCCCTTTGACTTCACACTCCAGGATTTCTGGCTCTAGGTGAGTGACCACACCACTCTGGTTGTCCGGGTCATTAAGACTTTTTTTGTACAGTTCTTCTGTGTATTCTTGCCACCTCTTCTTTATCTCTTTTGCCTCTGTTAGGTCTTTCCATTTCTTTCGTTTATCATGGCCCATCCTTACATGAAATGTTCCTTTGATATCTCAAATTTTCTTGAAGAGATCCCTAGTCTTTCCCATTCTGTTGTTTTCCTCTATTTCTTTGTATTGTTCATTGAAGAAGGCTTATCTCTCCTTGCTGTTCTCTGGAACTCTGCATTCAGTTGGGTGTATCTTTCCCTTTCTCCCTTGCTTTTTGCTTCTCTTATTTCCTCAGTTATTTGTAAAACCTCCTCAGACAACCACTTTGCCTTCTTGAGTTTGAAGTATTAAAATTGAGTATTATATAAAAGTTTAAAAACAGCAAAATTCTAACTTACGTTGTTATATGTATGTATGTTATATGTGTTTACACACATGTTTGTATGAAGACTAGAATTTAGTCCAATGAAAGTGAAATTAATCCATTATTTCAACTTTGAAATTGTTGTGGAAATAATGTTTCTGAATTGTGTTGTAATAAAAATGAGTTAGCATTTTTAATTTTATTAAACTGACTCATTAGAAAAGACTCTATTGCTGGGAAAGATTGAGGGCAGGAGGAGAAGGGGACAACGGAGGATGAGATGGTTGGATGGCACCACCAACTCAGTGGACATGAGTTTGATTGAGCAAGCTCCAGAAGATGGTGAAGGACAGGGAAGCCTGGTGTGCTGCAGTCCATGGGGTCACAGAGTTAGACCTGACTTAGCAACTGAGCAGCAACCACTGTTTACAATTAACTGATGATTATACAGTTCATTAAGATAAATGAGCAATAATTTTAAAACTGTATGCATTGCAATCCATTTTAGATATCCTTCCAGATAGGAATGAAAAACTTAGATGATAAATTATCGAGTGGTGACTTAAGATTACTGTTAAATATGCAGGTTCAAGATGGAGTTGTTGTTACTTCTTTTTTGTTACAGTTTTAGTTTCTTCTGTGCAATAGGAATGGTCATGGTGTCTGCTTTTTATGGTACTCTTAGGAGAGTTAAACAAGGTGTTGCCTGTGGTGTTTTCTGTAGCAGTCTGTGTTACTGAGTGCTTTATATGTAGGAGCCGCTGTGAGGCTCGTGTTGGGGGAGGAGGAGACCTGTAGGAGCAGAGAGTCCAGGCGCAGTGGCTTCAGCGCAAGGGCACAGTGTTTGAGGTTTGTTGGGTTAATATCGCCACGTTTTAGTCAGCCCTTTTAAGTTATGGGCTTCCAGGTGACTGATGTGGTGCTTAATGGATTTCTGTTTGAAATTGCTCCAGAATTCTGCATTTCTTAGTGCCTTATCCAGTGATTTTAAAGTTAGTAAATTAAAATTCAGGCTGCTTCTGTGTATTTGGTGACTCTGGGTACTTAAGTTTGTCAGTCTTTTAACTCCCCTACTGACGAGTTTAATTGGTGATTTCTTTTATATGATTTATTTATTAGTTCAGTAAATGTATTTATATCTGACACAGCCATGGAAGGTAATTTACTTTGGAAACTATATTTTTTAGATGATTTCTCAACTCCTGAAGAACCTAAGCCTCACAGGATACTGAAAGATCATGAGACAATCATTTGAGAACTGCTGTGATTAAAATCTCCACTTAAAATATATAGTCAAAAATCTCTAGAACTGGTTTAAGGCATGTATTACAGTTAATCCATAAGGTCCTTGTCAGTTGTTTTGGAGCAGCAGATTTTCATTTAGATTGAAGGCAGGAGGAGGTAGGGGATGACAGAGGATGACATAGATAGCATCACTGAGTCAGCAACTTGAATTTGAGCAACTGTGGGAGGTGGTGGAGGACAGAGGAGACTGGTGTGCTGCCGTCCGCGAGGCTGCAGAGAGCGGGACAGGACTTCGGGACTGAGTAGCAGTGACAGCAGCAGCAGCAAAATCCTCAAGGAGATGACGTGGCCTTTTCTTGGAAAGACAAAGCGAGCAATTTGCCTTATGCCCTTCAAATAATCATCCTGGCATTTTTATAACACTCGGTATCTTTTCAGTGTGTATTTGTTCACTTTTTGCTGGAACATGGCAATTGGAAACCTGTTTTCCAACTGCCCCGTTGGTTTTCCTTTTGTAGTAGGTGGGTTTGTACACTTGGATTGCTTGGGGAGTTTCTTTGCATACAGTTCACTTTGGTGGTGGCCTTGAGAAGACCTTCTGGGCTTAAGAATAGTTGAAGGAAGGGTGATAGCTCATTTATTCCTGAAGGAGGTCATAGATGGGGCAGAGAGAAGGGTGGGGAATAGAGGGACAGTCAGACACGACAACCACATTTCCCAACACCTATTCCCAGTGCCATTTTCTAGGTCAGAGTCTTGTCTTCTCTCTGTAAAAGTACTGGAATGTAGTGAAATGAAATTATCATCTAGTTACCAAATATATTCTGAATTTCACAGTGAGTGTAGATAACTTTCATGAGAGTTCAGAGAAGAGAGTGAGTAAGCCAGAGCCCTTTCTGAGGACAGTGGCAGCTACTGATGTAAGCCTCCTTTTGTGTTTGTCTCTGAGACACTCTTGTCCTGTTTTCCTCAACTAAAACATTTATTGAGACCTGTTGAATGCCAGATGTTGAAGATGGTGAACAAAGTAGGAACGACGTCCGTCTCAGAGAACTTCAGTTGCACAAAGAACACCCATAAGTAACGGCATCGTCACTGGACACATGTGCCAGTGTTTGCAGGAGTGCAGCATCCTGGCGGGTGCAAATGGGAGGACCAGGGGAGCGTCCGGGAAGGGGCAGGGCGGGGGTCCCCTAGAGGTATGCAGGCTTCCAGCAGAGGGAGCAGCAAAGCAGCGATCCCTGGCGGCCCGAGCAGCCGACTGGAGAGCTGGCTCCCAGGGAGTCAAGTGCGCCTAGACAGGTGGTGACCGGGTTGGGGGGAGGGGGCAGGCAGGGCACCTTGCAGTCTAGTTAAGGGGTTTGGACTCTGGCCTTGTAGAACATGTGTGAATGCATAGTTTATGGATGAGCGGGACTGGAGGACTAATCCAGATGGCAGGTGGTGGTTTTCTGCTTGGGTGCTTAGTGGAGGGGGTGGGCAGTGCTCCTGAGAGTTTGGAAAAGAACACGAGAGCACCTGGTTTTTCTTGCCTCTGTATTTTTTTCTTTCTTCCTCCCGCCTGTCCTTTGGATTCTCCCCTATCCATCTCTCTGTCTGTTGTGTCTCTTGCTTCTAGCTGTAGACTCTAGGTCTTCATTCCTTGCTTGCATAATGGAGCTTACCCTGCTCGTCACTCATTGCTCCTGTGTGGCCACAACCACAGTTGGCATGTAGACCCTTCCCCTCCCCCCATCAGGTGCCTTGTGCCCCCTTGCTTCCCACGCCTGTCCCAGGTAGCCCTTGGTCTGCTCTTTGTCACTGTAGACTATATTCGTCACTGCTGAAGTTTCAAACGTGTAAATGGTATCATACATTGTTTGTTCTTTGGTGTCTGGCCTCTTTCAGCATGTTTTTGAGACTCATCCCTGTTTTCGTGTTTCCTATCGGACTTATTGGCAGATGGTAGTTTGATTTATGGGTACACAACTGTTCACATTCACCTGTGAATTTTCCTATTGACTTTTCAGATGTCTTTCCTGTTGAACGAGGATCTCTGTGTTTTTTCTTAATTGGAACATAGTATTAATGCTTTACTTTGGTATTAACATGCTTTGTTAAAAGACTGATATTTACTAAATAGTTATATATTGCTCCATCTGACTTTTCAGTTCAGTTCAGTGTCAGTTGCTCAGTCGTGTCTGACTCCTCGCTACCCCATGGACTGCAGCACACCAGGCCTCCCTGTCCACCACCAGTTCTCGGAGCTTGCTGAAACTCGCGTCCATCAAGTTGGTGATGCCATCCAACCATCTTATCCTCTGTTGTCCCCTTTACCTCCTGCCTACAATCTTTCCCAACATCAGGGTTTTTTCCAGTGAGTCAGTTCTTTGCATCAGGTGGCCAAAGTATTGGAGTTTCAGCTTTGGCATCAGTCCTTCCAACTCACACATCCATACGTGACTACTGGAAAAACCATAGCTTTGACTAGACGGACATTTGTCGGCAAAGAGTTATCTCTGCTTTTTAATATGCTGTCTAGGTTGGTCATAGCATTTCTTCCAAGGAGCAAGTAACTTTTAATTTCACGGCTGCAGTCACCATCTGCAGTGATTTTGGAGCCCAAGAAAATAAAGTCTGTCACTGTTTCCACTGTTTCCCCATCTCTTTGTATGAAGTAATGGGACTGGATGCCACGATCTTAGTTTTCTGAATGTTGAGTTTTAAGCCAACTTTTTCACTCTCCTCTTTCATGTTCATTAAGAGGCTCTTTAGTTCCTCTTTGCTTTCTGTCATAAGGGTGGTGTTATCTCTGTATTTCTCCTGGCAATCTTGATTCCACTTTGAATCAAGATTCTGTGAACAGTGAACATCTGAATTTTAAAAGTGGCAAAATCAGTTTATCATCCTCTCAGGAGGCGAAAAAATACTTCTACAGTGAATTATCTTGAAATAGTAACACTTAACATATTAAATGCCTTTATTTATTTGTTATATTTTTATGTTCAGCTTTTACATAAATTTGGGCAGAAAGGTCTTTATACCATCTTAAGTGATTTTATGTGCTTTTTCTAATCTCTTGTTTTCTCCATATCTCTAGCAGGGAAATGTCCAGTGAAATAAATTAGTTTTGCAGCTGGTCTTTAAGGCACAGTTTGTCTTGTTAAATATTTTCTTTTATGTGTAATTTCAGTTAGTTGTCATCGAATGGCTAGTTTGTATACTTTTAACAGAGCTAACAGTGTGCCCGGGAAGACCCGTAAAGATAATGGGCTTGGGTTGTGACTCAGAATTGCAGCCATAACTAACTCAGTAACAAGCAGATTGAAGGAGAACTTACCATCTCACATTGTTATTTTGACATTGCATAATGACTCTCTGTAATAGCACCTTTTATTTTTAAAGATTCCTCATAGGCACTGTTGATATGATAGAGCAATATAGAGATGTCAGTTTAACAGCTCCAAAGATCTACTACACATTTTGTAAACGTATTTCAGTTATATTTTGGCAGTAAAGAGAGCAGGAAGATAATGCTTCCATTAAAGTGATCAACTATTCTTGTAGGAATTGGGTAAGATGAGTGAAAAGGTTTTTAGATGAAATTATCTCTGTATAAATTGCTTTTGCATATGTAACTGCCTTTGCATATGTAACTGTCTCACAGAGCTTTGGGGCAATTCAGCCGGTGCAGCCCTGGGGGTGGTGTTTGTGGACACGAGCTCCAAGAAGGAAGTGTACGTGTGGCTTTTCAGTAAGCCTGCTGCTTAGCTGTTACACTGCGTTAATTCAGTCTTTTCACTCCCAGCCTTCTTTCTGTTTTCTTACACAGTTGATTAAAACTTTCGTTAACTTTTACTGTTTCAGCTCTGTGTTATTTTCCATTCTTAAAGCAATTATGGTCAGTGGGAACAAGATCTCAATTCGTGCTGTCCAGCCACTTGGAACAGCGTGTCAGCGTGAGCGCTCCAGCAGTAACACTGATGGAAAGAGAGCCGCCAGACACACTCAGTTGTTTCTCAGATACTTTGGGCATGATCTTGTCTGAGTGCATTTTAAATTTTATGTTAGAGTGAAATGCATTTTAAATCATACACTTTTCTGTAATAAATGCTTTTATCTGCAGAAATTCCACATGGAAGTACTTGAAAAGCAACACTCTTCTTGATGCATTATTTTCCTTTAACATATTTCTAAGTGCTTCTGTAGCTCAGAAATGCATGAGTGTTTGTTTCTTTCCTGTGCCTATAATTCTGATTACTTTCTTTTTGTTTTTTCCTCCTGACTTCCCACCTGCATTCCACAGATTGCCTCCTCTGATGCTCCTCTTCAGCCTTTGGTATCCTCTCCTTCTCTACAAGCTGCTGTTGAGAAAAACAAATTGGAGGTATGGTGGTGTTCTAGCCAGCTGTGTCCATACGCTCGGTGTGAACGTGCCATCATTTATGCTGTATTAGTTGTTTATTATGGATGCTGTAATAGTTGTTTATGCTTTGAATGGTCTCCAGTATTAAATACATTAAATACAACAATTTTAGGACCGCTTTCCTATGCTGCAGGTAGGATTAAAGAGCTTTAATCTGTATTTAATTTCAGAATGACTAATTTATCGGTACCATAGATTTATCTCAGCATTTAATAAGCAATTATGTTTTCGCTGTTGTTTCCGCTACCACCTTAGGCTTAAAGGAACTGTTCTATAATTGCTCTTGAATTCTTTGATTTACTAGGAAGAGATTTTGGTTAAAATTTTTCTTTCTATGATTCTATTGTTATAAACTCTTGAACGTTCATGTCATTTTGTTTTTTAAGCCATAGTAACTATTGTATGGATACAGTGTATGCGTAGAGTCATCATTGTAGAGAGTGATAATTGTTGAGATGTGTGTGGGGTAGGAGTGATTACGGAGCGTGGTGCTATACCGTTATGGACTTTTAAAGTCATCCCCATAAATAGTTGAAGGTTTTAATTTTTTTGACTCTTTTATCTTTTTTTGTTGTTATAATGACCATGGTGAATTTGAGACATCCTTTATCTCACACTTTGTCTGTGTCTCCTCATTGCTAAATGGTGTACTTGACATGTGAGATACAAAGACAGATAAGGTGTATCCTTTGCTGGGGAGATGCTTCCATCGAACAGAGGAAAATGGGGAACCTTACGGGGGTTTCTGGCGCAGCCGAATGGGGGCCGTGATTGCTGAGCCCTCACAGAGCCGCTCTGGCCCAGGGCGCTCATTCTTCCTGGACGTTCCCTGTGAGGACTGGGGTGCAGTCCAGACAGAGAAAGTGGCCTGTGAAGAAAGCCTGCGGGCAGAGCAGGATGAGTGGGGTTTGTGGCAGAAGGCAGGCATGTGGCTGGTGGGGAAGCGGAGGGGCGCCTTCCTGGGAGCCTGTTGGCGCGTCTGGGCTCTGACCCTAGGCCCTGGCTCCGCAGTGCCTTCCACGGGTAGAAGGAGCGTCCGGAACCGGTTTTCTCCTCCGGACTGTCTGTGCCACCATCTCCGGAGAGTGAACTTTGTGCTGCTGGATGTAGAAGAGGCCCGAGGACTTGTTGCTCTGGCTCAGGCATGAAATGATGGGAGCGTGTGCTGAACTGGAGGCAGAGGGAGTGGAAGGAAGAGTGGTCTTCAAAGACCCAGAGAAGGTCGGGTCTGTGAGGTGTATGATGAGTGAGTCGTGGAGGTGCTCTGGGGACCTTGATGACTCCTGGCTGCAGGCCTGAGCATCTCAGCAGATGATGCGCTCTCCAGGGAGAAGGGATCCAGGCTGAGGAGGAGGAGCAGCTTTGAGGTGAGAATAGGGATGGGGCAGACTTAAGAGTTGGGTGTGTTGAATGTGAGGTGACTGAACACCTGTGAGGGGTCTGGTGGGAGGTTGGAGACACAGGTCTGGAGGCCGAGGAGAGATCCCAGGTGGAGGAGTGCAGAGGCAGTCCGCGTATACTGTGTTGAGTGGTGACATGAGAGTGGAGAGCTGGGCACACTGGAACCTCACAGCACAGCAAGGGGGTCCCGAGGAGACAGTGAGGGGTGGTTTGGAGCATGAAGGGCGTGGTTGGAGCTGGAGAGACTTGGGTGGTCAGAGAGTTGTAGGTGTTAGGGGTCAGGAGCAGAGAGGGAGCCCTGCAGGAGGTGGAGGTGGCCTCCGGGCGTGAAAGGTGGCTGCGGTGCCCGTTCAGAGGGTGGAAACCCTCAGGCCACGTGTCTGCTGTGCGGGGCTGGCCACCAGGTCCTGGAAAGCGGGGTCTTACCCGGCCTAGTGGCGTCGTCTTGCCTGACAGCATTTAGACACCATTTAGACAGCGTTTAAGGGCACTCCGTCAAAAGGTTTATTCATGCTTTTTTTTTCTTACCCTCTTAAAATTTCTAATTTTATGTAGTTTTATAATGTGTATAATAGAGTACTATATGTGCTTTATTAATAAATACATACATATATTGAGTATGTTTGCTCGCAACATTTGAGACAGAAGTGCATAATAAAAAGTTTTAGAGATCATATCTTTAATGAACCCAAGATCTACTTTTCTTTGCCTTATAGGACTTGAACATTTTTTCCTGTTCTCTTTTGCAGAAGGTCTCCTATTTCACTATATCATTTGGCTATGTAATAACCAAATTTCAGGAACTACTGTTTTGAAATATCAAACACTGCTGTGTTTTATTCTTGCTGAGAAAATAGTTTAAAACAACTTAGGTTCTCACAGTACTCTTTGGTCTTTCTTTCAGCAGCTTTTGATTCTAAAGATGGGTGTTATCTGTAGGTAAAACTATATGGCCTGTGTTTAGAGCCCATGGTTTTTTTTTTTTTTTTTTTTTTTTGAGAAAACAAAGAAAATGAAAGTTTAATAATGCTCACTAAACGTTAGGGTCCTAGAAAGGTCTGCTACTGGTGCATCTTAGCTTATTTATAAGATTTTGAATATTGCTTGTTTCATAGAGTGGTTGAAACTAATCTCTTCAGACTGCATTTATCTACCTTTTCTAGCAGCTCTGGTTTTGAGGTATTCCCAGGAGAAAGAGAGAGAGATTTGTCTCTCAGAAAGGACTTACAGAAAATTTTGAGATTTCTGTTCATCCTACTAAGAGCCAAAGAAGAAATAGCAACTGCCTTAACAAATCAGAAGCGTTGATACTAAAGATATATTTCCTCCAACCTAAAAAAATATATATATTTTACCATTCCCTTAGGAAACTTGTATCTTAAATAGGTCAGTCACCTGATGAGTTGCCTGCCTTTAAGTTCCTTACTTTTGTCTCCTTTCTTTATTATTAAAATTTTTTTTTCTTGTATTTATACTTTTTATTTTGTATTGAGGTATAGCCTGTTAACAACCAATGTTGTGATAGTTCTAGGTGAACAGAGAAGGGCCTCAGCCCTACATATACTATATGTATCCATTCTCCCCTCAACTCCCTTCTCATCCAGGCTGCAGCATAACACGGAGCAGAGTTCCCTGTGCCATACAGTAGGGCCCTGTTGGTTGTCCATTTTAAATATAGCAGTGAGTACACATCCATCCCAGACACCCTAACTATCCTTTCCCCGTCCTCCCTCTGCCAGCAGCCATAAATTCGTTCTCCAGCCTGTGAGTCTGTTTCTGTTTTGTAAGTTCATTTGTGTCATTTCCTTTTAGATTCCCCGTATAAAGGATGTCATATAATATTTTTCCTTCTCTAACTTACTTTACTCAGAATGGCACTGTCTAGGTCCATCCATGTTGCTGCAAATGGCTGTTTCATTCTTCTTAGTGGCCGAGTAATATTCCATTGTATGTGTGCACCGCGTCGTCTTTATCCATTCCTCTGTTGGTGGACATTAAGGTTGCTTCCATGTCTTGGCTATTTTAAACAGTGCTGCAGTGAACATTGGGGCACATGTATCTTTTTGGATCATGCTTTTCTCTGCATATATGCTGAGAAGCAGGATTGCAGGGTCATATGGTCACTCTATTTTTAGTTTTTTAAGGAATCTCCACACTGTTCTGTATAGTGACTATACCAGTTTCCATCCTCATCAACAGTATAGGATTCCTTTCTCTCCACACCCTCTCCAGCTTTTATTGTTTGTGGGTATTTTGATGATGGCCATTTTGGCTAGAACCCATGTTTTTAATGTGACTTCAAGGCCCATGTCATAAAATTGTTGCTTACAGCCATATTTTGACAACTGAAATTCCAGTGTTTAAGACATCAAATTGTGCTCTCCCTTGGTTAAACACAGCTAGCTGGTTTAATTTGGGCTTCCCTTGTGGCTCAGCTGATAAAGAATCTGCCTGCAAAGCGGGAGACCTGGGTTCAGTCCCTGGGTTGGGAAGATCCTCTGGAGAAGGGAAGGGCTAGGGAAAGATTTACTGAGCGTGGCCCTGCTCATCAGAACAAGACCCAGTTTCTCCCACAGTCAGTCTCTCCCATCAAGAAGCTTCCGTAAGGCTTTTATCCTTGTCTGTCAGAGGGCAGACCAGATGAAAACCACAATCACAGAAAACTAATGAAACTCATCACATGGACCACAGCCACATGAGCCATGCCATGTTCTGACAAAACGTGGTCCACTGGAGAAGGGAATGGTGAACCACTTTGGTATTTTTGCCTTGAGAACCCCATGAACAATATGAAAAGGCAGAAACCCTAAAGGAAACCAGTCCTGAATATTCATTAGAAGGACTGATGTTGAAGCTGAATCTCCAGTACTTTGGCCACCTGATGTGAAGAACTGACTCATTTGAAAAGACCCTGATGCTGGGAAAGATGGAAGGCAGGAGGAGAAGGGGATGACAGAGGACTAGATGGTTGGATGGCATCACTGACTCAATGGACATGGGTTTGAGTAAGCTCCAGGAGTTGGTGATGGACAAGGAGGCCTGGCGTGCTGCAGTCCATAGGGTCGTAAAGAGTTGGACATGACTGAGCGACTGAACTGAACTGGTTTAATTTATTTTTGGTGATTTCAGATGTACCCACCAGTCATAGTGATTAGAAAGACGGGCTTCTTCCCCATCTCATGACAGTGACATCCTTGAGAAATAACTAAGAGCTTTGAAGGGCTGCAGGACCATCCACCTCCAGCATATTAGTGAGGATGTCCAGTTATGTTGCTTTCCTCCCTAAACTTGACTGGTGTCTGGAAAACATTTCATGACATCTGAAGGACTTCTGCACATCCTGTTTATTTTTCACTTACACAGTGGCGGTGATATTCCTTACCTCGGAAGGCTTTTATGCAGGTCTCGGTGAGTCACATGGTGTCTAGCCCTTGAGAAGGGCTCAGGAGGTGCCCGCTGTCCCCTTGGGGAGGACAGTGTGGGGGAAGCAGAGCCCACTGGACGACAGCGAGCATGGAGGCTTTGCAGCCCTCAGCCCTGCTGCGATCGGCTGTGTGTGTCACCTTCCTGAGAGTCTGTTTCTGCATTTGTAAAATGACAATGAGGACTTTCTTCCGACATTATTATAAACATTGACTTAGACAGTAAGGTGCTTATCACAGTGCCTGGCCCATAGGAGCTTTACTTTTATCTCTACCATTTTGGCTTAGGAATTGCTGGTGTTGACTTTCCCAATTTACAAATAGTAAAGATTCTTCCCTTGAGAGAGGTGGTGTCAAGCACCATTTTTAAAGGCATAGGTGCAGATGCAACATTTAGGCATTTTCACCAAGTTTCATGTGTTTATTTTCCTGCCTTTTCTAAGTTCAGCAGTTTATCCTTTCGTCTTTGCTGCCAGGGACTAAGGTCTAGATCAGCACTCAGTTGCATTATCATCAGATTGTAAATTTCTAGGTATCTCTTCCCTCCATATGCCTTACAAATGCTCGTTGTTTAATCTACTTCATTTTCCTTTTCCCACCTGTTTATAGCCCTTAAGTTTTTATCATTATATCTTATTTCATCCTTCTTGAAAATGCAAATTGTGAACTTTATAATATCATTATAGTTTACTTTGACTGGGTTGTATCATATATGCAAACCAGTCAGCTCGTTCTGGTCCCCAAGCACTATCTTCAACGTTATTTTCAAGAGAAAATAATCGTATTTGTCCTTTAAAAATACCACAACACTATGGTGATTGAAAAAAAAATTAAAGTGATTTTACACTTTGCTTCTCATGTTTACATGTTGTACTCTGCCTTCATCTGGTTGATAAAGAATTCTCTTCTATGAGTTAGTTTTCATTTTCTTTGTATTCAAATTTCAACTTCTTGGTTGCTGTTAGGAAACCTAACTTTATGTAAAGATGCAATGAGAATTTATTGAATAGAAATTGCATTTGTTTTAAGCAAATTCTGAAATATCAAAGAAGTTCTAAATTGTCTCACTTCTGTCTTAATTTTTTAAGGAAAGTTATTCTTTATTGTGTTATTAACATACTTGATGACAGTATGAATTTGCTGTGCTTTCTTTCATGTCTCAGTATCACTGAATATTGTCATCATTGAAATTTGTACTCTCTTCAAATGACTCCAACTAATAAAATAAAAATGTATGAAGAGCTGACATTTTTAAAAAAGTGAACTTATCAAAACTTTCGGCTGTGTTTTAGAAAGAAAAGGAAAAAAAAAAGGAAGAGAAAAAGAAAGAAAAGGAGCCAGAAAAGCCTACAAAACCTCTTACAACTGAAAAGGTAATCTCTTGCTGTTTTTTAATCCACGCAGGCTACAACCTTCTCTGTATAGTTATATATGGATGATTTGGAGATACTCATGATATACAGTGTCATTCTTTGAACCAGTATTTGCGGAGTGTGTCCTGTATCTGTCTGGTCCTGTATGACTTGTAATCCGGTGCATATGTGTGGGTGTAGATTCCTGTGAGTTTCTCGAGGGCAAGTATTATTCCTTATGTAAAGAGTGGTGGTTTTAGCTTTCTTGCACAGTCTGACTTCACAATCAGCACAGTTGAGAGAGTGCAGAGGGCCCTGCAGAGGCCTTCAGAAGACACTCCACACTGAGTGTAGCACTTGAGTGGACTGACGTGTAGGTAGGATGGAGGTTGTGAGGAGTGTGTCCTGTGGAGAGAACACCTTGAGGACGCAACCGAAAGTAAAGACAGGGTTTATTTAGAAAAAGAGTGAGCAGTAGAGTGAAGAAAGATCTATGTCTGTGGGAATCGTGGGAAAGAGACCAGAATGGTAGATTGAGCTCAAATTGTAGAGGACTTTAAGGTCCACATTGATCCTTTTTGAAGGACAGGCTGTGGATTCTTTTGGAAGGTTCTTTTGCAGTGATGAGCAGGAGAGCTGTGATCAGGCCTACTATCTTGCTACACTACTGTAGCAAGATACGATGGATGTCTGTAAAGGACTTGGTTAAATAGTCATGGTGGCTTGGCTCTCAGTGCATTTCCTCACACAGTGATGGAGCACAGAAAGAGAATTATTAGTAAAGAGAGCGTGTCCTTGATTTTAATTGTTGCAGTGTGAATAGTCGACTTTATGAAGGCATAAATTACACAGTACAAACTGCTTCCATTTGAAGTGTAACTGGCTCTTTTTCCATCACGTTTATTAGAATAGCCTATTCCTTCAGAAAGTTATAAGCATGCCTTCAGCTTTAAGATGTGCTGCTAAGAATCCCAAGGCTGGTCAGAACTTTATGGAGCACCCACACCTGTCCACCATCTGCGCCTTCACCTCCCTCCTAGTGGGTGTCCCCTTAACCCCCAGCCCCACCAGTACCAGGCCAACCTGTCTGTTGCCCCCTGAACACACTTCCCATCTCTCTTCCCTGAACTGCCTGGCCAAGGCTGTCCTTTGCTCTCCCCCAACTTCCCTAGGCCTCCTCCTTGTCCGTGAAGGCCCTCTAACGGCCCCAAGTAGATGCACTTTCTCCCTTCCTCAGAATTCCGGGGACATTGTCATACATTTGATTGTATTATTTCCTCTCTCATATGATTCTTTAATTATACTGTTAGATCAGTTTCTTTGCCCAACAGGGGATGCATCTAGGTTTTGTTTTAGTCAGATGTTAAATATTATAAAACTTTTTATAAGGAGTGATTAAGTTAGTAATTATAACCCCAGTTACTTAAATTGCTTCAGTTTGCCTCGGGAAACTTTTCTCTTCAGCGTGCATCAGTAAGAAGCTGTAAGTGAAATCTCTTTGACAGTTTTCTCTGTGATTGCAAAGGAATTTAAAAATCACCAGAAGGTTTTATCTTTTGTTTTCAAAAGTTAGAAATATCAAAGAGTTTATATAATGCCTTACTGTTGTACTTGGCAAGATTTAAAATTTAACCTCTTTTAAAACATGTATTTTTTTCTCTTAAAAAAAATTTTGCCCTGAGAATACAGTGAGCATTCGATGTCATGACCTCGTGTATTTCACTGCCTTATGTGTAAGTGCTTGCCTTCCATTGCCCGCTGAGGGAAGGGGCCGCCAGTGACCTGTGAGCAGTCTCTGGATCGCGGGTGTGAGAAGAGCACTTCAGAGGTGGGCACGGGGAGGAGCCGGCACTTTTCTGCTACCTTCAGTGTTAGGTTTTACTAAACCCAGTTCACACCTCGTCTGTTACTCTTGCTCACCCTGCAGAGTTCAGGACTCCTGCTGCTGCTAGTGGGAACCTTGCTGAAGGAATAATCACCCACAGGGAGAAACCTCAGTTCCTGTCAAACTTTCGTGGTCAGGATAGTACAAGCTGCATGAGAAGGGAGAGACCAGTGCATTTACAAGTCTGCACAGTGGGGAGACAGAGCAGTGGCGCCAGTGAGCTCTCCTCTTTCGCACTAGCCGTTTCTCTGTGCCTTGTCTCTGAGCTGAGGTAGTCAGGGAGCTTGTATAGTCTTGTTGTTGTTTAGTCACTAAGTCGTGTCTGACTCTGCAACCCCATGGACTATAGCTCACCAGGCCCATGGGATTTCCCAGGCCAAGAATACTAAAGTGGGTTGCTATTTACTTCTCCAGGTGATCTTCCCAACCCAGGGATTGAACCCACGTCTCCTGCATTGACAGGTGGATTCTTTACCACTGAGCCCCCATGGAAACCCCTGTGTATAATCTACAGAGGAGAAATTAGTAGTAATAGTGAAAATTATATCAGTAGTAGTCAGAATATCATCCTCATTAATAAGAAGGGGTTGGCTTTATTGGCTATCTGTTATCTGCCAGGAACTGGGCAGGTGTAGTTTGCATGTGCACTTACAAGTGTGAAGTGACCAGCCTTGTATTCACCACCTGGTCAGGAAACAGGACGTGGCCGGCTCCCCAGAAGCTGCCACCGTAACACCTCCTGGTTCAGTCACCTCTCTTCTTCCCAGAGATAATCGTTTCCTTGCATTTAGAAATAGATTTATCTTCTCTGAGTGTGTATGTAAATAATAGAAATCATATTTAGAAAATACTGTTTTTCCTGTATTTTTTGAACATACAAATGATAGCACGAATATTCTTTTGTTTTGCTTTTTTTTTCCAGTCAGCATTTTTTTGGTATATAGTTGTCTGCTTCCTTAGTCAATTGTTGTGTAGTATTTCATTGTATTTTTGTTTCTTACTTTATCCATTCAATTGGTAAACACTGGGATTATATCCAGGCTTTAGCTCTTAATAAGCAGTGCTGCTGTGAGCGCTTTTGTACGTGCCTCTAGGTGTGTACTTCTTCAGGATGTATTTACGAGTGGACTTGTTTGGTCATAAAGTGTGAACACTGTTGTGCATACTCAGTTGCTAAGTCATGTCACACAGCCCTGCATCATGTACACCAAATGCCAAAAGTATTCTGGTGACCCTGCGTTCTTTCAACATTTGGTATTATCAGAAATATTGTTTAAAGTCTGATGAGTGTATAGTGATATCTCATTGTATTTTAAGTGTCCATTTTGTATATTACGAACAAAGCTCAGGGCCTTTTCACATGTTTATAGCCCATTTGGAGCCCCCCTTTGGAGCTCTGATTCAGATCTTTTACCTCTTTTTAAATTGGATTGCTTACTTTTCCCTTGTTGCCTTTTTTTCCCCTAAATACAGTTTCTCTTTATTTTTTTTAATTGCCTGTTTTTTTCTTTTTTAAAATTTATTTTAATTGGAGGCTAATTACAATATTGCGGTTTTAACAATCAACACACACGCATACATGTCGAAGAAACTGGTCCTTTTCCAGTTACATGTTTGCAGATGTCTTATTTCTGTGGTTTTATTGCTCTTTTTATTTCTGGTTTGTGAATCAGTGATAGAAGGCATCCTTGTCTTATTCCTGACCTCAGAGGGAAGGCTTTCAGCTCTTCACCTGTGTGTGCTCTTTACTCCTTGCAAAGACCAGTTATTGCTGGAGGTGGAGGAACCAAGAATCAGAGAGAATATATGAACTGGCCAATGTAATCTAGTTTCGTTAGATAATTTATGGAGCTTGGAAAAATAGGATTTCATTTCTTTTATAAGGCAGAGCAGACTAAGCTCCATCTTGTACATCTTCATGTGTTTGAAAGAGTGATGCCTGATAGGGTTTATTTTTCCAGAATACCTCTTCTAAGTCCACTTATTTCTACACATAATTAAAGCCATTAACATGGACTTGACATGCAGCAGTGAGTTAATAAACAGTTACTTGGAAGTGTGCTAATTGGGGATCAGAAGAAACCTTGCTACCTAGTCCCAATCTCTTACGTTATACAGGAGCAGACTAAAACCTAGAAGGACATCAAGCCACTGAAAAGTGACTTGCTCAGTGCTAACAGTTGTTAGCAGTTGAGGGGGTTTGCTGGGGTCCAGCCCTGGCTGATCCAGGGTATTCAAAGGGGAGACTGCGTCGGTGACTATTTAAATATTCATCAAAGATATAAAGAGTAATAGAATGAGGATAGCTCAGTAGGAAAATTCATTGGAGAAAAGAGGCTGAGTAGCTTGGTTTACACGGGAGACCAATAAAACTTCAAGACAAGAAGCTTGCACCACTTACGTAGGCTGCAGGCGTCCGTCCGTTCTCCCAAAGGAGAGGAGACACTGAGGCCTCCCCAGTCGGATCTTAGAAGTCCAGGCATAATTAGTAAGCATGGCAGGTTCCACGCTCCAGATGGAGACTCAGCCAGAGTTTGAGAGAGAGAGAGACATGGGGAGACCAGTATTTCGAGGAACTGATCCCAATTCTTTATTTTCCAGAGTCTGTTTTTATACACTGAGATGTTATACAAAAGTCACGCAGGGACAGCAGTCCTGACTTTTATTAAAGTCAGGTGCTTCATACAAATGTATACAGAGGTCTTAGGGGTGTTACATCATTTCTGGCCAGGGGGACCTGCTGACGATTTATGACCCTCTCCTTGTGACAGTGGTCAGTCATCCAGAACACTTTTTTCTCCAAGGGTGATTATTCTTAAAACAGACGCCACCCAAATAAAGTTACATTCCTATAGGGTGAGGGTGTAGTGGGTTTTAGTTAAGGAAAGAATTTACTTAGTCTAAGGTCTAATGTGATTTATATCAAAGGTTAATACTTATTTCTTCTATATATTCATTAATGTGTGTAAGGGCAGGGGATGTGGAATCTTAGCAACAAACATTGGCTCAACAAATGAAAAACCCTTCACCAATACAATTTCTAATCAGCCCACTATACTTATACTAATGGTTTTCTAACTTTTCTAAGGAACCTGTTTTTAGAAGGTTTAAAGCATCTCGTGCCTCTCACGGTTGGGAGGCTGTGAGCAATCACATGTAGCCAGACAAGCCTGTCAGGCAGGCTAGAGAACCTTCAGAGGAGTTTGTAGGTTGAAACACTCCTATCACGCCCAGGAATTATTATTAACTGGAGCTCTAAGTTACCTCCTTCTCTGAAAGAGGTGGTGGGGGACAGCCGCCTGTAAAGTCAGAGGTGTAGGGGAGAGCACAAAGTAGTAAAGTAGGCAGGCTCTGGTTATGGGGGTAGATGCTCGAGAATTTCCAGAGGGACTCCTGAGGCTCGATCCCACCTTTGCGTATGTCGAGCCTCCTTCCTCATGACCTTTGCCATGGGCGGAGTGCCTCACACTGGCCCCCAACAGGGGTTGAACCCAGGTTTTCTTCCGATTTAAGTCCCAGGTCGTTTGTGTGTGTGTGCGTGCTTTGATTTGACATATGTGCCCTCAGGTACTGCAATTTTTTGTTCTGTTGTACATTCTACATCATTTTATAATGAACAGTCCTGGGTTCTCTAAAAAAGAATGGTGTTTATATATAACCCCATCCCATATTGTCTTCTAACTAGTGGATTCATAATTTTTATTGATTTCCTACCTTAGGGACTTCTTCCTTCCGTAAATACACTTGTTTTCCCTGAGCAACCTACTACTTTTGTTTAAATTGTATTTTGTACTTAGGTCTCCCTGAGGCTTATGTTACTGTGTTGTATAAGCATCTGTTACTAATAGGGTTAGCTGGAGCCAGCTCACTTTCTTTTCTGGGAAGCAGAAGGTAAAACCTAAACATTTACTGAATCAACTGATTAATAGGGCAGATGTTTTTGACATTTAAATAGATGTCTGTCTGTTGTGCTTTAGATATTCTGCTGGAAAATAGTGTATATATTTGACTTTTTCTAAAATATTCTGTCCTATGTTTGACATTTCTAATTCAGTTTGTTTAGATTTATCTACTAGACTGTCTCCCAAGTAGCTGGTGATCTATAAATATGTTTATGTAGATGAGAAGTAGTCTATTAAAGGAATGTACATGAGTTCTCTTTCAGTTTAAATAAGCAGATCTTGATTTCTCCTTTGGGAGGTTCTAAGTTTTATAGTTTTTCTTAAAGATGTACATATCAAAACATGAAAAATGGACAGATAGTTCTTGGGATGGGGGAATTAAATCCTCCAGTACTCTTGCCTGGAAAATCCCACGGACGGAGGAGCCTGGTAGGCTACAGTCCATGGGGTTGCTAAGAGTCGGACACAACTGAGCGACTTCACTTTCACCTTTCATGCATTGGAGAAGGAAATGGCAACCCACTCCAGTGTTCTTGCCTGGAGAATCCCAGGGACGGGGGAGCCTGGTGGGCTGCCGTCTCTGGGGTCACACACAGTTGGACACGACTGAAGTGACTTAGCATAGCATAGCATAGCATAAAGTAGTTAAAAGTAATAACCACAGTAGTGGTTCTGGTTTATTATAATGTAGTTTATTATTGATAGAATTTATGTGTTAAGTTCTGAAACTTTTAAATTGTATGTTAAGAAAACTTTAGGGATCAGCAAATGTTTTTCTGTAGAGAATCAGATACTAAATCTTTTAGGCCATAAGGTATCTTTCACAACTGTTCAACTCTTCCTTTGTAGTACACAGGCAGTATATGTGAATGTGTTCCAGTAAATGTTATTTACAGAAGCAGGTGGCTATGTTTGTTGAGACTTGGTTGCAGCAGGAGAAGCAGGGTCAGGAGGAGAGTCAGGTTCAGGCCCGTGGTCTGGGTTCAGTCAGTTAACTGGGCAAAGTCAGTTAATTGCCCGGATCTCCTTTTTCCTCTTTTATTAATAAGCTTTGCCTTGATGATCTCTAGTGATCCCTATGGTAATTAATAGTTCTAAATTTAGAATTACTTATTAAATCTATTGAACATAGGGACAGGTTCCTAAAATCATCTTGACTATATCCTTAAAGATGGCTTTCACAGCTCCAGAGTTGGTTTTTAGTCCGTGAATTCTCTTTATTATTTCAAACTGATTTCTCATCCACCTGAGTTGCTATTTTGTTTCAATGAGCTATTCTTCCTGTTAAATGACAGTCTAATTTAGGAAAAAAGTATTCAGTTCTTCCTAATGCTAGCTACTTCTGCATTTATATAGAACATGTATTTGTGTGTGTATGTATGTGTGTGTATATCTGTGTGTGTCTGAATATATTATATTTCAGAAAACATGGCTTACTTTAAGGTATTAGGTATTTCTGTTTAGATGCCTGTTGTACAAGTGTAAATGCATCATTGGTTTTATATGCAATGAGTATCTTAACAGAAAAATTTAGATTATTACATCAAAGTAAAGAATTTTATATTTTCATGGACCTTCTTAAGGTCTTTCTGAGATAATTACAGTGAGTTTAGTACATAATTATTCACCTATCTTGGAATATTTTTATGTTTTTATGAATTAAAAATTTTTCATATTCAAACATTTATTAAATATTACATATTCTGTGTAGGAAAAAATAAAATGTATAGATAAGCAAAACATTAAAAAGGTACATAACTTCTCATAATCCCTCTACATAGTGATAACTGTCTTAAACCTTTTGTGGCATAGCTTTCTCTGCTTGTGTGCATGAGTATTCTTTTTTTTCATCTTAAGCATTTTAAAAATTAATTTTTTGGCATATAGTTGCTTTACAGTGTTGTGTTAATTTCTCCTGTACAGCAAAGTGAATCAGCTATGTGTATACATATGTGCCCTCTTCTTTGGATTTCCTTCTTCCCATTTAGGTCAGCACAGAACATTGAGTAGAATTCCCTGTGCTGCACAGTAGGTGCTCATTAGTTGTCTGTTTTATATATGATAGGGTATATATGTCAGTCCTAATGTGTGTGTACTGTTACCAATCTCTTGTATGTGTCTTGGTGAAATACTTTAAAGTGATTGCTGTGACTGGCAATCACTTGCCTGTGGTCCCCCAAGCATGTGTTACAATTTTTAATGCAAAATTTAAAAAGTGTTTTTTTGGTTTTTTTTGCATGTGTGCAGATTCTTGCCACTAACTGCTTGACGTTTATGAGAGAAAATCAACTTACCACATATATTAATGTTAAATAGTATTTTAATCTTTTAAGAAGATGATGTTGATGAGTAGTGATTTTTTTTTAAGTAGTTGGGGAAAAAACAGAAACAACCAGCAGAGTTGTCTTTATGAACAAACTTTTATGTTAATAAAACTTAAAAAATACAATAAGTGGTCTGACCTTTCAATATAAGCAGAAAGTAAAATTGCAAAGCTCCTGAGCTTGAGATTTCAGTACAGCCATGTAAAAGTAAGCAACCAGTTGTATGTCAGTCACATACCTCTTCAGTTTCAGTTTCAGTTCAGTCGCTCAGTCGTGTCCGACTCTTTGCGACCCCATGAATCGCAGCACGATAGCTCTTAGTCATGCATTAAACTGGAATTCAGTGGCTCACTGCCAGCTGCTGCATTAGTAGGCTCTGCTGTTTAACAGTCGGGCAGAGATGCTCACACAGCCACCAGGTTCTCAGTGCCATTGAAGCTAGATAAACATTGCTCATGTTGTGTGTGTGCACTTGAGAATCACATATTTCCAACAGTTAATGCTTTTGTGGGTGTGGAGACATATGGTCTAGGTAGTAATAAGTAAGCATGGCAGATGTCTTAACAGTGCATTTTTTTTTTATAAGTGGAATTGGAAGGTTCTTTGTATTTTCCACAAATCATTTCATTTTCAGCTTAAAACCTGATATTGGAGATTAGTTTGATAACAATCTTTTGTTTGTAGATTTAAAAAAATAGATTCAGCATAATTGTGCATTAGGCTTAGAAAGCATTTTGGTCCTGTTTTTCTGTGGTCCAGGTTTTATTAGAGTCTATATTGTTAGTTGCTGTTGACAACTTTCTTTCTTTAGCTATTAGGTTTCTCTTTTTTAGTAAATCTTTACTCTCTGAAAAAGAAAAGATCACTACTGCTACTCCTAAGTCAAAAGAAATCATATTCCTGTCCAGTAAATTTATAGCGTTTTTCATTCTTTAACCAAGATACAGGGTAGATAGAAACGTTATGGATTTTTAATAGCATCTCCCTTCTACCTCCCCATAGTCCCCAAACCATGTCTACTTTTAAGAAGTTAGAAAATAACCAAAAAGAAAAAGTAATATCATCACAGATTTAACCACTTAGAAAAATTATCGCTAACATTTTGATGTTCATCCTTCCATATTGTTTCCCATGGAAATGTGTGTATCCACATGGGATTGGACTGCTCTGCTCCTCTGTCATATAACGATATGTCTTGAGTATCCTTTCTTGTTGATAAATATGTGTATGCTTTTCTGTCTTTAGTAACATTCCCTTGAGTGGGAATGAAACACTCCTCTGACTATAGAAAGATTTGTTTTAAAATTTATCTCTTGAATAATGAAAATATGCACACATAATCGGTGTACAACTGTGTGATAGCTTATTAGGATAAGTTTTTAAAACTGGATTTGCTAAGTCAAAGGATACAGACTTTTTAAAAAGTCTTTTGAAAAATATTAAACTACTAGAAGGTAAAGAAGGTAGAGCCTGGGCTTGGTAAGAAGACTTGACTTCCATTCTCTGCTGTTTACTAAATATCTGATCACTCTGAACCTCAGTTTCCTCATATGTAAATCTGTTAGTTTAATGGGCATTTTTTTCTACCTACCCTGTGGCAAGCATCACCTTAAACACTAGGAGTCGTGTGGTGGAGGCATGTCTGTGTCTTGCAGGATGTCTGCCAGCATCCTGCCAGTCCTGGCAATCAGAAATGTCTTCAGATGTTGCTGAATGTCCCGGAGGACAAGATTGCTCATCACTAGAGCATCAATGATTCAGATTCCAGGTCCCTGAAACTGGTCTCAGTGGAAGAAAGAAAGCAGTCTGGTACACCCCTCAATGGAGAGTGCAAGTGAGGCTTTTGGATATAGACACAAATCTTTTTCTTAGCAGTTTTACTCGGATGCTGGAAGGAAGTAATATGGTTATGTATATGAAAGAAAAAGGTTATAATAGTGCCATTAAGTGGGAGGTAGACATAAGATAATTTGAAATCCAAACCAGCATTTTCTTTACTCGAAGATTCCCAGAGTCAAGTTTATCTTTTAAAATCACACATCTTTTCATCTAATTCCCATATGATTTGAATCATTTGCATTTTGGGTAGAGCGGACAAATTAGTAGATGAGGGGCAGTATGGGGGGTGGGGAGTGGGAGGTGCAGATTGTTGCTGTAAGACAGGCGCAAGGGTATATATTGTACAACACAAAATATATTACAAACAAAATGATAAGGAAAGTAACCTTTAAAATTTTTTAAAATTGAAAAAAGAATCACCTTCATTTTGGAGGTAAAAACAGAACAGGTTGTTAGGATAAAAATTGGATTAGATACATGGTCTTGGGCCCCTGACAGCATTTAGCCCTGAGGCCATAAGCTTTGTTGTTACTCCCCTTCTGGAGTATCACTTTTGTGGTACTTATAATTATTTGTCTAGATTACTGCATTTATTTCTGAGCATTGCTGTGCCAGAAAGACTGGGTGCCAGGAAGAAAGATTCCAACTTCTTCAGAGCTTCATGGAGGCCTGACCGTTGAGAGAACCAGGAAAAGTTGAGAGAGAACCAGGCATCGCTGCGTGCAGACCGCAGGACAGGTACCTGAGCCATCCGAGGTGTGCCCCCGTCTGTGCCCACGTTCCGTCTCAGGCAGTCCCTCCCCTACCCGCACACACACGTTCGAGGGAAGTCCAGCGGGTGCTGGCCCCTGAACGTGCCGGGCTTGTTTTCCTCTCAACTTTCTGACTTCTTCTGCACCTGTGCTGTGACTAGGTCCATGCCTCCTCTTAAATCTTTTCTCATTGTGATAATAATATCAGCCTCATTTTTAAAATAGCCATTTCCCCCCTATTATAAAAACCATGGAAAATACAAGAAAAAAAGTACAAAGGAAAACCTGTTGTCTCACTGTATAGAGTCTCACCACTTTTAACATTTTAGTTTTTACTTTCAGTTCTTTTGAAAATTTTTATAGAATTTTAAAAGAATACTTTAAGTACTTTATATCTCACATTCATTAGGATGATTGCTGTCAAAAAAAATTGCCAGAAAATAGCAAGTGGTTGGTGAGGATGTGGAGAAATTGGAAACCTGTGCATTGTTGGTGGGAATGTAAAATAGTGTGGCCATAGTGAAAGAAGGCAATGGCACCCCACTCCAGTACTCTTGCCTGGAAAATCCCATGGGTGGAGGAGCCTGGTGGGCTACAGTCCATGGGGTTGCTAAGAGTCGGACATGCCTGAGCAACTTCACTTTCACTTCTCACTTTCATGCATTGGAGAAGGCAGTGGCAACCCACTCCAGTGTTCTTGTCTGGAGAATCCTAGGGACAGGGGAGCCTGGTGGGCTGCTGTCTACGGGGTCGCACAGAGTCGGACACGACTGAAGCGACTTAGCAGCAGGAGCAGCAGCAGTGAAAAGCAGTGTGGTAATTCTTCAAAGAAACGTGGAATTGCCGTTTGATCTAGCAGTTCCACTTCTGGGTATATACCCAAAAGAATTGAAAACAAGGACTCAAACAGAATTCGTACATCCATGTTCATAGCAACATTATTCATAATAGCCAGAAGTAGAAACCACTTAAATGTCCATTAGTGGATAAATGGATAAACAAAATGTGATATGTATGTGCAATGGAATATTATTCAGCCTATAAAGGAAGAAAATTCCGATACTGGCTACAGCATGGGTGCTCCTTGAGGACATTATACGAAGTGAAATGGAGACGAAAGGACAAATACTGTGCGATGCTACTTGTAGGTGCCTCCCGTGAGTCCCTGGAAGAGTCAGATTCACAGAGATGGCCGGTAGAATGCACGGTGGAGGGTGGGTAAGGGCAGTGGTGGTTTCGTGTGCAGAGAGTGTCAGTTGTGCAGGATAAAAAGAGCTCTGGAGGAGGATGGCTGTGGCGGTTGCACAGCTGTGTGAATGTACTTAATGCCACTGAACTCTGTGCTTAGAAATGGTTATTACTGCAGTTTAAAAGTTAACAAATGAAACTCCAAAGGTACTTTGTAAATATATACAGTTTTACCTTTATAACTCTATTTTAATGATTCTGTAGTAAATTTTATATTGTCATGTTTTTCTTTTGAATACATAGTCAGACTCATCAGTTGTGGCGTTTATTTTGGCTACCTTTTAGATAAATATACCTTTTAGATAACTAGGATGTGAACCGAGAACTTCCAGATGTTCAAGCTAGATTTAGAAAATGCAGAGGAACTAGAGATCAAACTGCCAGAATCTGTTGGATCATAGAGAATTCCAGAAAACATCGACTTCTGCTTCATTGCCTATGCTGAAGTCTTTAACTGTGTGGATTACAACAAACTGTCGGAAATACTTAGAGATGGGAATGCCAGACTACCTGACCTGCCTCCTGAGAAACTTGTATGCAGGTCAGGAAGCAATAGTTAGAACCAGACATGAAGCAATGGACTGGTTCCAAACTGGAAAAGAAGTATGTCAATGCTGTATATTATCTTATTAAACTTATATGCAGGATATATCATGCGAAATGCTGGGCTGGATGAAGCACAAGGTGGAATCAAGATTGCCGGGAGAAATATCAATAACCTCAGATATGCAGATGATACCACTCTTATTCCAAAAGTGAAGAGGAACTAAAGAGCCTTTTGATGAAAGTGAAAGAGGAGAGTGAAAAAGCTGGCTTAAAACTCAACATCCAAAAAACTAAGATTATGGCATCTGGTCCCATCACTTACGGCAAATAGATGGGGAAACAAAGGAAAGAGTGACAGACTTTATTTTCTTGGGCTCCAAAATCACTCAGATGGTGATTGCAGCCGTGAAATTAAAAGACACTTGCTCTTTGGAAGAAAAGCTGCTAACAAAGGTCCATCTAGTCAGAGCTGTGGTTTTTCCAATAGTCATGTATGGATGTGAGAGTTGGACTATAAAGAAAGCTGAGCTCAGAAGAACTGATGCTTTTGAACTGTGGTGTTGGAGAAGACTCTTGAGAGTCCCTTGGACTGCAAGGAGATCCAACCAGTCCATCCTAAAGGAGATCAGTCCTGACTATTCATTGGAAGAACTGATGCTGAAGCTGGAACTTCAGTAGTTTGCCTTCCTTATACAAAGAGCTGACTCTTTAGAAAAGAGTCTGATGCTGAGAAAGATTGAAGGCAGGAGGAGAAAGGGATGACAAGATGAGATGGTTGGATGGCATCACTGAGTTAGTGGACATGAGTTTGAGCAAACTCCAGGAGGTGGTGATGGACAGGGAGGCCTGGATGCTGCAGTCCATGGGGTGAAAAAGAGTTGGACACGAGTGAGTGACTGAGCAACAACATATGTAGAGTTACAACTTTTTCCTTTGTAATCACAGTGTTCCAAAAATTATTTTCAAATGTGGTATTTCAACTCTGACGACAAGGCACAGCTGCTGTTCCTGTGTGGTGCTGTGCCTCCCTCTGCGTGTGCAGAGGGTGACAAGGCACCCAGAGGATCCAGGGACAGGTCCGCCTGTCCACCAGGTAGCGACCACCCGCCTGTCACTAGACATGAATAAGGGCATGTCTCCTTCCCGTGGCCTGTGCCATCCGTACCAGTTAGAGTAATGGTAGACTGAAAATAAGCCAGGCTTAGGCTGCACAGGTATACTGTAGCCTGTGTTGTTGAAATGAATACGTCTAGTGCTCTCAGTGGCTTTGCCCTAGCAGCCGTTCGTAATGCTGTTAACAGATCGCTCAGAAGGACTAAAGCTTCATGTTATGTTTCCTTCATTAAATTTCTAAATGTAAAAATTTGATAGATCATTTTTTACCTTTTATTTTCCTATTACGTCTCATACCCACCTCCCACCCCCCCAAAAAAGAATAAACTGGTGGGGAAGGACTTAAACTTGTCTTAAACTTGTAGTGCCCTGGATATGTTAACACGTGCTTTCCCTAGTAGTTACTTGCTTTCTAAGAATTTTTTCTGAATACACAAAAACTCCAAGAAAAGTGTCATGAACAGAAAGTTAAAAATGGTGCTGTGAGGACAGGGTGCCCCTCACGCACGCGTGTGTGCGGAGGCTGA